>NC_042619.1:364472655-364774804 GCF_901001135.1 Rhinatrema bivittatum
TGGCAAACGCTGTGCCCGCTTCCAGCCCTTGGCACAACTCATATATCTGAAATCTAAGCTGCATGCCAGATAGAAAGAATTGGGGGATTGATTTGCAGAAAACTTGTAAAACCGAACTGGAGGAATATGAGAAATATATCCTCTGGGCCATATATAATCCAGCTACTGGAGTTTTCTGTTGCTGGGAAATATTCTGGGCACCCAGTAAAGTTGAATTACTAATGATAACACCCTCTCTTTTTTTTTTTTTTTCTGGAATCCATTTAGTAAAGCATTAGAGTGGTAAGAAACGGCCTCTAGGCAAACAATTCTCCTACTGAAATCAAGTAGCATAACCAGATTTCTTAGTGCGAAGTCTTTTTGAAACTCTTCTCACGGAAAGGTAATATTGCAATGTCAAATGAAACCCCGCATTCAAAATACGGCAACAAAAAAGTAATTAGCCTTTTACAAATGAAGTCTGAAATGCTGAATATTAATCGTGCTGAATAGCAACAGCCCTTAGAAGAGAATAATTTTGTGCCTGAGCTTTTTTTTTTTTTTTTTGTGGTTCTACAAAGACATAATTTTACTTAGAAAAAAAAAATCCCAATAATTTAAGTAACTTTAAAGAAAGTCTTGAAGGCAGCTATAAGACAATTTCTCACATGCAGCGTGTCCATCCATCTAGATTCACACCCAGAGCTAGTTAAAATATGGAATTCCACATTCAGGTAAATAGTTGAATATGTAAGACTGAAAGTAAAAGATGCCTGGAAATTGCTGCTTTTTCACTAGTTGAACTGTGCAGGGTTTGATGTTTTCATTTCAGTAGCGCAGTTTTGTAATTTATTTTTGAAATCGTATTCTTCAGGAGGTGCGGGAATGAGCGCAGCACCAGGTAAACGGCACTTCTCCGGGAAAGCAGAGTGACAGTTTCGTTTCTGTTTCAGAGAACAGGAAAACGGGTGCGGTACCTACCTAGGCTACGTTTTAGCCCTATGGTGAAAAGCAGGGCGGGGAAGCTTCTCAAAGCGGCAACCGCTGGGGTCATTGGCAGTCTCCGGCCTTGACGTCCTTCAGAGCCACGGGACGTGCGTTTTGGATATTCGCGGCTCTCGGAAGCAATGTCAGGGTCCGAGTCCATGAGGTCAACTCCGGACCACGTGTAACTGCACAGATCCAACCCCCCCCCCCCCCCCCCCCCGCCCCCGGGCTTTCTTTCCTTCCTACTAATTTTATTTATGGCTCACACTAGCATATGCACATAAGGTACTCGATGGGGGTCCTCTCTGAGATTTCTTTTTGTGAGATCTGGGACATCAAGCAGGGTTTTGGTTTTTTTTTATCGCCAAATGTCACAGAGGCCACGATCACCTTTCAAACAAGTTCATTGACTGGGCATTTGCCGTCCTGAGGGCAATCGTGTCTTTTCATTAAAGTAACTCACTAAATAAAACATACTCATTTGTAACAAGTCTTCTGATTGCTTGTATTAGACGAAATCAAAATAGGAAGAAGACACACTAAGGCCTAATTGGACTTCAAGGCTGCAGTGCCTGAACTTGGAATGAATTGAGACAAGGGGGTCATTTCACCAGCATGTTAGATCATGGAGAGTCCAGGTTTCCGTCTGATTTTCACGTGCTCTACGCCCATCAAAATTAAATATCGCATCGGCTGCATCAGAGACACACAAAAAAAATGACCATATTTTCACTGCTTTGAAGACCGTGGGTTGGCACATTTGTGCAAAAGAAGCGATTATTAGTAAGGTTACCTAGCTGGCTGGAATTTGAATTTCCACCACAAAATCAGTAGCATAAGGGTAAAATATGCACCAGCAAATTTCAGCAGCTATAAGAAACATGTCCTAGTCTGAGATTTACACATACTAATAGGTTTCGGTTTCATTTGCACTCGACTTCCAGTCACAATCTCTTTAAAGCGATAGCATTGCACATTCCCATCGAAAGATTTATTAGCTAACTAAAGGCCTCATGTACTAAGCATTTTCCCCATAGACAGAGAACGGGGATAAAACCTTAGTAAACCAGGCCTTAAGACTGGGGCTGCTACTGTATTCAACACATATTAGTCCTGAAGGAGGCAACCGGAGCAGTGAGAAGGGTGACCAGGAAGCCACTTTTTCTCCCTGATTAGTCAAAAGTTATGCACCAGAAGACGAAGGTGGCATTTTGTATTTTCTGTTTATGAAATTGTTCTGAAATATAGAACATAAATGGCTGTTGCTCATTAAACGCTCGCGAAATCAGCCTTGATTCAATCGCAGGAGAAGGAAGTGACCGATCAGATACTTCCCTGAAGTCCTAACTCACTCACCACATTTGAGGCGGACAGAAATGTGAAACTATTGCGCCAAAGGAAGACGAAAAATTCGTGAAAGGATCACTGCGGCCGCAAGTCAAAGGCTTTTCGTAATCCTCAAAAGGTAACATCAACCACACTGAAAAGTTCAATTTGTCTTTGCTTATCTATGATTTTATAAAATGTAATACCGGGCTGTCCCTCTCCCCAGCCGATGTACTAAAGAGTGCCCAATTTTGCAAAGGCAGTTTAAGATGCCAAAATCGCTGTCAGTGCGTGCTAACTGGGACAGCATGTCCTAATGGCTCGTGGCAAAGATTTTCTTTTGCTGGTTTTTCCCCCCCCTGATTTCAATGATACTGAGTGACTTCTATTCAAAATTATGCAAAACAGCTCATTAGTTTTGAAGACATAGTTCCACTACATGTGAGAAATTTTAGGCAAGGGCGCTATTTCGCAAAACAAAAAAAAAGGAAAGAAAGAAATGTAACTACACCTCCCTCCATCGCAAACTTTGCGCTGAAGCCGGAAGAAATAACTACACATGTTGTTTTGCTCTTGGGCTCATTTGCAGATAGCGCCCGATGGCACAATAGCTTGTACAGTAGAGTAGGCTTTAGCGCCTTTAAAGCTGAAGGCTTTTAGTGTAATTTAAATATAAAACTAATCGCAGAGAAGGTAGCTTGCTGGCCCCTTTCTTGCCCTTCCGTTCCCATGAGCTCTAGTAGAATATAACGCGCTGTCTGCACCTTTTCACCCCTTTTCGCGCAGGTATCCGGAGATGTTGCGCTTGGGCTTCCCAGAACACAGATTCTTTCTCCAGAATGAAATCTGGAAAGCTGAAGTACCACGTGTTCAGATAGTTCTTGCTGCTGGTCCAGTAAAAAAAAAAAAAAGTCCAATCTGCAAAACAAAGCGATCCACTTGTAAAGCAGTTTTCTTTTTTATTGTCGAAGATGGATCTAAGAGGACCACTTCTGAAGAAGGGGGTCAGCGCCCTGGCACTGATCAAAAGCCACTGTAATTTGAATCTAGGCTTACTAACCATACATGCTTGCAAGAGAGCAAGAGGAGCGCGTGCTGGACGGTGGGGGATCTTTGATGAGAATGGAGGAATCAAGTCCTGCCCGCTTACTGCTCTGTAAAAAGGTTACCGCGCACCTCTCTGTTTTCGCGGCACCTGCTTTAGATCCCTTTTGGTAGAACTGTGTTGCGGAAGAGCCAGCAGAAAAGTTCTGCCTCTTTGCACACAGGTCTGGTGCGCTTGCTCTTCTCGCACGTCCCAGGAATCAGTGGTACCCTTTGCAATCTCTTTCCAGCTCATCTCCCTTTCCGGGTTTCATCCCACCTGATTTACCGCAGGGAACTCTTCCGCCCAACTCTTGTAAAATGGTGGCGGCACAGGTAGGTCCCTATTCTGCAAAATTCGGGTGCGGGCACAAAAAACATCTTTCTGCAGTGTGGTAAAAGATCTGTGGCTCGGACAAGACAAATCTGCCGAATAAACCTAAATATTTACCTTTGAACTGCATCTTGGGACCGACCTTTTCCGTTGTTATTTTATTTTGTTTTCCCTGGAAATGTGTCAGTGTTGATTACAACAAGAACAAAAATGATATTTACTTAGAAAAAACGGCAAATCGTTTCCTTCTATTGATTTTGTCCCATTTTTTATCAGGTTGTAATCAACACTGATACATTACCAGGAAAAAAAAAAACAAAAAACTGAAAAGGAAGGTCCCTATTTTATAGTTCCTTTCCTTGCCATTTTATGACAGCAGAGATTCCTCCTGCTTCTTTGGAACCAGAGCTGGGATCTGGCCCCAGGAGCCCTCATTTACAACTATGGGGGGATGGTTCTTCACTTTGTATACCCCCTCCCAATTTTCCTGTAATCCAGTCTTTGCTGTGACAGGGGGTCTCTGTCAGGGGCCATGCACCAGGGCTCTTTCTCGAACCCTACAATCAGTGGGCCATAAATCCAGCCCCTGGGTGCTCCCATTGCATGGCAAGAATGACTCCCTCCCTCCCAGGGGCTGTGAAAGCAGCATCCCCTAACCCTGACCCACCTGGGAGACAGACCTGCCCCAGGAATTGCACCCATAGCCTCTGCATTGCACTGCCATTGAGTCAACAGGCCAGCCCTTACCTATCTCTGTTTATTTTCTAGCCGGCCTGAAAGGTGTCCTTCATACGTTATCTCCATATTTTTGTCTTTTCTCCAGATTTATACATTTTCCATTCTTAGGCATTCTCACCAGGAAGAGCTGGAGAACACTTTTTGTTGACACCAGTTTCTAGCCACCCTCTTTTGCAACTTGCACACATAACTTTCCATTGCCAAGAAAATTACATATGTGAGCTCTATGGCATCAGAAAAAAAAAGGTGTGTTTGTGTCAACTCTATTCAATGTAGCAAGATGGCATTGATTCCCACATCAGAGTCCTGGCACTGATCAAAAGCCACTGTAATTATACATTTTCCTTAAACCATGGAACTTACATATGTAAATTAACCAGCACCAGAAACTTACTTGTCTTTTGTAAGATGCAAAAACAGTTGTAGGCTGATGCAGTAATCAGGGCATTAAGAAACTGTGTGCTGTTTTCATGTGCACATTTTT
Organism: Rhinatrema bivittatum; assembly: GCF_901001135.1. Classification (NCBI taxonomy): domain Eukaryota; kingdom Metazoa; phylum Chordata; class Amphibia; order Gymnophiona; family Rhinatrematidae; genus Rhinatrema; species Rhinatrema bivittatum. The sequence goes on from NC_042619.1 coordinate 364,477,587, forward strand.
AATGCCCATATTACATTTTTTTTTTTAAATGAAATGCAAATACATTGGGTGTTTTAAAAAAAAAAAAAAGGGTATTTAAGAGTAAAATGTGCATTTAGCACAGGTCCAATGCACATTTTTACTGAAAGGGGGAGGCATCCCTGATAGGCCATAAGTGATGGCAGCTGACACTACTTAGTAAGATAAATACTGATTTCTCCAGCTATCTGGCATGGGTGGCTGCTACTTAGCTGGATAAGTATTTATCCAGCTAAGTAGCAGTAAACTGCACCAGATAAGTTAATATTTATCTTGCTATCTGGCTGGTGTTACTCTTTGCCAGATAGCCAGATAAGTTAGTACTTATCTGGCTATCTGGCAAAGATATGTAAATGACAAAGATATGTAAGTGGTATCAGACACTACCTAGCAGGATAAGTACAGATTTATTTTGGTAAGTGGCACACTTTTTTTTTTTACTTTTTAAAAACATTTTACTCCCTTTTTTAGGGGTTTTAAGTACTGGCACAGTAGCACTGGAAACAACTCCAGCTCTGACCCAGAGTTAAGTTTCCAGTGCTAAACATTTATGCTGACAAGATGCAGTCTCTCTGCATTGGGGAGTACTGCTTAATGCATCTATGTGAGGGAACTAAGCAGTAATTCCATTTAGAAATGTGCATTTTCTACACACAAAATTCCTTGCTGCATTGGCAATAAGTTTTGGGCACAGAAAATGCACATTGAAGTGCAAGCAGAAAGATGCATTCACGTGAATGATCTTTTCTGCATCAGCTTGTTGGATGGAAATTGGCAAAGACATATATATTCACACAAATGTTCCATTTCTCAAACATGCACTGCCCTCTTGTCTCTCTCACACACACGCTCTCCCTTTCTGTCACACACACACACACATCCTCTGTTTCACACACACACACACAAATAATTAATGACATCTCTGTCACCAAACATACATATATTTGTAAAGAAATTCAAGTTCTCTCAAATACACATGGAAAGCCTCAGTTTCACATACATGTAAACACATGCAAAAATAGCCTCCCTCTCATACAAACACAAAACACCTGCCTCTTGCACAAAGAACAATGCATCACTCTTGCCTCTGTCACACACATATACATAGAAAGTCAACCTATTTCTCACAGACAGATAGATATACCTAGGAGGGATCTTAGGGGATGTACGGCCCAGGATGAATCAGTCACAGTTGGGCCTTGGAATGCCGATGTGTGTAGCTTGGCCTCCACCCTGACAGGAAACTCTACTATAGTGCTGGGAATGAGACTACCATAGTAATGTCCCCCCCCCCAAAGGACATGGTCTGGGACAGTCGCCCCTATTCATCACCCCTTTAGGATGGCCCTGGTCTCTCTTGTTCATATACTTAAACACAGCCTATTCTCTGCCTCCTGACTCCACTAATCTTTTCCTTCCTCCCTCCCTCACACAAGCTGGCAGTAGGAGCAAGTCAGCAGTGGTGTCTCAGACTATATACTCCTCGTCTGCTGCCCAGGACCCTGATGGCTCTACACAGTTCAAAGTGTCAGTTGGGGATCCCAGGCACTGTTCCCTCACATTTCTGAATGACTGCATGTGCAAAAATGTTCTTTTTGTGCAACTTTTATAAGCCAAATTCAAATTTGTGCACTACAAGAGATGTGAATCGTGTGATCGATCGTCTTAACGATCGATTTCGGCTGGGAGGGGGAGGGAATCAGATCGTCGCAGTTTGGGTTTTTTAAATATCGTGTAAATCGAAAACCGGCACACTAAAACATCCCTAAAACCCACCCCGACCCTTTAAAATAAATCCCCCACCCTCCCGAACCCCCCCAAAATGCCTTAAATTACCTGGGGTCCAGTGGGAGGGAGGGGAAGGGGGAGGGCGGGAAAGCCGGCACACTAAAACAACCCTAAAACCCACCCCGACCCTTTAAAATAAATCCCCCACCCTCCCAAACCCCCCCAAAATGCCTTAAATTACCTGGGGTCCAGAGGAAGGGTCCCAGTGTGATCTTTTACTCTCGGACCTCCAGTGCGTTGTAGAAATGGCGCCGGCGCTACCTTTGCCTTGTCATATGACAGGTCAAAGGTAGCGCCGGCGCCATTTCTACAACGCACTGGAGGTCCGAGAGTAAAAGATCACACCGGGACCCTTCCTCTGCACCCCAGGTAATTTAAGGCATTTTGGGGGGGTTCGGGAGGGTGGGGGATTTATTTTAAAGGGTCGGGGGTGGGTTTTAGGGTTGTTTTAGGGTGCCGGTTTTCCCGCCCTCCCCCTTCGCCTTCCCCTTCCCCCGATTTACGATTTTTTGACGATAAATTGGGGGAATTGTTATTGTATCGCGGCTCTAACGATTTTTGATGATTTAAAATATATCGGACGATATTTTAAATCGTCAAAAAATGATTCACATCCCTAAGCCAGCATCATGGAAATATCATCAGGATTCCTTGTGCAGATTGTGTTTTGCTGTGTGTGGGGAATTCACGACCTCTGTGCATGTACACATGTGCAAGGCTTAGAGGGAAACAGTAGTCCCCCAGCAGCAGAGATTCCAAGAGAGTCGAGTCTCAGGTGACACAAGAGGGGGATGCAACCTTAGGCGGCACTGCTTTCCTCCTCCTCCTACCAGCTCAGCATAGAGGATGGAGGGACCAGTGGGGAAGAGGACTGGATTGGTAAGAGTTTGAAAGAGTTTCTCTGTGCTCAGCTCACTTGACTCTGTTGCATTGCCAACCTGCCCACCCATGCATCATTTTTCTTTCAGCGAGTTGAGAAGGAAATGTTCTATATGATAAAACCACTAAGAAAGAATTGGAAACATGTTAGCAATTTAATGTAGATTCAAATATCACAAGAGAAATACATTGTTTCTGTTTGACAACTGGGCCATTTTTTTCATTACTTCCAGAGTTCTCTTTATAATTTATGATTGAAATCTGATAAACCTCATCCATTCCAGTTTTTATTTGGGGAAGGGGAGGGGGGAAGAGGAGCCAGATCATCAGCTGTGTTTGCAGTTTTTAATTAAGAAATGATGTCAGGATACAAAGTAAGTCCCATATTCAAGACGATCATTGTGCTCAAGCATTATCTGTCCATCTTCAATTGCAATTATAACTACCCATGGTCTCCCAAATTTCCTTCTACTCTTCATCATCTTCATCGGTGGAGTGCTCTGGTGCATTTTCTCTCTTTTCCCAATGGATATTCTTAGAACAAAAAAATACATTCAAAATTCATAATCTGTGGTGGATCGTGCCAGACAGTGGGCATGTTCTGTGGTAGGTAATGGGTTTAAGGTAGGAAGGTCTCACTGTACAGGTAAGCCAGAGGAAGGGCTAAACTGCAGAAGTAATGTTAGGATCCCCTCCCGGTAGGCTCACACAGTAAGGTTGATATGTGGAACTTCCTTTCTTTTGATGTCGTTTTTTTCTCCTCATGTTGCTCTTTTTTTAAAACTCAGTAACGACACGAGGTTATACATTTTCAAGGAACCTGCATTTTTTTCAAATGTCTGCACCATGAAATTGGCTATTACTAAATTTCCCCATATTTGCCAAGGGTGGTTCAGTTTCCCAAACTCTGTCCTTGGGGGGCTATCACCCCAGTCCTGGTTTCTGGATAGCCACAATGAATTTTGAATAGCTATGACCCGGTTCATTTTTTTTCATCCTATGGTTATCCTGAACAACACCAGACCCAATCAAAGGTCCTCAGGACTGAGAAACCCTGGTGTAGCAGACACATCCGGCAGAATGGCCGGATGTGTCTGCTCACCTCTTTTTTATTAAATGTAAATGAATATGCTTTCTCATGTGCTCAATGTAATCTGCCTTGTGCCTTCTTTCAGGAAAAGGCTGAATATCACATGTTTATAAATAAATAAATAAATAATATAAAGATTAACACAACTGACTCACCCAACTCAGCTTTAGGACTGTCTACCATCTCTATATAACCCTGGCATGTTGACCAATTTACAAAAGGTTGAATTTGACATTCTCATGCTGCTAACATTTTGATAAGTGCAGCAAAGGAGTTGCGCGCCTAAATAATAAACTTTTGGGTATTCTCAGGGAAGTCATATACAGTTAGCTCTCAATCAGGTCCTCAAGGATCACCCAACTAGTTTGGCTTTCAGGATGGGCCACAATTAATATACCTGAGAACGCAGACAAATGGTGGCAGTGCATGCAAACAGATTGCAGGCAAATTCATTGCAGATTTCCTGAAAGTCAGTCTAGTTTAGAGATGTGAATCGTGTCCTCGATCGTCTTAACGATCGATTTCGGCTGGGAGGGGGAGGGAATCGTATTGTTGCCGTTTGGGTGTGTAAACTATCGTGAAAAATCGTTAAAATCGTGAGCCGGCACACTAAACCCCCCTAAAACCCACCCCCGACCCTTTAAATTAAATCCCCCACCCTCCCGAATGCTTTAAATTACCTGGGGATCCGGCGGTGGTCCAGAACGGCGGCGGTCCGGAATGGCCCCCTCAATAGAATCGTGTTGTCTTCAGCCGGCGCCATTTTTCAAAATGGCCGCCGCAAAATGGCGGCGGCCATAGACAAAAACGATTCGACGGAGGAGGTCGTTCCGGACCCCCGCTGGACTTTTGGCAAGTCTTGTGGGGGTCAGGAGGCCCCCCCAAGCTGGCCAAAAGTTTCCTGGGAGTCCAGCGGGGTTCCGGGAGCGATTTCTTGCCGTGAATCGTTTTCGTACGGAAAATGGCGCCGGCAGGAGATCGAGTGCAGGAGGTCGTTCAGCGGCGGTCCGAAACCCCCGCTGAACGACCTCCTGCAGTCGATCTCCTGCCGGCGCCATTTTCCGTACGAAAACGATTCGCGGCAAGAAATCGCTCCCGGAACCCCGCTGGACTCCCAGGAAACTTTTGGCCAGCTTGGGGGGGCCTCCTGACCCCCACAAGACTTGCCAAAAGTCCAGCGGGGGTCTGGAACGACCTCCTCCATCGAATCGTTTTTGTCTATGGCCGCCGCCATTTTGCGGCGGCCATTTTGAAAAATGGCGCCGGCTGAAGACAACACGATTCTATTGAGGGGGCCGTTCCGGACCGCCGCCGTTCTGGACCACCGCCGGATCCCCAGGTAATTTAAAGCATTGGGGGGGGGGGTTCGGGAGGGTGGGGGATTTAATTTAAAGGGTCGGGGGTGGGTTTTAGGGGGTTTTAGTGTGCCGGTTTTCCTGCCCTCCCCCTTCCCCCGATTTACGATTTTTTAACGATAAATCGGGGGAATTGGTATTGTATCGTGGCCCTAACGATTTTTTGACGATTTAAAATATATCGGACGATATTTTAAATCGTCAAAAAACGATTCACATCCCTAGTCTAGTTGGGTGATCCTTGAGGTTCCATGATTCCACTCAAAGTTTACAATTTAGGCATGTGTCGCCTTTGCTCCACTTATCAAACACTTGAGGACTGGACTGAGAACCACTATAGTAGAAAGCAATATCAAACATTTGGGCACAACAAAAAAAAAAAAGGGGGGGGGGAGGGTTAAGAAAGTCATAAACCTAAGCCTATCAGTTACCAGCAATGTTTTGGTTTTGTTCCTTCAGAAATGATTTGGAAGGTGTGTGTTTATGGTTTATTACCCCCCTTTCTCTTTGGTATACCCAATGCTTGGTTTCGTTTTCTGCCATAAAGTTCTGATGTCATAACCATCTCTTTTTGGCATTCTGTCAACACATACTGTCAACAGAGCACATAGGTGAAAAACTTACTGAGGAAAAATAAGCATACCCTAACAATGTAACATTGAAGACATAGAAACTTGCGGCTTTGTAGAACTCCTAACAGCTCATTAATCCAGCATGTGTGCTCTGATAATTAGTAAACGGCCACAGCTTGCTGTGTCTGTCGCTGTCTGACGTCTCTGCTCCGCCCACCTTACCTCGTTGGCGACTCCCTCCGGGGTTGATGGAAGGCTAGCTGCTGCGGCGTCTCCAGGCCGTCCTCCTCCAGCATTCCCGGACCGGCTCGACGCTGCAAGCCGCCATTTTGACCAGATACTTAAGGGCACGCGCGCGTGGCTCGACTGATGTACCAGTGTTGGCGCGAACCTCAGGGGCATCCCCCTGAGATGACGTCACCAGCTCCAGATATTTAAGGTCTCAGTTTTTGCTATCAAGATGAGTTAGCAAGGGATTGGTTACCTAGCTTCCTCCTGGTCGCTGCGGATGGGATTTGCTCTCTGCAACCCTAGCTACTCTGCCTCCTCGGACTTCACTAGAGGTACCCACTCCTCGGGGGCCTCGCTTTCTCTTTTTCTTTGCAGGTCACAGTCCGGAACCAGTACTCGTTCCTCAAGGGCCCACGTCCTGGACTTGCTCCTGAATACCACTTCTGCTAAGAAGTCATCGCTGCTTACATTGTGAGTTTCCATCTTTCTCTTGGAGCTTTCCTTGGGAACCAGGTACTCACTCCTCGAGGGCCTAATGCATACCAACTCCTGGGCTGCCTTAAGAGACTATGGTGTGAGTGTTACCATCAAGGACTTGTTCCTGAACATCACATGCTTTGCCTACTCACTGTCTTAGTTTCTCTACAGCTCAGCCACCCTGGGATCGCTGTTCCAATACCTGAGGGACTACAGCCCAGCCGGGCGCTTCCAGCTCACTACTGTCACCTCTGGTGGTTTACCATATTGTCTAATAAAAGAACTAGTGTGTGTCTGTCTCCTACACTAAGCCTGATCAGAGGTCCCTCTCGGGATTTCCCCCTAGGGCGTGGTCACCTGTCACTGGTCCAAGGATCCACCCACAACTATTCTAAATAACTACAGATTGCTAAATACCAGCTTTAACAACAGAGCTGTTTGGATGAGGTTTGGATGAGTTCCTAGAGGAAAAATCCATAAACTGTTATAAATTAATAAGCAATAGTAGTTTGAGATTTATTTAATGTTCGGGTACTTGCCAGGTTCTTGTGACTTGGATTGGCCACTGTTGGAAACAAGATACTGGGCTTGATGGACCTTTGGTCTGACCCAGTATGGCATTTCTTATGTTCTTATGTACAGATTGCTAACTCCCAGCTTTCTCTACAGAGCTTTGACATCAGATTGCTAACTCCGCCCGGAGAACATAACACAGCTTTCTCCAATGTTGGTGTTACAGGTCCTATATTATCATTACAATATTGTAATTCCATTTTGAGGATTCTGGTGATATTTATAAAGGGTGTACATAACATATATCTGTGACCTGCAACTTTACAGGTATTTAAGGAAATGCAGCTGTCGCTTAGCAACTGCTAGGGCTAACTTCAATGCCAAGAGTCTTGTAGGTGGAATGTACAGTAATCGTTATAAACATTTCATGTAAAACACAATCCTATCTCTTGAGTCATACAGGGCAAGCAGGAACATGTTTCACTTAAAAATATTACCCAAGTCATTCATTTTAAAATTGTTTTAAACTGCTCCCATACACTCCTGGTATCAGTCAGGTTAGCAAAAGAGTCAGAAATGACCTCACACATGCTGCTACACACACTTTGTGACTCAGTCAAGTACCAGGGATGTAATCTGCTGCTGTCAAACACAGCTGCTCCCAACAGCTGGAGGGGTTAGAGCAGGGATAGGCAAACATTTTCAGCTGTGGCTCCCCTTCCATTCATGCAATTAGTTGGGGCTCCCCACCAAAAAGTAGTTTCTGTATAGGGTTCTATAGCAGCTGGGTTTGTTCTGTTTTCTAATAGTAGGTGTATTGGTGTTTTAGGGCCTGGTGTAATATTTATAGTGTTGCCTTTTCATAGGTAGGGTTGTTACTATTTGAGTACTGGTACTTAGTGCTGTTTTGGTATGGGAGGTTTACTATATTGTAATTGTAATTCACTTTACTCATGGCTTTGAGTACCAAGCCTACACCTAACATGGATTACAATAGGTCTCATACTATATGGGTTCCAAGTGGGGTTTTTTTGCCTTTTAGCAGGGTTTTCTGGTTGACATACAATATGCATATTTATATTTACAAGCACTGCTGTAAGTAATACTTTTATCTCAGAAAACTATACTTTGAGTGTCTTTTTTCATGTAAAATCTATTATTATAAATGTTTAATTTTTACTGGCGCGCATATGTTATAAAATCCCAGGCGGCGTGCACAAGGAGAGGGGGTCCGAATAAAGCAAAATCACGTCGCAACGAGATCGGAGCCTTCCCCAGTTCCCTTCCAGTCTGCTCCAATTAAGGAGCAGACTGGGAGGGAACTTTCCTACCCCCTACCCTAACCTCCCTTCCCCTTCCCCTTTCCCTCTCCTCACCACCCTCTAAATCCTATTTTTTTTTTTTTTTACTTTTTATTTTGCAAGTTACTTCAGGGCCCAACCTGAAGTAAGCGAGGCTCCGGGACAGCGAGGAATAGCACTGTCCCGAGCCACCCTGCTCCACCCCCGGCCCGCCCCTTTCAAGGCCCCAGCACATACTCGCGTCCCAGGGTTTACACGTGTAGCCGGGCCCGTTTGAAAATTGGCCCGGTGCGCGGAAGGCCCGGCTACACGTGTAAAACCTTGGATTTACGCGCCCTGGGGTTTTAAAATCCGGCTGAATATACCTTGCACCAGCCCTGGGTCACTGTGTGAGCTGGCTGGGCTGATCTCGGAGAAAGGCAGTGCAGTGGGCCATTGACGGAATAAATGGAAACAGTGAGTGTCTGAAGAGAGAGGAGGATGTGTAAAGGTGGCTGCTATAGGCTGGGTAAGGGCTGGCAACAGGGGCAGGAATTTTACATGATCATGCTGTAGTGCCCTTAGTTACCAGTCCAGAGGAGGGGGTTACTCGCTAAGGGGGTAATTTTCAAAAAACATTTACACATTTAAAACTTTGTTTTATACATGTAAGTGCACTTTGCACGCATAAATGGCTTTTGAAAAAGTTATAATAGCAGTTACATTTACATGCTTATCTCTCAAATTAACTCATGAACAGCAGCAGAAATGTGTGTATGTTTGTCAGAGAGCACGGGAGTGTGGGTCAGTTTCTGAGAGAGCATGAGCGTGTGCATGAGCCACTCCTCTTTCCTCACCAGTCTTAGGCTCATCAGATATGTTGACGCCACTGTGCTACAATATGGGGTAGATTTTAAATATTTGCGCGATCTCGTACTTTTGTTCGCGCACCAGGCGCGAACAAAAGTACGCTGGATTTTATAAGATACGCACGTAGCCGCGTGTATCTTATAAAATCCAGGGTCGGCGCGCGCAAGGGGGTGCACATTTGTGCAACCTGCGCGCGCTGAGCCCAGCGCGCGCTGCCTGTTCCCTCCGAGGCCGCTCCGATTTCAGAGCGGCCTCGGAGGGAACTTTCCTTCGCCCTCCCCCCACCTTCCCCTCCCTTCCCTTCCCCTACCTAACCCACCCCCCCCCGGCCCTATCTAAACCCCCCCCCTACCTTTGTCGGCAAAGTTACGCCTGCTGAAAGCAGGCGTAACTTTGCGCGCGCCGGCCGGCAACCCCGCTCGTGTTACAGTCCCGGGGGCTGGTCCGGAGGCCTCAACCCTGCCCCCGGGCCCACCCCCGGACACGCCCCCTCCTGCCCCTTTTCGAAAGCCCCGGGACTTACGCGCGTCCCGGGGCTTTATGTGCGCCGGCGCGCAGGCCTTTTAAAATCCGCCCCTATGGTTTTAGCTACTTTTTACCCAATCTGGAGACTTTTCACAGTGGATCTAGTGACTTTCTTCAAGTAGGAATTGGCAACACTGCATAGGCATTAGAATGGTTGCGCCACCCAGGCCCTTGCCTATCCAACTTTATCTCAGGGGCAGGCCATCCCAGTCCACAGGCAGGAAGAAAACCCTAGCGGTTTTCTAGCATCAATTATTTTAGTGGTAGATATATTGGAATGAATAATTTGAGTCTATGGTTTATGCAAAGAATGTATGTAAGAAAGAATGACATTAACTGTAAACTTAAAAAAAATTGGCAGTGGGGCTGGAGCTGGGAGTGGAACTAGGGGCGGAGCTTTGTGGCCCTCCCCCAACCAAAAAGGCATTCTCTGCCCCTGCCATAGACAGACACAGAGAGAGAGGCATAGACATAACCCACCCAGACTGATAAACACAGGCAGACAGAGGGCCCACATCACACAGAGGCATAGAACACACATGCAAGCCAGAGCACACCAGATAAACAATTCCAGACCACACTCATACACAAAGGCCACACATGTCAATGGGAGGGGCTGGAATATTTTTCAAAAATCTTAGTTGCCAGTTAAAATTTTTTAGGCACTGAGAAACTCCATTTCACCCTGCTTAAACTTTTATTTTAATTTTTTTTTTACTATTTTCACTCATTTTTCCTGTTTTTCTCTTTATTTTTGTCTTAGGTTGTTCATCTTCATTTTCTAATGTTTTGATTTGCTTATTTAACTTATTTTAAACACTTTTTGCCTTTGTTCTCCCTTCCCCACCTCCTCCCTCTCTCCCCTCCACTTCCTCATGCTCTCTGGCATCTTTGCCCATGCCTCTCCCCAAATTCACCACCTTTTTTTCCCCTAGAGGTTAACAGTTGTGATCTCTCCCCCTGGGTAGGGTCCCGGCAGCAGCAGCAGGAACTCCTTCCAGGCCTCAGAGTGGCAGGTCTCCCTGGGTTGTGGAACATTGCAGTAGCTGCTCCCATATCCAGTTCTGCTGCAGAGTAAGTAGCTCCCCACCTGGCCCTGCCCCAGCAGAAGCAGCTCCTCTCCTTGGCCCATCGAAAGATACAAGGCTAAGCTGTGGCATGCTTACAATGGGTCACCAGGTTCTGGCAGCTCCTTCCCTCCTGAGCTTACAGTGCCTCCACAGCACTGAAACTCGACAGAATAGCCATATTTTGCTTCCCTGATTGGGCAACCAGTATGCCCTTTCCCCCTTCAGGATTGTTCAAGCTCCCCATGTGGGACTTAACCTCTCCCCCTTCCCTAAGTTTGGTCACCCCTAGGTTAGAGGGAAGCAGCTTAAAGAATTGGAAGAATAGCAATTTAAAGCCATGGTGTGCTCAATTTTGCAAATAGGACACACTGAAGACACACAAAGACCCAAGTTTTGAATTTCAAAAATACGGACTTTGTCAAAATGGGAATGTACCTGGAGGAAGAACTGGAAGACTGGGAGAAAATGGGTGAGGTGGAACAACAGTGGGCCAAATTAAAAGGAATTATTAGAAAGACAACAAATATATATGTTAGAAAAGTAAACAAGAGTAAGAGGAAAAAGAAACCGATTTGGTTTTCAAAGGAAGTGGCTGAAAAAATAAAGGCAAAATGAATAGCGTTCAGGAAGTATAAAAGATCCCAAAAAACTAAAGGAGACGAAGAAATAAATATTAAATAAGGAAAGCGAAAGGTCAAGCGAAAGAAAGGATGGCCAATGAAGTAAAGCAAAGAGACAAAACATTTTTCAGATATATCAGTGAAAGAAGGGAGGTCAGAAGTGGTATAGTGAAATTGATAGGTGAAGAGGAGCTATGTTTGGAGTGACACAAAGAAATGGCAGAAATATTAAACAAATACTTCAGCTCAGTATTCACTGAAAGGATGGCCAATGAAGTAAAGCAAAGAGACAAAACATTTTTCAGATATATCAGTGAAAGAAGGGAGGTCAGAAGTGGTATAGTGAAATTGATAGGTGAAGAGGAGCTATGTTTGGAGTGACACAAAGAAATGGCAGAAATATTAAACAAATACTTCAGCTCAGTATTCACTAAAGAAGACCCTGGAGAAGGACTGTTGCTGGTCAATAAGACTGTAGATGGGCATGGAGTAGACAAAACTCTGTTTACAGAAGTGAATGTATGGGAGGAGCTAGGCAAACTGAAAGTGGACAAGGCCATGGGACCAGATAAGGTACTGAGAGATACTTAGTAACTTATTCGGCCCCAGGAGTTTTGTCTCCTCGCTTTATCTCTTTGCCAATCCTTTTTTCCACTTGACCTTTTGCTTTCCTTATTTCTTTCTTCATCTCCCTCAGTTTTGACAGAAATTCTTCCCTTTGTTCCTTTTTTGGGGATCCTTTATACTTCTTGAATGGTATTCTTTTTACCTTTATTTTTTCAGCCACCTCCTTAGAGAACCAGATCGGCTTCTTTTTCCTCTTACTCTTGTTTACTTTTCTAACATAGATTTGTTGCCTTTGTCATAGCTCCTTTTAACTTGGCCCATTGTTGTTCCACCTCACCTATTTTCTCTCAGGATACTGAGAGAGCTCAGAGATGTGCTGGTGGGTCTGCTGAAGGACCTGTTCAATAGATCCCTGGAAACAGGAGTGGTGCCGCAAGATTGGAGAAGAGTGGTGATGGTCCCACTTCATAAGAGTTGTAGCAGAGAGGAGTCCGGAAACTACAGAGAGGTCAACCTCACCTCGGTGGTGGAAAAATTAATGGAGGCTCTGCTGAAGGAAAGGATAGTGAACTATCTACCATCTGGTGGGTTGCTGGACCCAAGGCAGCATGGATTCACTAGGGGAAGGTCCTGTCAGACAAATCTGGTTTTTTTGATTGGGTGACTAGAGAATTGTATTGAGGAAGAGCGCTCAATGTGATCTACTTGGATTTCAGTAAAGCTTTTGATATGGTCCTACACAGGAGGCTTGTGAATAAAATGAGAAGCTTGGGAGTGAGTGCCAAGGTGGTGGCATGGATTAGAAACTGGTTGACTGATAGGAGACATAGTGTAATGGTAAATGGAACCTACTCTGAAGAAAAAAAACATGTTAAGTGGAGTACCATAGGGTTCGGTTTTAGGAACGGTTCTGTTCAATATCCTTGTGAGCGACATTGCAGAAGGGATAGAAGGTAAAATGGGCCAGATTTTTAAACTTAAGCACAGGCATAGATTTGTGCGTGCAACCCAGCGCATACAAATCTACGCCCGATTTTATAACATGCGCACGTAGCTGTGCGCATGTTATAAAATCCGGGGTCGGCGCGTGCAAGGGGGTGCACACTTGTGCACCTTGAGCACGCCGAGCCCTAGGGGAGCCCTGATGGATTTCCCTGTTCCCTCCGAGGCCGCTCCGAAATTGGAGCGGCCTCTGAGGGAACTTTCCTTCTGCCCCCCACCTTCCCTTCCCTTCCCCTAGCTAACCCGCCTCCCAGCCCTATCTAACCCCCCCGCCCCGACCCTTGTTGGCAGAGTTGCGCCTGCCTCCGGGCCTGGCATAACCGCTGTGCCGGAGGCCTCATCCCGCCCCCGGCCCGCTCACTCCCCGCCCATTTTTTCAAGCCCCGGGACATACACGTGTCCTGGGGCTTGTGTGTGTCGCCGGGCCTATGCAAAATAGGCTTGGCGCACACAGGAGCAGGTTTTGGGTTACGCGCGTAATATACACGCGTAACCCTTTGAAAATCCGCCCCAATTTGTCTAGAGCGGGTGATACTAAAATTTGCAATAGAGTGGACATGCCTGAATGAGAGAATGAGACATGATTTAAGGAAGCTTGAAGATTGGTTGAAGATTTTGCAGCTGGGTTTCAATGCCAAGAAGTGCAAATTCATGCATTCTAGTGTGCAGTAATCCAAAAGAGTTGTATATAATGGGGTGAAAGACTGAAGCAATATGACAAGGCGACAGCTAAGAATGCTGGGCTGCACAGAAAGAAGAAAAATCAGTAAGAAAAAGGAGGTGATAATGCTTTTGTACAGGTCTTTGATGAGGCCTCACTTGGAGTACTGTGTTCAGTTCTGGAGTCCATATATCAAGAAGGACAAAGAAAGGATGGAGGTGGTCCAGAGAAGAGTGATCAAAATGGTGTGGGGTCTGCATGAGAAGACCTATGAGGAGAAGCTGAAGGCTGAATATGTATACCCTGGGAGAGAGGAGTGCAGGGGAGTTATGATACAGACCTTCAGATACCTGAAAGATTTTAATGATGCACATTTGACAAACCTTTTCCATTGGAAAGAAATAAGTAGAACTAAGGGTCATGAAATGAAATCCCAGGGAGGACAACTCAGAATCGACAGGAAATATTTCTTCACGGAGAGGGTGGTGGAAGCCTGGAATGCCCTTCCGGAGGAGGTGGTGAAGACGAAAACTGTGAAAGAATTCAAAGGGGCAAGGGATAAACACTGTGGATCCTAAAAGCTAGAGGACAGAAATAAAGAAAAGAATGCATGGGGTAAACTTGCTGGTGCGGCGGTTACTACCCTTAACCAATAAGCCTTCATACTCTTGATGCAACTCCATCATGGCTCTCTGCTTCAATGGCAAGAAGAAAAGGGGAATTGGATTCAAAACAGAAACCAACAAGGGCCCTGACTTTTACGATCTGGGGAAACAAATATGTATGGGGGTAACTTGCTGATGCAGCGGTACTACCCTTAACCAAGAAGCCTGATACTTTGATGCAACTCCAACATTGCTTTCTGCTTCAACAGCAAGGCATAACAGGGAACTGGATTCAAACAGAAACCAACAACTTTTATGGTCTAGGAAACTGATAAGCATGGGGTTACCTATATGGCGCAGCAGATACTACCAAAAGCTTGCTGGGCAGATTGGATAGACCATTTGGTCCTTTTTTGCTGTTTGTTTCTATGAAATATGGTACAGTGAGTACATATCAAGTAGAGTTGCAGATGGTTGCAGGCAAAAATAATCATGACAACATATTTCACACATTAAGAAAATAAATTCTTTTAGACTCTACTGCTCATAGCAAAGCATTTTGATCAGCTATTGGTCTACTGATAAACCTCATCAAAGACAGTAAAAATGTGAAATTCATTATAGTGCCATTGTTAAAGTAATAAGATATCCAACTTTTTTTTGAGGATGATGGACTGATATAAGCAAGTTGGCTGACTCAGCCTTTTCAAGCATACATCTAAACTGGATCTATATAAAACATTCAGATTAGTCCATGCACTTTAAAGGCCATTTTGTTAGTAACTTTACTAGCAGGTTCTCTCCAAGCTGTAACATTATCCGGTCACAAGAAGGCCTCCCTGATCCATAAACGAACGTCACAAAGACACTGCCGATGCCTACCTTCCTGAGCTGCTATGCTTCCCCATAGGTGCGTGTATGCGCAACTGCACACACTATAAAGGCCCCATGGCAGGAAAGCACTCTCACGGTGTCCACGGATGATGTCACCGGCCCTTCTACTTAAGGCCTGTCTGCACTGCTCTCCCTTGTCTCAGCAATAGGTCCTACTGCTTCCAGCAGTGCATGTTGGTCCAGTGTTCCTGATTCTGCCTTGCCTTGTCCAGCCTGCCTGGCCTTGTCCACCCTGCCTGTCCTGTCCTACCTGCCTTATTCCATCTGGTCCATCTTGTCCTATCTTGCCTCCAGCCTTACATTGTCACGGTCCCTCACCCATCTGCTTGGTATTGAACCCAGCTACAGACTGGGTCTACTCTCTAACTTGCCTCTTACCTCAGCTATGGACTCGGACTACTCTCTCGTCTACCACCTGCCACAGACCTCAGCTACAGATTTGGTCTACCTCTTATTTGCTGCCTGCCCTGCCCTTGGCTTATATCTGGTAATTGTCTGACTGCTGCCTGTCCTGATCTTGGCCCAACCCTGAACACTCTTATTCTGTTCGCTCTGTGGAACTCTCGCCTAAGTCTTGCCAGCTCCTGGAATCCAAAGGCTCAACATGCGGGGAACAGGGTTGGTATAGGTGAAGCTCCAGTCTTGTCCCAGTCCAGGGCATGTTCATCAGCTGTCAGTGTGGGCCTACTAGATTCACCTACTAGGTTGTGTCTACCACTCCACAGCACAAGGGTCCAGTATTATTACACAAAGAATGATGCCAGGATCTAAATACTCTTGTTTCCCCCAAGGCATCAAGGATTTTATCTCATGACCTAGAAAGAGAGAGATGAACCCACGATGAGATCAGAATTTGAATCATTTCATTTCATTCTATAGTCCCTTCTACTCCACTGGGTGACCTCTGCTTGCTGGGGTTCATCCTTGGGCAGCTAGAGAACTTAGATTGCTTGGCAGTAGCTCTGGAGGTTGAGTGGTAGGGGAGTGAACAAGGAGGAAAATTGGAAACATGATGAAATAGTTTACGGTAATACCATTGCCTTTTTTCTGAATTCTCTCTGTTTCTAATCAGCACCTAATAAAATAATAATGTACTTCATATTCCTGTAGCACTATATAAAACTTCTCTCTCTCTCTCGCTCTCTTTTTTTTTTTTTTTACCTATCTGCTTCAGACTGCCCTATCTTCTTTGAACTGGCAGGTGTCCATCAGAGCACCATATCCAAACCTGTTGTAGTCAGATAGAAAGATGGAATGAATAAATGTAATACCACCGTGAATTGCCTAAATCCATAGCTGCCTCTTGCTCCTGTAACTACTAGTGTGAATAAAAGGTCCAAAGCGTTTGCAGTATTTTCAGTCACAGAGAAGAAGGCACCAAAGATCTCAGCAGCAATCTGAGGTTCATTCTGCAACAAGACATAAGGAATTCTGCAACCAAAACATAAAAATCCGGCTGCAACATTGTGCCATGTCAACAATATAAAATATACCTATGTATCATCATTTAAATAGTGAAAGCTCATTATGCACAAAAGGGAAACTTTTCCTTTATTGTTTTGGTATTAAAAACCTTATTAAAGATATTTACCTACTAATTTATATGCAACCAACCATTTACAAACTTACCTAGCCATTTACACACTTCTGGAAAGACTTTTTATCATTTTCTAGCTTGCATTTCTGCAAATTGTATTTTCCAAACACATGGCTAATTGAAATAATACGGTGCAAAGGAATGGTTCATTATTTTATTTAGCCAAAAAAAAAATAAATTTTTACATTGACATCTTTAATTTCAGCACCAAAAAAACAAAACATAAGAGAGAGCATCGACTACAGGATCATTTGTTATGAGAGGCATTCCTCACTGGTAATTATGGAATTTGTGTTACACTTGTATAGAGCAGGATACTTTGGGCAAGAAAATCCTCTTTGATTGTTGATTAATGCATGTAGCATAGAACACGTTTAATAAGAGGAAAAAAAATCTGTAATGAAATAGAAAACAATGTACTTAACATAAAATATCTGCAGCATTGTATATATCGTGAATTCATAATCATTCTCTACATTATTGAATTTTCAAATCTTTGCATGGCATCTTCCATTCCAGGTCTCTTTATATGTAGATGTTTTGTCTCTTGCCTGTATGAAAAGTCAGAATGCTTCTGGTTACTGAATGATTGCTAAACAAGCAAACAAGGCTATTGCCTTCACCGTGTCTGTCCGTCAATCTGTCCATCTGCCTTTCTGTATCTGCTTCTATCAAGTGCACATTGCCTGGTCTGGTGCTTCTATTAGGCAGTCACCTAGAGATCCAAAACTTGGGGGGGGCAGAAAAATCCTACCAGAACAAGGCCCAGAGACAAATCCAAAGAAGAGGGCTGGTTTGGAGTCACTGCCGCAGGTAGGAGGGAATGTTGTGCTGGAGCTGCCGCAGATCACTTGTGTGGACCCGAAGCCTCTGCAGAGAGAGAGATCATAAATGTTACCTAATTTGCACAAAGCACCAGCATGCACATCACCAGCTTTCCAACTTATTTTCAAATGGGGTATAATTTAACTTCAACTGGATAATAACTAATGGAGGAGACAAAATCAAAGATGGACAGAGGGATACAAACATTAAAACAACCATATATGTGTAGATGATGCTACTGTTATGAATGAGCAGTGTTTGGGTGGATCCTTGGGTACTGGGACAGATGACCACGCCCACGGGGAGGAGCCCCGTGAGGAGCCACATTACTAGGCTTGACTCAGAACGCACACCGTTAGTTCTTTATTAGACAGCTTTGAAGAGTACCTCCAGAGGTGGCAGTAGTGAGGCAATCTGGTAGCTGCAATCTCAGGGACCTCGGCAGAGGGAGCCCTTCTCACACCGTTAATATTGGGAGGTTCCGAAGCAGGTTTCCCAGCAAGGAAGTACTGTGGATGAGATAGACTGAGAGTTAGTGAACTCACTAGGTGTTTGCTGTAGATAGGCGATTCCACCAGCTCGTAGAAGTAAGTGCAGGCACCGAGGCAGGGAGAGCAGGCCCTCGAGGAGCGAGTACCTGTTTCCTGTAAGGCACCTGAAATAAAGCAGAGGGCCCCTGAGGAGCGGGTACCCAGGTTAGCAGTTACCCCAAAGGGCAGAGAGAGAGCTTCCAGCGGCAGCACGGAAGCGGCAGAGTAGCGTAGACAGGAACGGAATGTATCCGGAGTCAAGACCTTGCTAACAACTCCCCTTCTTGGGCTACATCATCTCCCAGATTGGCTTCCACATGGGTTCTTTGAAGCAAAAAGCCATCTTAGACTGGTATCAATCTTTGGGCACTATAGCATTTCTTAGGATTCACGAACTACTATAGACAAATCATATCAGGAAACGTATCCCTCGTGGTGCCACTTACCGCCTTAACTAAAAAGGGTGTGGATACCTGGCACTGGTCAGCAGAAGCCATCAATGCCTTCCAGGCTCTCAAACAGGTTTTCTTTCAAGAATCCTGCCTATGGCACCCAGATCTTGATCGACCCTTTATTCTGAAGGTAGATGCTACTACCCTTGGGATAGGAACTGTCCTCAGCCAACACAATGATTGAGGGTCCCTCCTGCCTTGCTCCTTTTTCTCCAGGAAATTCTCTCCGGAAGAGAGGAATTATATGATCAGGGATTGGGAGCTTCTCGCGGTACAATTGGCTTTGGAAAAATGTCGCCATCTCCTAGAAGGAACCAAACATCGAATCACAATCTTCACAGATCACAAAAACCTGGAGTACCTACAACATGCACCACAGCCCATGGTAGTCTTGATGATCTCTCTTCAATTGCTTCAGTTTTAAGCTTCGCTACCGACCAACAGCAAAGAAGCAAAGAATGGATGCTCTCTCTTGCTCCTTTCTGACAAAGAATATATCAGTGCTCCCTCGACACATTATAGATACTAGGGATGTGAATCGTGTGATAGATCGTCTTAACGATCGATTTTGGCTGAGGGGGGGGGGGTGGAAATCTGATCGTCATGGTTTTTTTGGTTAAAAAATTGTTTTATCGAGGGAGGGCGGGAAAACCGGCACACCAAAACAACCCTAAAACCCACCCCGACCCTTTAAAACAAATCCCCCACCCTCCCGAACCCCCCCAAAATGTTTTAAAGTACCTGGGGTCCAGTGGGGGGGGGGGGGGGGTCCCGGCACGATCTCCCGCTCTCAGGCCACGGCTGCGTTAATAGAAATGGCGCCAGTGGCCCTTTGCCCTTACCATGTGACAACGCAAAGGTAGCACCGGCGCCATTTGGTTCCTGGCACCCGACGTCACGAGTGCAGGAGAACGCTCCCGGACCCCCGCTGGACCCCCAGGGACTTTTGGCCAGCTTGGGGGGGCCTCCTTTCCCCCACAAGACTTGCCAAAAGTCCAGCGGGGGTCCACGAGCGACCTCCTGCACGCGGGCCGTATTGCCAATATTCATAATGGCGCCGGCGCTACCTTTGCCCTCACTATGTCATACGGGTCGACGTTGCCCGTATGACATAGTGAGGGCAAAGGAGGTCGCTCCTGGACCCCCGCTGGACTTTTGGTAAGTCTTGTGGGGGTCAGGAGGCCCCCCCCAAGCTGGCCAAAAGTCCCTGGGGGTCCAGCGGGGGTCCAGGAGCAATCTCCTGCACTCGTGATGTCGGGTGCCAGGAACCAAAATGGCGCCGGCGCTACCTTTGCCCTGTCATATGATAAGGGCAAAGGGCCACCAGCGCCATTTCTATTAACGCAGCAGTGGCCAGAGAGCGGGAGATCGCGCCGGGACCCCCCCACTGGACCCCAGGTAATTTAAAACATTTTGGGGGGGTTCGGGAGGGTGGGGGATTTGTTTTAAAGGGTCGGGTGGGTTTTAGGGTTGTTTTGGTGTGCCGGTTTTCCCACCCTCCCCCAATTTACGATTTTTTGACGATAAATCGGGGGAATTGCTATTGTATTGCGGCTCTAATGATTTTTGACGATTTAAAATATATCTGACGATTGTTTTAAATCGTCAAAAAACGATTCACATCCCCAATAGATACAGCAAGGATCATCGCCGCTGCTGCTACTCTGGTACTCCCTGGGAAGACAGTGATACCCAAGCATTTGCATGAAAAGCTGTAAGATGGGCTCACAATTTGTGCCTGGCAGGACACCCCAAAGTTGCTCATATTCTAGAACTCCTTCTGTGCCACTGCTGGTGGCCTCAAGTGAAGACTGACATAAGGAGCTTTGTGGAATTCTGTCCAGCCTATGCACATCTCAAGATACCTCGTGACCAACATTGGGGGCTGTTATAGCCGTTGCCAGCCCATGAGGAACACTGGAGTCACTTATTCACTGATTTTATAATGCACCTCCCCCTCTTTCATGGCTACACCAGGATATGGGTCGTGGTAGATTGATTCTCCAAGATGACTCATTTCATCCTGTTTCCTGGCTTGCTCTCTCCTCCTAATTGGCCCGTCTCTTTGTACAGCATGTCTTTTACCTGCATGTGCTGACCTCATACATCCTCTCTGATAGTGGTGTCCAGTTCATGGACTGATACTGGAAGGGGCTTTGCAAGAAATTTGGAATTGCACTGGACCTCACTACAGCCTATCATCCACAAGGAAATGGGTAAACCAATTGAGCCATCCTTCTTCCATGGGAAAAATTCTCACATAATAACCATGTAAGCAGTTTTACTGGCTCTTCACCATTCCAAATGATCTATGGCAAGCATCCTTGGGTCTCCCTTCCTCTTGTTTTAGAGTCCTGCCCAGCCCATTTCACATCCCAGGAGCTCCACTTCTCTGGCAATCAACTGCTCCTCAAGGCAGCAGGCCAATCCGAAAAACTAGCAGATACAAAACGCAGACCATCCCCACAATTAATCCAGGGGATTTTGTATGGCTGAGTACACAAAATTTACACCTCAAAATACCTTTTGTCAGGCTGGCGCCCAGATTCATTATCCCTTTTCCCATCCTGCAACAGGTTGACTCTATGGAGTACCAGATTAAGCTGCCAGCCACTCTACAAATACACATGTGTTTCACGTGTATCTGTTAAAACCACTTGTCCTTTCTTGGCCCTCCCGACAACCTCCCAAACCCATGGAGGCTACCACTGAGACTGACACCATCTAAGAGGTACAAGGAATCTTAGACACTTGGAGATGATGAAACAAACTGGAGTACCTCATATCATGGAAGAACTATGGACCAGAAGAGAACTCTTGGGAGCTAGCAGCTAACCTTCAGGGCCTCCTAATGATAAAGAAATTCCATTTGCACTTTCCCCAAAAGCAGAAACCCAAAACTTTGAGGGGGCTTAAGAGGGGGAATAATGTTACAATTGGCAGGTTATGGGGCCATCCCATGACTGGCCACACTTACTCCAGGGACTCGCTGACACTGCAGTCCTCTTTGTAGCAGCAGGAATGCTGCTGCCATGCCGCCTCCAGGCTCCCCATAGGCGTGTGCTCATGGCGCATCCATATTCTTAAACGCCCCATGGCAGGAACCTCTGAAACTGGCATTCACAGATGACATCACGTGGCTGGATATTTAAACTCCAACCACGCAACAAACTGATACCTCAGCAACAGGTCCACCTACCCTTTGGTAGTGGAGGCTGCTAGTTCCTGCTTGTCTTCTCCAGCCTGCCTTTCCTTATCTCATCCATCCTTGCCTTTTCTCCCCAGCCTGTCCTGCCTCATTGTATAAGCTTGCCTTGCCCTCCCAGCCTGCCCTGCTGTGTCAGTCCCTCTTGCCTTATCCCTGTGTTCTCTGTGGACTGACTCCTATGCCTGGACATTGACTTTGCTTGCTTGCTTGTTGCCTGCCACTGACTCATTGCCTGGACACTGACTACCCATGCTGCCACCTGCCTCTGACCCTTGCCTAGCCCTGGACCATCCTTCATGTCGATCCCTGAAAGACTCTCGCCTGCCAGCCCCCCGAACCCAAGGGCTCATCTATTGCGAACCTGCCCGCACCCGTGGACAGATTCCCTACCTTTCTCCCTTCCCCGACGCGGCAGGACACTGCCGACTCCGTTCACCACGGCCCGGAGGCCGTGGCCGTCTTCGTCCCTGCGCAGCAGGGCTGACTCCACCGCTTCCACTCCTCCTTTGTGGCAGGGAGCCGCTCCCGGGGTCCTTGCTGGGCAGGGAGGCTGCCTCTGCCTCCCTCTCCCTGCCTTCTTCGCGGCCTAGTGCCGCCGCCGAGACCTGCGGCCTGGAGGTCGCACCTACTAGCACTCTTGTGGCAAGGAGCCGCTGCCCTGGATCCTCTTCGAGCGGCAGGGGATAGCCCGCTGCCACTCCGACGTCATTGTGCGGCCTGGAGGTCACCCCGAAGCCTGCCTGCTGCATTCTTACCTTGCACGGGTGAACACCGCTGTCCAGGGTCCTGGACAGCTCCAGGCTTCCTCCTAGGCATCAGCACGCATCTCTTCACACAATTTAAAGGGCCAGCAACAGGAAGCATGGCTGGCTCCACCTAATGACAGTTTCCAGCTTCAGCCCTTTAAATGGGCCTTGCTTCAGTTCTTCCAGGCCTTCAGATCGGATTCCACAGTTGTCTGTTCTTCTGACTGGTCCAGGTCCTCCGTGGTCTTCTTCTGCTTTGATGGCCTCGTCTCCATGTTCCAGATGTCTTTCATCCAGGTCTTCAGTTGTCTCCATGTTCCAGATGTTCTTCGTTCAGATGTCTTCGTGTCCCCGGTGCCTGATGTTCTGGTCTTCTGTTGTCTCGATGTTCCTGATGTCCTTGCCTTCACCTCTGCCTCCATGCCTTGGTTCCCAATGTCCACCTTCCTGGCGTACCGCTGTCGTGGTCCATGACCAGTCCCACGGGTCGGCTGTGTAGGGCGCCTCACGGTATAAGGCCATCCTCATCTCCGCAGCGCAACCCTCTGGAAGACCTCCTGCTTCAGTCCGTTGTTTTTAATCTTTGAGAATCGAATCCTGATTCAGAGTTGTCCCGGTCTTCAGAGCCTATTGCAACCTGTGTTAGACCATGTCAAGTCTCTGTTTGAACTTGCCCTGAGTCCTGCGTGGTCCGTGACCAGTCCCGCAGGGGGCTGTGTAGGGCGCGCTGCGTCGCAGACTTGCACCAGCTCTTGATCCTGCTTCAGCCCTCATCTACAGTGTCTCTCTTCAGCCCTCATTTACGATGTCTTGCTTCAGTCCTCGTCTATGACGTCTTACTCCAGCCTTCATCTACAGCGTCTTCGTTTCAGTCCTTGTCTACAGCGTCCTCATCTTCAATGTTCTCGCTTCAGTTCTTCTGTGTCCTAAAGACTCCATCTGCCCTCATCCTCTGTCCGGCCTGCCGCCTCTTGCCATACCTAGCTGCAGGTCCGAAAAGGCTTGGAATGGTCGGAGGACTGTTCATCGATCAACATTGCGTTGTTGGTCATCCTGGGGTGTGCAGATCCGATTGAGGGTCAGGCCTTGTACCCTAGTCCTTGCTTCAGCCTTGTCCTGCTTTCATTACCCATGCTCGCACCAGCTCATCTCCCGTGGTGTGGCTTGGGGCTCCTCCCTGGGTCATGCCATGGCCCAAGGGCTCACATCACCAGCTTTAGAGACGACCGTGCCTCCGTGCCTTGGAGTGTAACAGCTGCCAGAGGCCACGCTTGTAACATGATCCGAGGGCCATGAGCTCGGTGAGCTGTGCCCGATGGACTCCTGTTTTCTTTGGACTTTGCCTTGATTTTTTGCCTGGAAATTTATTTTTTCTTCAGTTACTGGACTTTCTTCAGCCTGCTTTTGACCAGAGAATTTTTGCTCCTAGCTTCTTGGACATTTAATGCTTGCTTTAGTCAAAAATGTTTTGTTTGTTATTGATGTCTCTCTGCTACAGCTGTCTGGTTACCACGACCTGCAGGAGGCGCCTGCAGCCAGACCATCTCTGTATCCACTTGTCCTGGAACTCTATCGTAATGGTTTACATTGAAACAAGGGGTAACCAATTAACTATGAGAATAAATAAATAAAGTTACAAAGAACAAGGGGTTTACAGGATGGGAGAGTAGAGAGCGAAAGCAAACAATTAGTATAATAAGTTATACATAACTAAGATTTAAAATAACGGAGTTTAACAAATAAACGAATGCAGCAGGCTTAGACAATAGATTAGTCTTTAGGTCTATAAAGACCTAAAGACTAATCTATTAGTCTTTAGTGTAAACCGGTACGATAAGACACCAGTCTTGAGTATCGGTACATCAAAAGTATTTAAATAAATAAATACATAAAATAACTCCTTGACTGGCAGGAATTGCCTGCCATGGTTCCAGTGATCATCTCCGTTCTTCCCACTTTGAGGTGGCCCAGCTCCCTGGGTTTCATTTGACCTTCAAACTTCGAGAATCTTCATGCTTCAGGGAATACCTGTCTTCGAAGTGTACCATTACACCACCTCAGGTCTTGGCATGTTCCGACCAGCAGGAGGCACCTGCACCCGAGTCCTATCTTCACATCTTCTTAGTCTATTCAGCCCTTGCCTGCACTGGCTTATTGCTGGCTCTGGAATCTTCTCAGCCAGAAGTGTTCTTTACAGTTCACGCCTAGGGTTCTTATGACCAGCAAGAGGCTCCTGCACCCTAGACGCACCTTCATCTCTTTGGTCCTGACTCCTCTCCTGCTTGCATTATCCTAGTGCTTGCCATAGGAGCCATCTTCAACTAGAAGTCTCTCTTCATATCCGCAAGGGAGTTTCCAGCTATAGACTACTTGTTGGTTCTTCGCAGAAGTCACCTTCCTGCGATTCTCCTTGAATCCATAGTTTGGTCCAGCTTCCGTTTCATACAGATGAATTCGACTCAGGGTCACCATCGCGAGCTATCCTGCACCTATGAGCTCGCCACCATGAGTTCTTCGAACACGCAGCATTTCAAGCCTTCAATCAGGATTGGAATTCCTGATTTCTTGTCATCTATTCTGCCACCAGTGACTCACTTCTGCAAGTTTGCTCACCAGTGCCTACATTTGACCATCTGTCTGTGGGGATTCCTCGCACCCATTGGAATCCATGGCCATCTTCAAGTCTAGTCTCATGAAGCTCCTTCCATCTCAACGTGGCTTCTTGACTCCGTCCTAAAGGAGTGTTTTACTTTGACTAACAGTTCCTTGCTTAGTGCCACAGCGACATCTATCATTTGGTATGCTCCTTGTTCCAGCTTAAGGGGACCACTTCCTCACATTATCAGAGCAATTATCATCAGCAAACAGTCCCTGCTTAAATACTATAGTGACACATGCTACCATCGACTCTGAGTGTGACGTCACTATGTTGTGAGTGCCTGAAGTATTCTTGGATTTCCTAAGTCGCTCACTCTCATGCTAAGCTATAAAGACCTTTCTCATTCAACCATGCCAGTCGGGAAGCAACAATCCTGAGCCTCTTAGTCTCTGCTACCTGCACAGTTTCAGACTTATGCTTTCCGCGGACCCCACCTAAGCCCAAGTGGCTCAGATCCTCAAGGGTTCTTCCCGGGGGGATCTCGGGTCTCCAATGGTGAAGATTGTGGGTCTCTCCAGTTTTGACTTCTTGCTTGACTCATATCCTTTGAAACTTCCATTGCACACTAGTTCCCAGATGTCTACTCCTAAGCCCAAGCGGCTCGGTTTCTCAAGGGCTCCTCCCGGGGGGATCTCAAGCTTCCAATTGTGAAGATCTTGTGAGTATCCCAGTTACAACCTTCGCTGAGAGTCTTCCTTTAGGATTGAATTCACTATCTTCTTTAGACAAGTTGCCTCTAGAATTACTCTCCAGCTTCTGAACTCTATGTATTGGATTTCCATTTGAGTCTGCCCGACACCACGGCTATTCAAAAGTCAGCTAGTAAGTTGTTTATGGATTCTCCTGAGTTCCACCGTTACAGCTACGGAATCCAGGTTGAACTTCGCTTCATGTTACCATTGTGAACCAAGAACTGGTCTTCAATGCAACTTAACACTAGTTTATGCCTTCTGTTCATCGCGGATGTCTTGCCCTGAACTCTGCCTCTTTGGTCACTAGAACGTGAGATGCAAGCCTGCTGTCCTGCAATCTCGTGCCTTGCTTGTTTATGTCTTCAGTGTCCCATCTACGTCTTGCCTGGATCTTCAATATTCTTCTTGTCTTCAAAGAAGCCAGTAAGTTGTCTCACTACTGCACTCTCAATAACCTTAGCCAAAAAGGGGAGGGACAAAATTGGCTGGTAATTAGTAAAGTCAGTTGGATCAGCAGTGGATTTTTTTTTTTTATAATAGGCAAACAATGGCCCTTTTCAGAGACGTAGGTCATTCGTTGTTAGTGAAGGATAGATTTTATTACAATCTTCACAATGAGATCTGCAATGTCCTCATGGATGATCTTAAGTAATAGCATGGGAAGTGGATTAAGGAGAGATATTCAGGTTATTAATTATTGAAATAACTTCAGACTGAGGATTGGACACAGAGCTAAATTATCATTTGGCCTTTGTTTTGAACACTAGATAAAATTATTGGAAGAATACAGTCACAAATTTATTAAAGATGTACATATCAGGAGCTGTAAAAATGTTTGCCATTCATTTGCAATACTTATCAGTAAATGATTAAGTTGGAAATCATATCTGCTTCCAGCATGATTATTAGTGCCATTTATTATCTACTTAAATGCTTGCTTGCTTGAAAGCTGAGCAATGCACAGGGCCTAGAGGAACATTCTCCCCCCGCTCAAGGAATACTGGACCATCAAAGTAGTATCTGTAGGGAGTAGTGAGAACTTGCACCGAGTTTGAGGTGTAGTTCTTGGGACTCTATTGTATGATTCTAATCTAGAGGTTACACAAGGACCCAGCAGATCCCTATTTCCAAGAATAGCAATGGCTTTCTTTAGTCTATCTGGCTAATAATGTTTTATGGATTTTTCCTCAAGGAGTTAATCCAATCCTCTTTTAAATCCCGCTATCCTAATTACCATGACCACATTCTCTGTCAGCAGATTCCACAGCTTAATCGTGTGTGGAGTGGACAAGTACTTTCTGTGATTTGTTTTAAATCTGCTTCCTCTGAGTTTCATGGAATGTCCCCTTGTTTTAGTATTATTTGAAAGGATAAATAGCCATCTTTTATTTACCCATTTCACCCCACTCATGATTTTATAAACTTCTATCATGTCCCCTCTCAACTGTCTCTTGTCCAAGCTGAAGTGCCCTAGTCTGCATAGCCTCTCAGTTTTGGAGATCCATTCCATCCATTTTACATTTTTGTTGCCCTACTCTGCATCTTTTCTAATTCTGTTATGTCTTTTCTGACATGCGGCAACCAGAACTGCACACAATACTCAGTGTGTTTACACCATGGATCAATGCAGAGGCAATATGATATTTTCCATTTATTGTCCATTCCTTTTGGATCATTCCTCACATTCTGTTTGCTTTTTGATCACCATCATACACTGAGCTGAGGATTTCAATGCATTGTCCACAAGGACTTCAAGGCCAGTTTCCTGGTTGGTGACTTCCAATACAGAACCCAGCATTGTGTTGGGATTATTTTTGCCTATGTGCATCACTTTGCATTTTTCCCCATTAAATTTCATCTGCCATTCATATGCCCAGTCTCCTAGTCTTGCAAGGTTCTTCCACAGAGATTCTTGTACCTGTAAGTGATAGGGGTGTGCATTCGTATTGAACATAAATGTAAAACGCTACTTTTTTTTTTTTTAACTTAAAAAAGTGATGAGACATAAACAATCGGATTTCCAACTTATTCAACATAGCTATGTTGAATAAGTTGGAAATCGCGATTGTTGATCCAAAATAAAAATTTAAACCCCTCACCTTCCTTAATCCCCCCCCAAAGACTTACCACAACTCCCTGGTGATCCAGCGAGGAGTGAGGACGCCATTTCTGAAATTCTTTGCGAGGAGCACGTGACGTCGGCGCCACGTCGGAGTGACGCGGCGTCACGTGATTCCCCGCAGGTTCACGCCGGAACGCTCGTTCGGCCCAAAAGGAACTTTTGGCCAGCTTGGGGGGGCCTCCTGACCCCCCCAAGCTGGCCAAAAGTTCCTTTTGGGCCGAACGAGGGTGCCGGAGGGAACTCGCGGGGAATCACGTGACGCCGCGTCACTCTGACGTGGCGCCAACGTCACGTGATTCCCCGCGGGGTCACTTCCAGGATCCTCGTTCGGCCCAAAAGGAACTTTTGGCCAGCTTGGGGGTGTCAGGAGGCCCCCCCAAGCTGGCCAAAAGTTCCTTTTGGGCCGAACGAGGGTGCCAGAGGGAACTCGCGGGGAATCACGTGACGCCGCGTCACTCCGACGTGGCGCCGACGTCACGTGATTCCCCGCGGGGTCGCTTCCGGGATCCTCGTTCGGCCCAAAAGGAACTTTTGGCCAGCTTGGGGGTGTCAGGAGGCCCCCCCCAAGCTGGCCAAAAGTTCCTTTTGGGCCGAACGAGGGTGCCGGAGGGAACTCGCGGGGAATCACGTGACGCCGCGTCACTCCGACGTGACGCTCACGTGCTCCTTGCAAAGTTGGTCAGAAATGGCGTCCTGACCCCGCTGGACCACCAGGGTGTTGTGGTAAGTCTTGGGGGGGGGGGGATTAAGGAGGGTGAGGGGTTTAAATTTTTATTTGCACATATGGACATATACTCAACTCATTGAATTCTGTTTATGTCCATATTGACCGCAAATGGGACCCCCTTTGGACATATGGACATATGAACTTAAACTTTTGCTCTGCACATCCCTAGTAAGTGTCACAGTATTTCTAAGTGGCGTTACGGAACTTGGGAGATGGCAGCTACATGGGACCCAGAGAAACAAAAGGGAATTAACTGAAGGAGGCCCTCAAGAGACTTCCACTCCATCTCCTTGGTCCATAAATCAAAATCACTTTTACCCAGGGGAAGTGATGATCCTCCTGCATCCTGGCCCTAAATTGCTCATCATAGTTAAGTTACCCCTAACTACTATGATTCTTGAATGCCTGAATGGCCAGGTTGGCCTAACTCAAAATGTCATAGGCCAGACTAGGCTCTTGTTTGCATACTACACTAGTGATGGTAAAGAAGACCAAGATCCAATTGTCAATGTTCCTGAATACTCTCAACCGCTGAACCCTTTCCTCATCCCTGCTTTTATGCCTTTTCTTTCTGCACTCTTTGGATAAACCTTCTAGCAGGGTGAATATATCAATAAATCTGTTTTTCACTGTTTTCTTTTTGATTTGCCTGGCACATCAATCCACAACTGGGAATAGTCTCAGAGTGTACCCTGGAGCTGGAGGAGAATCCAGAGTCAGAGGAGGGTGATATGGATGTCCTCAACTAGTCAGACCGGTTGTCCCCATGACTCTTCAGAAATGGGATCAGAATCCCAGATTCCTGCTACCCTCCTTCACCGTGATCTGCTGTTCCGCCTTATTCCCTTACATCAGACTCTAAGTCACTTCTGCTCCCCCTCCGTTCCCTGTAACAATCTGCAGATGCCCCTGGAAGTAACCCTGCATCCTGGGGACTCACCCCACCACAGTCGAGCAATTTGCCTCTGTGTACCGTGCCCCTGAATCCCTTCTGGGGTTTTTTTCCACCCTTCAGGTCTGCATTGCTTGCAGACATTGCCTTTGTTGGAACCCTTCCACATTTGTTCCCACATGCTGCTGTAGCTGACTGCTTTGTCCCCGTACTGACTTGTAGGTGCGCTGTGCCCAGGCACATCACTCTAGTGTCTGCCAGACAGAAGAAGAGGAAATGGCAGAGAGATCAGGACTGGCACAAAGGAACCCACATGGAAGGAAAACCTGCTGTTGGGTTTGTGGCATAGTGTGGACTCTTAGTCGCTGTGGCGATGAATCCTCCTACGGGGAGGGGCCCCGTGGGGAACCACAGCGAGAGGCTAGACTCAGAGAGCAGACACTGGAGATGGAAAGCTTTATTGCACTGATATAGATAGATGGTACTTGTGCAGGAAGAAATGGCACTGAAGTCCAGCAAGGTGCCAATACGCTCAGTCAGTCTCAGATGTAGAAGTCTCACCCAGATGTTCAAGGTTGGTAGTGTTCTGCAGAGCGGGATAAGCAGAACCTGGTGGGTGGAAATGGAGAGCTGGATCATAGAGGTACTCACTGAAGAGTAGTGCAGGAATCCTCCTTGTAGTTGATGACAGTGGGACCCGAGGTCCGAAGTGCAGGATATACTGAGCTGAAGAGGCCCTTGAGGAGCAAGTACCTGGAAGTGCAGATAATCCTGAAATAAAAAGGAGACACCCCCAAGGAGCGGTTGTCTAAGTTAGTGAGTGAACCCCAAAGGGTAGTTGGAAGCGAGAGGCCCCCGAGACGCGGGAGCCCAGAGCTTCTTTAGGAGCGAGATATCCCGAAGGGTAGCGGGAGTCTAGGCATGCAGCTTAGAAGCGGTCAGAGTAGCTAAACCGAAATCCTTGCTAACTCCTTCATTAGGAGCGGAGAGGAGGCTTAAATACCCAGAGGGATTGACGTCATGCGGTGGGGATACCCCTGAGGTTCCCGCCATGACGTGTAGATAAGTGTAGGCAGCATGTGCGCGCGCGCCCTAGGAGATCACAGGAATGAGCATGGTGGACGGGGACGCCCATGCTGAGTTGGAGACGCTGAGGGTTTCGGCACTCGGCACTGAAGGCAGCCATCTTACCCATGGAGGAGGAGAAAGGTAAAAAAGAGGTAAGGCAGAGCGGTCGCAGCCGTCTGCGACCAACGGACGCAACAGTACCCCCCTTCAAAGGGCCCCCTCCAGGATCTCTTCCTGGTGGTCTGGGTTTTTGTGGGTGTGCAAGATGGAATTGACGTACCATGTCCTTATCCATGATGTTGGCCAGAGGTTCCTATGGGTTTTCTTCTGGGCCATAGCTTTCCCAGGAGATAAGGTACTCCCATGTCTTGCCTCTCTTACAGACATCCAGGATGTCATCCATGGCATATTATTATTCGATATTGTCCTCAGTGTCTAGATTAGTTGGTTCTGGGGTCTTCTTGGAGAACTCAGAGAGCATCAAAGGTTTTAACAGAGAGACATGGAAGGCTTTGTGTATTTTCATTTATGGAGGTAGTTTCAAACTGTACGTCAGATTTCCCAATCGCCAAAAGATAGTAAAGGGTTCAACATAGCAAGGTGCAAAACGTGCTGAAGGTAGTGTAAGATGGAGAAACTTAGTACTCAGCCAGACTTTGTCACCAGGCTGAAACTGAGGTGCCTCTTGATGGTGAGCATCGTAGATCTTTTTTGCTTTCTGTCCTGCTCTGAGGAGTATCTCCTTCGTTTGCTTCCAAAGTTGAGATAACTCTGCTGCAGTAGCCTGTGTGGCAGGAGAAGCCACCGATAATGGAATTGGCAGAGGATGAAATGGTTGTCGTCCATAGACGAGTTGGAAGGGAGAAAACCCCGTAGAGGTAGCAGGATGTGAGTTGATAGCAAATTCTGCCCAAGACAGTAGTTCAGCCCAGTCGCTCTGCCTTGAATTGACATAGGATCGCAGAAATTGTTTCAGCGTTCTGTTCATTCTTTCAGTCTGTCCATTAGACTGAGGGTGGTAAGCGGAGGTTAAGTCCAAGGCGATGTCAAATTTTTTACATAAAGCTCTCCAAAATTTAGCAGTGAATTGTACTCCTCTGTTGGATAGAATATGCTTAGGCATTCCATGAAGGCGGAAGATGTGCTTAATAAAGAGTTTCGCTAACTCCATAGCAGATGGTAATCCTGGTAATGCTACAAAATGTGCCATTTTAGAGAAGCAGTCAACTGTGACCCAAATGGTGTTATTTCTGTTGGATGGTGGCAAGTCTACCACAAATTGGTTGCTAAATGTGTCCAGGGTTCATCTGGCGCTGGTAGAGGTTGTAACAAACCCCAAGGACATCCAGCTGGTGGCTTTTGCTTGGCGCAAACAGCACAGGAACCCACATACGCTTGTACATCTTTTTTCATGGTTGGCCACCAATAGAACCGCTGTAACATTGCCAAAGTGTGACTCTATCCCGGATGGCCGGCCATACAGGAATCGTGCACCCACTTCAACAGCTTCTTCCTTTGGTTTCTGGCCACAACTGTCTTCCCTGCAGGTACCACTCTCCCAGGGTCAATGATATGACGGGGTTCGTCTGGTACATCCTGAGGGGAGAAGGATCATGACAAGGCATCAGCCCGAGTGTCATTCTCTCCTGGATGATACTTCAAAAGGAAGTCAAATCTGTTAAAGAACAGAGACCATCTTGCTTGATGGTGATTGAGTCGTTGAGCATATCTGAGGTACTCCAAATTTTTGTGATGGGTGTACACTACTATTTGATGTTGTGCGCCTTCCAGCCAAGGACACCACTCCTCAAAGGCAGCTTGATTGCATGTAACTCTTTCTCTCCGATTCCATAATTTCTTTCGGCAGGTGAGAACCGCCTTGAGAAGAAGGAGCATGGATGGAGCACATTAGATTCGCTATACTGGCTTAAAACCACTCTGATGCGTCAACCTCGAAGATGAATGGGCGATGTGGGTCAGGATGGCGGAGGTACAGCTTCTTCTGAAAAGCCTCTTTGAGTGTCAGAAAGGCTGATATGGCTTCTGGAGACCAGTTGGCAGGATTGGCTCCCTTTCTGGTCATAGCAGTTAAAGGGACTGTCAATGATGAGTAGTTTTAAATAAAGGAACAATAGTAATTGGTGAAGCCCAAGAAGCAGCGCAGTGCTTTCAGGCCTGTAGGTTGGGGCCAATCCCAGATACTTTCTAATTTCTTGGGGTCCATCTAAAACCCATTCTTAGAAACAATGTAACCCAGGAAGGGTACAGACTCCACTTTTCAAGCTTTGCGTATAGGTGGTACTCACGCAGGCATCTTAAAACCTTCTTGAAGTCCTCTTGATGAGTTTGCAGATCTCGAGAGAAGATCAGTATATCATCGAGATATACTACCATGCATTGATACAGTAAGTCCCGTAAAATGTTGTTCATCATATTTTGAAAGACTGCAGTTGCGTTACTCAAACCGAAAGGCATGACGAGATATTCAGTGTCCATCGTGGGTGTTAAAAGCAGTCTTCCATTTGTCTCCTTCGCGAATAAGCACCAAATTGTAAGCTCCTTTAAGGTCCAGTTTGGAGAATATCTTGGCTCCTTGGAGCCTGTCAAGCAGTTCAGAAATTAAGGGCAGGAGATACTGGTCCTCGATGGTAATCTCATTCAGACCCCTGTAGTCAATGCAGGGGTGTAAGGTGCCATCTTTCTTCCCTAGAAAAAAGAAGCCTGCACCAGCAGGAGATTTGGAAGGTCTGATGAATCCCTTCTGGAGGTTCTCTTGTATGTAGGTGAACATGGCCTTAGTCTCAGCTACAGAAAGAGGGTAAACTCTTCCTTTGGGAGGTTCCGAGTTGGGTTTCAGATTTATAGCGCAGTCAAAAACTCTGTGCGGTGGAAGTATATCTCCTGCTTGTTTCAAGAAAACATCCTGGAAAGAGGCGTATTGAGGAGGTAAGCCAGGTAGCGATGGTGTAGTGGGCATGCAAATGAGTGGTGAAACTTCCGCGAGGCACCAACCATGACAGTCAGGCCCCCACCGGGACAATTCCAACGTGGCCCAATTAAATTGTGGCATATGATCTTGTAGCCAGGGCAGTCCAAGTACCACCGGGTGCATGGCCTTTTCCAATACGAGAAATGAGATGGATTCAGAGTGTAGGGCTCCTGTGCGCAGGCCAATGGGCTGGGTACTCAATGATACTTCTCCAGGAAGTGGTTCCCTATGGATAGAGGACAATAGCAATGATTTAGCTATTGGTGTGGTAGGAATCCATAGATATTCTACAAGGCATTTCAAGATAAAATGACCTCCGGCTCTGGAGTCAATGAGAGCGAGAGTATAAAATTCAAGACCTCCGCAGAGCAGAGAGACTGGTAAGATTAATGGAGGAGTAGGAGAGGTGAGACCTAGGAGAAGTCCTCTAGCAGATCCTAGGCCTGTCAGTTTCCCGGACAGATGGGAAAGGTTTGGACAGTGTGACCTGATTGGCCACAGTACATGCATAACCCCATGCATTTACGAAAATGTCTCTCCTTGGAAGTTAACTGGCTTAAGCCTAGTTGCATAGGCTCTTCCTCTTCTAAGGGGGCAGATGGTAGACTTGAAGCAATAGGCACAGGTTTAGGACAGTTAGCCCCCGCAGTGGACATACGTAGTCTCTTAGCCTCTTGAGTACGGCCTTGAATACGGTGGTCAATTCTCCCAGCCAGTTCCATCAGAGACTCAAGGGTATCAAGCAAATCTCAAGCCACAAATTCATCCTTTAAGCGAGAGTTCAGGTCCTCAATAAAGATAGCACGTAGACATCCAGTGCCCCAATGTAGTTCGGATGCTAAAGTCTTGAATTCGATCACATAGTCTGTGAGCGGCTTATTACCTTGCTGGAGATTAAGCAAAGTTGATCCAGCGACGGTCTGACAAGCCGGGTCATCAAAGACAGACTTGAAAAGTTTTAGAAATCCTGGTAGGTCGTTCAGGAGAGGATCTTCACGTTCCCATAATGATGAAGCCCAAGCCAAGGTTCGTCCTTCTAGAAAAGATAGGATGTAAGTGGTCTTGGATGCTTCTGTGGGAAAGAGCGTAGATTATAAGTAAAAATGCATGCTGCATTGATTAACAAACCCTCTTCACATCTTTGCTTCATCCGTGAAGCGGGTAGATGTAGATAAAGGTACAGTAATTTTGATGGTTAGCACTGGAGACAGCGATTCTTTCACTGGAGTTGCTGAAGTATTCAGTTGAGCATGCAACTGATTGAAGGCAGTAGCTAGGCTTTCCAGAGACTTCTGTTGCTCAGTGATCCACTGGGCTAGGCCAGGAATAGCCTGCAAGGCCACAAGCTGAGCCAAGTCCATGGAATTAGCAATCTGTTGGGTTTGTGGCATAATATGGACTCTTAGTCATTGTGGCTATGACTCCTCCCACAGGGATGGGCTCCGTGGGGAACCACAGCAATAGGCTAGACTCAGAGAGCAGACACTGGAGATGGAAAGCTTTATTGTACTGCTGTAGATAGATGGTACTTGTGCAGGAAGAAATGGCACTGAAGTCCAGCAAGGTGCCAATACGCTCAGACAGTCTCAGATGTAGAAGTCTCACCCAGATGTTCAAGGTTGGTAGTGTTCCACAGATAAGCAGAACCTGGTGGGTGGAAATGGAGAGCTGGATCATAGAGGTACTCACTGAAGAGCAGTGCAGGAATCCTCCTGGTAGTCGATGACGGTGAGACCCGAGGTCCATGGTGCAGGATTGATTGATTGATTGATTGATTTATTTATTTATTTATTTATTTAAGGGTTTTTATATACCACGGCTCGTTAGCAAACATCACCTCGGTTTACAATGAACATAAATTAGCAACAAGCTTTACAATCCTACATAATTAAATAGTGATACATCACTGATAACATTGAAATTATAATATAATTAAAATAAACTAAATTAAACTAGATTGGCAGGGGCGTAAAGAGCTGGAGTATCAAATTAATGGTACATTATTAACAGTACAGATCTTACAAGGTCAGAATTAGATGAAAGATAAATAACAATATTAATAATATTGCAAGTAAATATGTCGCCAAAGTGTGTTTAGTGTTATTAAACAAGAGATAGATTGGAATGGGAAGATAGAATTATATAAATGTCATATTATATATTTTTTTAACTAAAGGGACAGGATCACAGATTGTAGGCTTGTTTAAACAGCCATGATTTTAAGTTCTGTTTAAATTTCTTGTGGCAGGGTTCCAGGCACAGATCAGTGGGCAGTTTGTTCCATAGGTTGATTCCAGCTATTGTGAATGTTCGTTCTCTCGTTGAGACATATTTTATCTGTTTGAGCGTTGGAGTAGTTAGCTTAGCCTGGTGCGTTTTTCTAATTGGTCTGTCTGAAGTATGGAATGTAAAGAGCTCAGAAAACCAATGCGAGTCTTGGTTATACAAAGTCTTGTGTATAAGGGTGAGTGCTTTGAATGTTATCCTAGATAGGATCAGAAGCCAGTGTAGGAATTGTAGAGCTGGAGTAATGTGTTCGTAGCAGTGCGTGTTAGCAAGCATGCTGTTACGAGCGCGTGCGGGCGCGGTCGCCGTAAGCGGGTGGTGAGCCCTTGGGCCACGGCGAAAGCCAGGGAGGAGCCCCAGCCACACCGTGGGAGGTGAGCTGAGCAGGCATGGTGAGCCAGGCAGGCAGGAACAGAAGCAGGGAGTCCGACCCTCAGCCGGACCTGCATGCCCATGGTAGCCAACACGGGGAAGTTGACTAATGAACGGTCCTCCGACTGTTCCCGGCCCTTTCGGACCTGCCGCAGGGAACGGCAATGGGCAGCAGGCCGGACAGAGGCGAGGGCAGACAGAGTCCTTAAACAGAAGACATCAGACGGGGCAGAAGCAGGCTGAAGCAAGACGGAGACATCAGGACAAGGGCTGAAGCGAGACACAGGAAAGATCCAGGCGAGCAGGAACTCCGATGCTGGGATACTCACATCCGAAGCCCCCTCGGCTGGCAGAAGCTCAAGAGCCCATGGGACGAATCCCTCCTGTTGGCCACTCCAGGGCCCAACAGGACAGAAGGCTCAGGAACCAGACGAGGACGTAGGTCAAGGCAGAGACAGGAAGACATCCAGGCAAGGGCTGAAGCAGACACTGTAGACAAGGCTGGACGGAAACATGGCACTGTCCATCAGGGCGCCCTACACAGCCAGCACAGCTAGACTGGTCACGGACCACCCCGTCCCAGACGCGCCCTACACAGCCCAGGAAGGCTGGTCGCGGACCACGCTGAGGAAAGGAGGGTGCAGGGAAACTCCAGGCGAACAGGAACTCCGATGCTGGGATACTCACATCCGAAGCCCTTACGGCTGGCAGGAACAGGAACAGACATCTAGGCAGAGACACTGGACAGGGATCCATCAAAGCATATGTGATCACGGAAGACCTGGATCAGCAAGTATACAGACGACTGTAGGACCTGATCCGAAGGCCCTTTGCAAGTGAACAGAAAGTCCTTAAATACTGGAGGTAGAAGGCAACTCCCTGGGAGGAGCTTGCCAGGACCGCCCACCGCTGGTCCTATAAGTCAGGTGGAGAGCTGCGGGCCAGCCCCTAGGAGAAGGGCGTCGCCAAACAGGAAGTCCAAACGCTGGCAAGCAAGCCACAGGCACAGCTAGGCCTCTCAGGCCCTGGAGCAAGTCCCGGATGGAATGTAGGCGAGGCCCTGGATTCAGAACAGCCTCCGGAGGAAGGTAAGAGACCTCCTGTAGCGCAGCAGCAGGGGGGATCGCAACACGTGCAGCTGCATTTTGTAGCATCTGTAATGGTTGTATTGAGTTATTTGGTAGACCTAGTAATAAGGAGTTACAGTAGTCCAATTTAGATAATATAGTAGCCTGTAGTACTGTCCAAAAGTCGTTTGGGTGTAGTAGTGGTTTATCCTTTTCAAAGTATGAAGTTTGTGGAAACCATTTTTAATGGTGGAATTGATGAATTTTCTTAATGTAAGATGATTGTCAATTATGACGCCAACACTGCGGACTTGTTGTATCGTGTGATGGTCAGATATGGATAGTAGAGTCGGGCTAGCATGGTTGTTGTTTTGTGAAGAGATAATGAGAAGCTCTGTTTTGTTGGTATTTATTGCCAGTGAGTTTTCGGTTAGTAGACTCTCAATTTCCATCAGTGCAGTATTCCAGGTTTTGAGCGCATTGGGTAGGGAGTCATTGATAGGGATTAGGATCTGCACATCCTCTGCATATATAAAGTGCGGGAGACCCAGTTTTATTAACAGTCGACAGAGAGGAGTGAGGTATATATTGAAAAGTGTGGAGGATAGGGAGGAGCCTTGGGGTACTCCCTGTAACAGATTTTTAGGTTTGGATTCATGCTGGCCAATTTTTACACTGTATTTCCTGCCATGAAGAAAAGATTCGAGCCAACCTAGTGCTGTGCCAGTGATGCCAATTTGAGAATGGCGAGTTAGAAGAATGCTGTGGTTGACTGTATCAAATGCCGAGGAAATGTCCAGCAGGGCAAGTATATAAGATTGACCAGCGTCTAAAGCTCTTAAGATTGTATCAGAGAGTGTTAGAAGAGTTTCAGTACTATGGTACTTGTGGAATCCATATTGGGATGGGGAGAGTAATTGGTTTTCGTCCAGGAATTCAGTGAGTTGCTTATTGATAACTTTCTCTAATATTTTGGAGAGGAAAGGTAGGTTAGAAACTGGGCGAAAGTTTGCTGGTTCTGTTGGGTTTAAATCTTGTTTTTTCAGAGTTGGTTTTATAATGGCGTGTTTGAGTTGGGTAGGAACAATTCCTGATGTGATGGATTTGTTAAGAATCTTTGTTATAGGTATTGCAATTCTTGACGGGATGGCGAGAAGTGTTTTTGTAGGCATGATGTCAAATGGGTGCGTTGCTGGTTTAGCTTTTTTGAGTATACCTTCAATTTCTAGTGTTGTTGTGGTTTCGAATTTTGTAAGTGAAGCTGAACCAGGACTATGTGGATTTGAATTGTGAGTGGGTGGTCTACGTGTAGAGTAAATAGTGGGAGAGGTAGAGTTTGTAAGGAGGTTAGAAGGGGGAAGGAGCGATGCGGTTCATAATAGCATTGATTTTGTCATGAAAGTAGGATGCAAGTGTTTTACATCTATTTTTATCATCATTATCTGGGTTGAAGTTAGTTGGGGGAGTGATGATGGAAGAGACATATTGAAAGATAGCACGTGGGTTGAATTGGTATTGGTGGATCTTCAGGGCGTAGTAGTTTTTCTTGGTTTCGTCTGTCATTTTTCGTTACTGAGCTATAGAGGCCCTTGAGGAGCAAGTACCTGGAAGCGCAGATAATCCTGAAATGAAAAGGAGAGACCCCCCGAGGAGCGGTTGTCTAATTTAGTGAGTGAACCCCGAAGGGTAGTTGGAAGTGAGAGGCCCCCGAGACGCGGGAGCCCAGAGCTTCTTTAGGAGCAAGATATCCCGAAGGGTAGCGGGAGTCTAGGCATGCAGCTTAGAAGCGGTCAGAGTAGCTAAACCGAAATCCTTGCTAACTCCTTCATTAGGAGCGGAGAGGAGGCTTAATTACCCGGAGGTATTGACGTCATGCGGTGGGGATGCCCCCGAGGTTCCTGCCATGACGTGTAGATAAGCGTAGGCAGCGTGCACGCGCACGCCCTAGGAGGCCACGGGACAAGCATGGTGGACGGGGACGCCCATGCTGAGTTGGAGACACTCAGGGTTTTGGCACTTGGTACCAGAGGCAGCCATCTTACCCATGAAGGAGGAGAAAGGTAAAAAAGAGGTAAGGCAGAGTGGTCACAGCCATCTGCGACCGACAGATGCAACACCTGCAATCCTGACTTGATCACAAGAGGTGCCAGGGTTGTGAGGGCTGTGCCAGAAATATTGAGGCCAAAGTGAAGATGAAGAGGGGCACTGGGAAATGTTAAGTGCAGATGGGAAATGAGATTCAACTACTTGACTTGCCCCTTTTAGTTCTCTACCTACCAGCCCAGTACTTGCTCCTTGGACCTCCTCTACAATTTGCAATTCTGGCAAGAACATTCCCAGCGGAGACTGCATTTCAGGTATCCAATAGAGGATACCACAGCTCAGGAGCTTCTTATTAATTCTCAAAGAAAAATCCCAGAGAGACTCTTTATAAGGCCTTTGTAGTAGTCAACTATTTATCCCACTATAGGAGGGCCAGCTAGTAATGTGAGGTAAGGTTTTGGTGATGGTGTAGGGTTTTGGGGACAGTTTTACATGCAGAGTGCGATATACGAACAGCATGGTAGACCTTGGTGAAGATCTGATGTGATTTGGAGTGAGGAAACCCAGACTAAAATGAGATTATTTCAAAATTCTCTCGCCCTAGCTTGATAGTACCCTGGTAGATAGTCCATCAAGCTAGGGTGAGAGAACATTGTAGAAATCTCATCTTTGAGTGACTTTCCTCATTCCAAATGACATCAAATCTTCACTGATGTGTACTGTGCTGTTCGAATGTCTCACTCTGCATGTAAAACTGCTGGCCCCAAAACCCTACACCACCTCCAAAACCTCACCTCAATTTACTAGCTGGCCCTCCTATAGCAGTATAAATATTGACTACTATGTGTGATTGTGTGCCACTCTACAGGCACTCTCTCTCTAAAACCTGCCTGGATAGGAATGTCCTGAGGAGTGGACTGAGAATGACTGCTGTATATACCTCCTCCAGCCCCAAACCCTGGAACATTATCCTAAAATCCCATGTAATGCAATATGGGAATTTCAAGCTGTAGAAAGCTGATATTGCCCTCATTACCATTTCAGTGCTTTTAAAATTCTTTTTTTTTGGGGGGGGGGGGGGGTCAAATGGGACATCATAAAATTTCCAAACTGCCCAAGAGACCTACAACAGAAGATTGTTTAGATGTTTATTTGTATACTGGCAACTCTTTTAGGGTTTTCCAGAGTTATAATGACTGATGTTCAGCATTACAGTGCAGTCTGCCTGTCAGGTTTTATAGTACTGTTCCCTCTCTACAACAGATGAGACTAGCTGAGTCAAAAGAACATTCATTCTATGCTGCAGGTCCAATGTGTTTAAATGAATTGCCACTCGAAAGTAAATCTGAACCATCTTTACTAGTCTTTAGAAAAAAGTTGAAAAGTTTTCTTTCCATACAGGCTTTTTAAGGGTATGTGAAATTTTGGTCTGTGGCCCTGAAATAATTGCTGATGGTATATAAATGGGAATGAGCTCTTGTTATTTTATTGGCAGAGTTTAGCAGATTGATGTATTTTATTTATTTTCGTTTTATGTTTATTTGTATGATTTTAATTGCTGTTTTATTGTTTTTTTATAGTTGTTTACTATTATGTATGTATCTTTGTGGATTGGCAGAATCTAAATTTTTTTTAACAAATAATAAAAAGTGCTAGAAATAATAAATACAGCAGGTGATGCAACTTAAAGCAAGACCAAAAAGTAAACATTTCTTACATAATGCAAGCCACCAAAAAGTGCCTAAATAAGCTTGTCTTGAGAGATTCAACTTCAAAAATGAATGGGCAACTCCAGCCTGACCTGAATTCTCATCTTGCCGTACATGCTGAAGATTACAGCCCCAGAGAACTTCCTCTCCCTGACAGCCCGATGTAATAAAATGGGAGTGCTAAATGTTAGTTCATGTTTTATTTACTCCCACGGTAAAAATTGAGTTAGCTCCAGTTGCAGTAAACGCTAATGGCATGCTGATATATCAGGAGTTTACAAAGCACAGTAACCCAAAAGCGTGCACAAAATGCCATGTTTAGTATTCTGTTCAGAAACCATGTGTTATGCAAACAAATCATATTTTCTGCGCATAAAACAAATTTATGCTCAGAAATCATGGTTTATGAGCAGAGAACACAAACTCGCCACAGACTAACACTAACCCCAGAAACTTTATTCCACTTCTGACTAAAATCTAAATTTTGAGCTTACGCACCTCTTTCCATAAGGGGCGGGGGAGGGGCGCGAGGCGCAGGGGTAATGCTTTGATCAACATGAGATTGGCATGAAGGAGCTCTAATGTGTGTGCACATATTCTTTTTGCGCAAAAACTCCTTCTTAAATCTGTGCCCAAAACACAACCTGGTTCTAAGACGTGTGTACACATTGGCACTCCTTATTTCATCGGGGGTCTGAGGGAGTAATGTGGCTCTTGAAATGAGCATGTTGGCCTGAGAACCTGAACCAGCTCTCATCTGCCTTTGCATTTCAGCAGTGATTTCCTCCCACAGGACGCTGTGCTTGCTTTATTTTGGCTCACGGAAGTATTGGAAAGTCAACACACACCAGCAGCAGGAGTTAAAAGTGATTGCTGCCTCCATACAAGAAGTCCAGGTTCCCAGTTTGCTCCACAGATAATATCAAACCAGTAAAATGTTATTTCTATCTTTTAATGGAGGCACTAGCCCCATCTGTGCTTACACTGAAAAGTACAAACAGTTTGGCAAAAGATGCCATTTTAGCAAGAGGCCAGTAGCATGCGCAGAGGCAATTAGGCTGCAGCCTTTCTATCAACACAGACATAAAGTTCAGGCCATTTTTATTTTTTTGTAAACTTTATTTTCAAAACCACAACTTTACATAATAAGTTCACTGTCAACCAAGTCAGTACATTCATCCAATAAACATTAAAGAGAAAGCATATGAAACATCTTAATTCCCATCTCCACCCCCCCCCCCCCCAAGTTCCACTACTGTGAATATTTCAGTCCTCATGAGAAATTACTTTTTCCCGCCATGTCCAATACATACCCCATTCTTTGTCATAGGCATCCGCCTGATCTTTCAACAGGTGCATAAATTTCTCCATCTGGGCAATGTCCGCCACTTTAATCAGCCAACAGATGATCCCCGGAGAATGCTTCCACATATGAGCCACCGTGAGCCTTGCCATATGGAGGAGGTGGCCCATTAACCGGCGACCTCTCACACCATGCCAGTTCGGCCACTGTCCCCAAAGATATAGAATAGGATTTGGCTCCACTCTTTCAAAACACATTTCTGCAATACAAGTTGTGATCTCTGACCGAAAAGATTAAACCAGAGGACCTTCCCACCACATGTGCATATACGATCCCTCCCTCCCACAACCCCTTCAACAGTCCCTCCCAGACATACCAAATCTAGCATAATAAACAGGAGTTCAGAACAATCAGTGTAACAGTTTATACATCAACACTTGCCCTTTACAGCATATTGTAATATTCCTTGACCTTCTCCAGATAGATTTCCAATTTTTACCATCAAAATCTTTGGAGCAAGTCTACATTCCATTTTCGCATTAAACTTTGAGCCATCTCTAAGATACCCCTCCCTCTCCTAATTGAGACATACAATACCAAAATCAGATGCTGTGCTTTTCTCTTACAGCATAACACCCCCTCTATCCCCTCATATTCCTCCAGTACAGAGTCCAGTGTCATTGTCCTAGTGAAATCTCTACACAATTGCAGGTATAGATATCTGGTGGAGGGAGGCACTCAAAACTCATCTACCATATCTTTAAAGGATTTGCAGTGACCCTCCTTCACCAGTTGACCCAGATATCTTACCCCTTCTATCACCCACTTTTCCATGTTAGGGGAAAATGTACACTGGGACAGCTGTGGATTTCATGTCAAAGATGTCATATATGATCTTGCCCTCTCTGGCAATGGCATGTGGCGCTAGACCACTCTCTACTCTAGAGCCACGAATCTAATGACTCCAAATAGCAGATGCCAAACTGCATTCCCTTGTCGCCTCCTGTTTTGATTGATTTGGCACTTCAGAGCTTCCATATCTAACCATGACTGGGAAGGATCAGCACCCACCCAACCATTCCCTTAGACATGCCAGTCAACATGCCCATTAGTACCACTGAAGATCAGGAAGACCCATTCCCCCTACGTCCCTATGTCTCAGCAGCTCAGTATATCGCAATGGTGGGGGACTCCCCTGCCAAAAGAAAGTAGAAATAACACTCCTAAGATTATGAGATGTTGATGCTGGAACATCACAGGAGAAGTGCATGGATTTATAACATTAATCCTTCCCAATAATGAGATAGGTTGCTGAGTCCACCCCTCTAAATCTTTGTTTTGTTTTGGTTTTTTTTTTGCTAGTAATGACATATAATTATCTTTATATAGATTTGATATGTCCCTCGAGACCCGAAGTCCTAAATATCTAAACCCATTTTGCACTTTTTGGAACATATCCACCGCCCTAATACTTTTCTCTGCCCCCTCCCCCAACATTATCTCTGATTTGGAATAATTTATAGTAATCCTGACAGAGATCCATAATGCTCTAGCAAGTTCAGGCAATTTTATCTTACTTCTGGAGTTTATGGGATTAGCTCGGGCTTGGTTGTTTCTGCTGACCATGCAGTAGTCTGCTTCAAGAAATACAGTATTCTGTGCCTATTATGGCTTTGTCTTTGCATTTTGGACCAGATGGCAAGATTTGCTTCTGGAACATGGCTGAGCATTTCTGTTCCTAGGACCAACAAAGTGGTTGGGTAGGGATGGTACCTTTATAAGGCCAACAAAAGTTTAAAAGATACAAGCTCTCTGAATTATTGGGGCTTCTTCCTCAAGTAATAGCCCTATTTATTCAGGTCATGTAACTTCAATAAACTGCATTTTTAAACATTTCATAGAATTACAAAGACATAAGAATATAAGAAGTGCCATGCTAGGTCAGACCCAAGGTCCATCTAGCCCAGGAACCTGTCTCCAACAGTGGCCAATCTAGA
Organism: Rhinatrema bivittatum; assembly: GCF_901001135.1. Lineage (NCBI taxonomy): Eukaryota > Metazoa > Chordata > Amphibia > Gymnophiona > Rhinatrematidae > Rhinatrema > Rhinatrema bivittatum. The sequence continues at coordinate 364,521,888 of NC_042619.1, forward strand.
TCCCAAAGGATCGATTCATTACTTGTTGCCCACTTCCAGGATTAGCGGTGGCTTTCTCCATGTCTACCTGACTAATAATTGTTTACAGACTTTTCTTTCAGAAACTTGTCCAAACCTTTTTTAAACTCAGTTATGCTAGATGGTTGACCACATTGTCTGGCAACAAATTCCATGGCTTAATTGTGTGGTGACTGAAAAAATACTTTCTCCAGTTTGTCTTATATCTGCTGCCCATTAGTTTAATGGAGTGTCCCGTAGTCCTTGTACTATCTGAAAGAGTAAATAACTGTTCCCTATTTCTTTTGCACACCACTCATCTATATATATAAAAGGCTTGTGTCAGTCACAATGTCATGTCTGTGACCACCAGGTGGTGTCCTGAGCAATAGAAGGTACATTGTTCAAAGACAATAAGGTCTGTCAGCAAGGCCCTGTCAATCAGACACCCATACAAACACAGAAGCTCTTTCTCTCTCTCACAGACACACGATTTTCTCTTGATTTGTTAATACATTAAAAGAATATTTATCTTTTTCACTTTTGTTTAGTTTTGAAAATGTGTATCAGTTGTGAACCAGACAGCCCGAGTAATGCCGGACACATTTCACTAATATGCTCTGTCTGCAAAGCCCTATCTCTCAGGAACATACACATGCATATACACGCACACAGGCTCCCCCCACACACATATACACACACACAGGCTTCTACATATGTATACACACATTCACAGGATCCCATTCACACACACACAGGGCAGCTTCTTCAGGCACTGCCAGACCCCCTTCTTTAGCCACTGTGGGATGGAGGTCCATGGTGGACAGCTCCTTCTTTGGCTGCCATGGCATGGGAACCATGGCATCCATCCTGATGGCCTCTTCTTCTAGTGTTGGGCAGCCATATGTGAGCCTGATCATTAAGTGGGTGGGTCATGGTCCATCCAGGACCACCCAAGAATATGCCACTTTTGTGTATGCTGAACTGGTTAAAAGACAGGAACCAGAAAGTAAGACTAGCTGGTCAGTTCTCTCAATGGAAGTCTATAAACAGTGGAGTCAGTGCTTTTTAATCTTCTATAACAATCGCTATTTAGCACTCTCTAGAGTTGGGCAATGAAAAACGTCTAATATACTGTCAATGTAGTTTATGAAGAGGTTTCCTAAGTTTCTATATGTTTGCTGTTAATTACTTAAAAAATAAAACAATATTGATTATTTTCACTTTTGTTCAATTTTTATAGCTGTTTTGGACCAGATAACCCAAGCAACATCAGGCAGTTTTCGCTACTGATCTAAATAGCAGTTAAAATTTAATGTGGACAAACTGAAAGTGATACACATAAGAAAAAAAGATATGCAGTAGGTACACAATGATGGGTTCTGCATTAGAAGTAACTACTCAGGAGAAGGATCTGGGTGTCACTGTGTCTATTATCTTACCTCTCAGTCATCTCTTCTCCAAGCTGAAGAGTCCTAACCTATTTAGCCTTTCTTTGTAAGGGAGTCATTCAATATCATTTTTGTACCTTTGCTAGTTCAACTATATCTTTTTTTAGATGGGGCGACCAGAAATGAACACAATACTCAAGATTTATTCACACCATAGATCTATACAGAGACATTGCAATATTCTCAATTTGTTCTCTGTGCCTTTCCAAATACTTCCTAACATTCTGATTGATTTTTTAACTGCCACTATTAACTGAGCTGAGAATTTCAACGTATTGTCCACTGTGACACCCAGATCCTTCTCCTGGCTAGTGACTTCTAATGTATGTGTCCCAATGGCAGATGAAATTTAATGTGGACAAGTGCATGTAATACATATAGGAAAAAATAACTCTTGCTGAGGATTCCATATTAGGAGCTACCACCCAGGAAAGAGATCTAGGCATCATAGTGGATAATACATTGAAATCATCAGCTCAGTGTGCTGTGGCAAACAAAAAAGCAAACAGAATGTTAGAAATTATTAGGAAGGGAATGGTGAATAAAACGGAAAATGTCACAATGCCTCTGTATCGCTCCATGGTGAGACCGCTCCTTGAGTACTATGTACAGTTCTGGTCACCACATCTCAAAAAAGATATAGTTGCACTGGAGAAAGTACAGAGAAGGGCGACCAAAATGATAAGGGGCATGGAATGGCTCTGCTATGAGGAAAGGTTAAAGAAGTTAGGGCTGTTCAGTTTGGAGAAGAGATGACTGAGGGGGGATATGATAGAGGTCTATAAAATCATAAAAGGACTTGAATGGGTAAATATGAATCAGTTATTTACTCTTTCAGATACTAGAAAGGCTAGAGGGCACTCCATGAAGTTAGCAAGTAGCACATTTAAATCAAATCAGAGAAAATTCTTTTTCACTCAGTGCACAATTAAGCTCTGGAATTCATTGCCAGAGGATGTGTTTAAGGCAGTTGGTGTGGTTGGGTTTAAAAAAGGTTTGGATAAGTTCCTGGAGGAGAAGTCTATAAACTGCTATTAATCAATAAGGACTAGCCACTGCTTGTTACCAGCATTACTAGCTTGAGATCTATTTAATGTTTGGGTAATTGCAGGTACTTGTGACTTGGATTGGCCACTGGGTTTGATAGACCCTTGGTCTGACCCAGTATGGTTTGATAGACCCTTGGTCTGACCCAGTATGGCATGTTCTTATGTTCTTACAGTAGAAATATTTTATGTCAACTGCAAATTTTATCATCTTACTCATTGCTCCTTTTTCCAGATCATTAATATATAAATTAAACAATCCTGCACAGATCCCGGATTCACTCCATTAGCCCTTTGCACTGGGAAAACTGGCCAATCCACTTTATTTCCTGTCTTTTAGCCAGTTATCTATCCACTGTTCTGCATCCACAAAGGACAGAAAGCCTCCAGCCAGATTGTTAGCTCACCTCCTTTCTATGATCTCAACTTCTTTTGTGCAGTAGAAAAGAAGTGGCACTTGCTGAAATTAAACACTTGCACTTTTATCACAATAGTTACAAAACAACAAAAAATATATTTTAAAAACTCCTTAGCAAAAAGAACACAAACAGTTTTAATGTCTATCTCTGAGCCTCCAGATTAACTAGAACAGGTGTCCCCAAATTATGGCCCATTCATTTGCCTGGCCTCCTTGTGCTTTTTCTTCAAGTAGCTGGATTCAACCCTGAATGGAAATTATTATTATTATTATTATTATTATTATTTTAACCCACAGCAAAAGAATCAGCAGAAAGGCAGGCAGGGGCTCCCAGGCCTTGCCAGCAAGACAAGAGCTGCAGAGATCTGCTGCAATGGAGGGGAGACCAGGTCCCATTATGGGACAAAAGCTGCCTGGAGCCTCACTCCAGAAGTTGTCACTGGTGGAGAGACCAAGTCCAGCCAGTAGAACAAGAGGCACCCAGATCTGCCGCCATGGAGGGGGTGTGAAGGCCAGTCCCAGCCAGAGTGAGGAAGGCGAAAGGAAGGGAGGGAATGAGAGGTGTAAGAGAGGAGAATGGGCAGAGTGAGAGGGAAGGGAATGACGTGAAGGGAGTAAGGTGAGAGAAGAATGGAGTAAATGAGAGGAATGGGAGTAGACCCAGATTTAGGCATAGGCAACTGCCTCTGACTCCAAATTTTTATAGTGTGGTCGCCACCAATGCATTCCTAAATCCTAGCCTACTGCCTCTTACACAGCATCCTATATCATGGCACCAGCCCCACAACAGAAGCAGCAACAGTAAGCAAAGCCAGGAAATTTCTCATGGGGCCTTCTGCAACCAACATGTGACACCCCTTCCCTTGCATGGGTTTCCATAATAATAGGAGATCCATTGCAGAATCAACCTGCTAGAGATTATGGAGCATGCCCATGTGGACATATGGGATGGTAGTGGAGTGTATGGGATTTCATTAGCAACACTTAACGATGCCTTAAGTTAGTTTGTTACCCAATGAGGTGGAAATATCATGGCAAATTAGACCATTCTATGTTTGTTAAAAGGTAAGCTGTGGGGTTCATTTTGCGCATACCATGATAGGAATGGACCTCATTCATAAACTAGGGAACATTATCTCCTTTTTATCTTCAGAAGTCCACCTAACTAGTTAGTCCTCCTAATTTTTTCATTAGTTTCAGGTTCACCATGGCCTACAACTGCATCGGGGGAGATGTCTTCAGCTGAAAGCTCTGTGCTGTGGCTGTCGCCATCATTAGCCATTGTGTCAAGGCCAAGGGTAGGCACCTTTGTATCCTAGGTGACATGTGACCTTTTTTGTTTTGTTTCCTGGTGGAGAGCCTGTGAAACTGTAATGTTAGTGATGGTGCACTGGTAACAGGGTATCTGCCCATCCAGCAAGGATGGTTGCGGAGATGGATCCTTAGCCCGAGGGGGAGTTGATGCTACCCATGGGGAAGCTCCCATGGGTTCCCAGAGTCAGGAGGCAGAGCAGAATGGGAAGGGGAGGCTGACTGGAGATTTGCTAATACCAGCCCTCGTTCCCCGCAGGTTGAGCCCTTGGGTACCAAGGCCGGCTGGTCTTAGGTGGGCCTCCGCGTGCTTGATCCCATGAAGGATGCTCAAGGCGGGGAGCCAGGAAGCAACGGAGACACAGGGTCCAAAGAAACTGAGTTCAAGACAGGGCCTGGATCCAGAAGCCCGGACAGGCTGAAGCAGGCAAGGACAGGAACACGTTAAGTCCGGGCTTGTAAATAGGCAAGAGCCTAAGAAAGGCCAAGTCCAAGTAGTCAGCTAGAGGCCAAGTCAGGATCAAACTGGAGTTAGGGCAAGCAACTAGAGACAAGGTCAGATACAAGCTGAAGTCAGGGCAGGTGGCTGGAGAAAAGGTCATTTACAAGCTGAAATCAGGGCAGGCGGCTGGAGACAAGGTCAGGTGCAAGCAAGGGTCAGAGCCAGAGAATCTGTCCAAGGCGCGGTCAGGAACAAACAAGGATCAAAGCCAGGAATTCGTCCAAAGGGTAATCAGGAACAAGCGAAGGTCAGGAACAGGAAACTTGAACTGAAGCTCAGGATCCGGAACAGGAATGCAGGACTGGAACAGATCAGGTACAGGAACAGGAACAGGAATGAGTAGCAACTAAGCACATGACTGGAAGCGTGGAGACCTGTTGCCAAGGCAAAGACTGGATGGCGGAGCCTGCCTTAAGTAGCAAGGCCTGGAGACGTCATCATCCGGGGCCGCGGGAAGGTTTCCCGCCGCAGCCCCTTTAAGGTCGGGGAAGGCGCGCGCACGCGCGCCTAATGCAGACAGACTGGAACTATGTAAAGGTAGCATCTCCCCTGGGCACACGTGGGGAGACCCGACTGGGACCGGAGGAGGCCGTGGAGCTTCCAGAGGAATCTGGGAGTGTGGCAGGAGCGAGAGCGCGAGGCGACTGCCTACCGCTGCCAAAGAGGAAGGGCCAGGTCTGGGACCCGGGCTTCTGGGGTGAGTAGGGCCGGTCGTGGCCGGGAAACGCAACACAGATGGGTTTAGGAATTAGCATCCAGAAAGGTCTGTCAATGTGCTTGGCACAACCAAGGGGAAGTCAGCAAGCAACAGGCGGGTCAGTGTGGAACAAATCAAGCCAAGTACAAGGATCAGAGGGGAAAGGAGCATTAGCCGCTTTCCCAGCAAGGAAACGGGCAAAGATTGCTGTGCCAGGGCTCACTCCCAGTCTGGCTGCAGGCAGAACAGGTTAGGAGGTGGCAAACTGGCTGAGATGCTTGTTATGTCTTATGTATGTACAAGGCATAAAGCTGCGGCTCTTTGATTCCACTTATTCTCATGTCTGCGTGTTATGTGGTGGAGTAGGAGGATTAGGATAGGGGATGGAGGTTGGTTGCCTGGGGGAGGGGGGGGGGGAATAAGTGAGATGTTTTGGCATCCAGATTTAGAACCTTGTGTTTTGTTTGCTTTAAAAGGTTACTTTACTCTGGCACCATTGTGTCTATGGGAAAAAAAAGTTTAATAAATCAGGCCCTAGTGCTTTGTTATCCTGGTTTAACCTAAGGCAATAGGAACCCTTTAATAAGGCACTTGAAATAGTATAGATTATTTATTCAACACTTAAACATAATTTCACATAAGGTAGCCTGCCAGTGAAAGGCGTTATTAAGCTCTCACTTTTGCTGTGCCAGAATAAAACAAAACAGGCCACTAAATGTATGAAATTCTTAAAGTTAAACTTTTCTTTGAGACATGCAGCACAGTCTGAACATACATTCTTTACACTTTATCTGAAATACCTTACTTTGCTACAAGCTATAAATATTTCATTCTGACTGCTAAAATTGCATTAACACATAACTGAAAAAAATAATATTTGTATTTATACATGTGTATTGGGGAGGGGGGTTAAGTTAAAATGACCATCTTTGTAATCCACAATAGGGCACGTGCTGTTTAAACAAAACTTTATTTGGAAAAAAAATGCAGCCTTCATACACCTCTAAATAGTTTTCAGCTTGAAAAAGCTTAATTATTGTCCTCTCAATTCAAGTCAACCACCCAGTCACAGCCCCGAGTCAAATCCTTGAATCATCATCACAGCTGCAGGCTTGGAAAAACAGTGTTCTCAATTTTTGACCTGGTTTTCAGCAGTGGTAACATTTCAGCACTGATCTGTCTCCCCAAATGCAGGAAAGCCTTGAAGACACATTTATTCTTACAAGCCTTTCCTTCAAATTAGACTTTACTTGGGTAAATTATTTAAAACTCAGGATAGCTCATTGTTTTTTAATGTTTGTATACCATTTTATTACATTTGGTTTCTTATTAGTGAATTCAATATTACAGAATAATTTGAATACAATCTTCATTTTAGGATTCTGTTAATTTTATTATGTTCTGCCACTTGTCTCTATTTAAATTTTACATTAAATGTCTATTACTTATTCATTTATTTTAACTTTATTGTTTTATTTTTTGTTCTTTTTATTATACTGTTCTTTTATTATACCATGTTAATTCTACTTTATTGTACATCACATTGATTTACTTCTGTAAGATTTGCAATTTTTCAAGTATTAATATATAATAAATGTGTTCATTGATAAACCCCTTTATGCTTGGTTTTAAACCCATACCCTTTCAGACAATGAATATATAATTTCTGATTGCCTATCTTTATTCTAATATTAAAATCAAGGCACATGGCAATGCATTGTAATTGCAAAGCAATTTGTAACTTTTGTTAAATTCTACTGTAATCTAGGGGCTAACTCAGTTGTTAAATTGCTAAAAAAAAAAACAAAAACCCCAAAAAAACAAGCCTATCACTGACAAATGAACCCCTCTGTCTATTTTTGGTAGTCTTTGTAGTCAACCAAAATTGCAGCACACCAAGGGCTGTATTCAATATAGAGTATTTGCCATGTGTGCAGAAATAGACAAAGTTAGTTTTGAATAAGGTCCTAAGTGCTGGCTTGAAGTCCATTGAAAAATACCAGGTGAATGATATGTAGAAAGTTGTTTTATTAAAGTATATTGAATTATCTGAATAGAAAATAGTTCTGGGGTAGATCTTTAGAATACCAGGTTTTCACTCGATATGGGGTTAATTTTGTAACATCACGTAATTATTCCATCAAAACCATGAATACACAATTGCACATACTATTTGGTGAGCATAGTTTTGCCACAAAAATGTATGTACATAACTTTTTAAAATTAAAAAGTATGTATGTTAGTCACCACCCCACCCAGAATCCATCCCTTGGAATGCCTCTCAACTATACGAGTAAAGCTACATGCATACAGCGTATATGTGAATAATTTTATGCACATATCGGTTGCACAATTTTCTAAAGGGCTATTTCTGAGAGGTAAAGCACTACTTTACCTGCAGAAATCCTTTTGAAAATTAATCTTGGATAACATTTTTTGATAAAACAATTCCTTAAGCTACCAAGGTAGTTAGGAAACACACAAATGCTCCATGGTTTAATACCCAACTACCAGAAACAAAAGCATAAATACTGCAGTGTTGAGAGGTGGTAGAGGGAAACCAAGTTAGAGACCAAAGTTAAAGAATATTAATATTTATTCATATAATATAAAGAAGAATATTGTATTGCACTGTATTACCTTCCTTTCCTAGTTATAATTGCACCCCCCCTTAGTCCCCACTCAGTAGCTACTGTTTATTGATTTTCCCTCCCCCCCAGTTTCATAATCAGTTCTACTGTAAAGCCTCTGTGGCTGCATTTCTTTGTTTAATGGTAACTGATGTGATGTTATTAACGAATGTTGGTATATAAAAATGTCAAATAAAAAATAATAATAAATAATAATATATCAGTTACCTTCCTACCTTGATGACTATCAGCTCTCAGTAAAGAATGCTAAATAAAACTTATTTTACTAATAGCGTTCAGGAAGCAGGAAACTCATATAAAGAGTTATTTAGTATAAATATTATAGGAAAATGGCTTCTGTGAAATAACTTGGCATTAAATATAAAAAAAATTGAGATTATGTATTTAGCTTGGTTTCTATGTAAACATATTCCATCATTTTCACTTATGGATCAGCTGTTACCAACTATTCAGACATTCAGGAATTTGGGAATTATTTTTTCTACCACCTTGTCTTTATCTTCTCATATCAAACAAATTGTGCAGAAAGTTTTTTTCAAGTTCTCGAAATCTTCGGCCTTTGTTATCTACTCTCCATGGATAAATTCAATACTGCATACTTATAGGCCTTCAAGACCATTAAGATCAGCAAATAAGGGCCTATTAGAAGTTCCATCACCAAAACTGGCATACCTCACTGAAATATGTGAAGGGGCCTTTTCAATTTGCTGGACCTATGCTGGGGAACATGCTTCTTGAGAACCTGTCTCATAGTCGATTTGCACATTTTTAAAAGACATTTTTCTTTAAGAAAGCGTTCAATCTACCAGATAAAGCTTGTCGCTCTTTGTGACATCATTTAGCTCACAATCCTAGTCTGCCTTTCACAGTCATTTTGTTTATGTCTTGAGCCTTATGTAATTATTATGTTTTCATGTCTGCTTGATTCATGTTGTTTTAGTTAGTTGGATTTTTGATTGTATGTTTGTTAGATTGTTCCTTTCCTTGAACTTTTGAAGAATGCGGATAATAAATCTTTTTAAATAAATAAATAGGAAGTCATGTGATGTAGTGTGAGAGAGGACACATTTTCACTGTGCTCTGGGACTCCAGTCCTAAATTTGATCTAGTTCATGGTAACACTTTATGCAATCGTGCCCTCCAGTGATCTATTCTGGCATCTAACATCAGACCGCAGGGAAAAGACCGGGAAAAATAAGATTGAGAGGGAGATATGACCACAAAAGTCAGGCCTAACAAAATGGTGGACATAGCGAACTCCTTTTTTGCTTCAGATGAACCAGATCGTGGCATACAGGAAATGGCAGCAGCAGTGGCAATTGTATTGCCAAACAAGTTTAAGAAAATATATGCCAAATTCAATGATCTGTCACAATGTTGACCGATTCCATTAAGCATATACAGGCAATAGAAGATAGGATATCGGGCCTGGATGATTGTACAAGTGATATAGAAAAGGAAGTGATGGCTTTGAAGGCCATTACTACCAGGAATGAAGAGAAACTGAAGGACCTGAAAAACAGGTCCAGACATGGAAACCTATTTATTTATTTATTTACTTATTTCAAAATCTTCTATTCTGTAACTTTCATGTATCTGCTCAAAATACACTCATAAAATCACAAAAAAACCATAAAATTTTAAAATCACAAAATTTAAGCATAGAAACAAAAACATATAACTCATCCAAAAGTCGGTTCAAAGAACATTGTCTTGAGACCTTTTCTAAACACTTTTATATCCTACTGCTCATGAAGCTCTACTGGCAATTTATTCCATGCTACAAGAGATATGGAAGAGAAAACCTGTGCCCTCATCTGAACTCATTTATACTTGTTGGCAGATAAATGAAATTGCTCCCTCCTGCAGGCCTATAATCAGGTAGCCCCAGAACAAGAAGTTAGGGCCAAATCAAACTGCTTTAACCAACACTCCTTGAATAGCTCATTATCAAACATGGGATGCCTAGTTCTCCTCTCCCTCACAGTACCCTCATTTATACCTTTCACTTTTATTCCTAATGCAAAGCAAATCAGGTAGTGATGAGACCAAACAACTTCTTGGACATTGACATCATTTAAGTAGTTGACATTACTTTCCCTGCACAGCAGGAGATCTAACGTGTCTTATGTTCTTATGTTCTATGAATTTTACCAGAGATCAACTGAATTAAGGACACAGCCTGCAACAATGAGGCAAAATCCTGCATTCCCACAGAATCACAAATTACATTTTGTAGGCCTGATAATGACATTGTGCAGATATTAGAATCCTAGCAGCCACAGGCCCTCATGTTGAGTATTGTCATGGGCCTCTTAAAATTGAGCTCACACATTGCTTGGGGAGCGGAACAACTGCCAGAAACAAACCACGTCCTATAATTGCTAAACTGCTTAACTCAACTTACGAAATGGAGATTCTACAACTTTATTGCAAAAATTGCCATATCACATATGAAGGCAAGCATGATCTTAATATTTTCAGATTACTCTGCTGCGGTTTTCACAAGGCGTAAGGCATTTTCGCCGGTATGTACAAAACTGGCAAGGTTAAATATGCGGTTATATTTACAATATCCAATGAAGCTGAAAGTTTTTAATGGCAATCAAACCACTATCTTAAATGACCACTGAGGCCATTGAATTTTTGGGGACTGTCAAGTGCACACCACTGGTTTGGTGTTCAAAGATGAGCAAGTATTTTCATAGTTATGACTACAAACGTTCAGATTAGCTTCCCTATTTCATACTATTTTGGAAAGGACTGCAAAGGTACACAGGAATTTTTGTATGATGGATGCCATCCTTCAGAGTATGTATTAATAATGTTAAAAGGTTTATGCAATCTGGAATGTTCAAAATCACTGGACAGGTGGTTGAATGCAGGCCCAGACCTGAGCTGGGGAGTCTGGGGCTTGTATAAATGTTATCTTTATTTGATATATGTGTGCCACTTGAAAGTGCCAGATGATTAGTTTGGTGGTACATTATATCACCTGGAATATAGTGGGTACTGAATCCATAATTAAACAGTATACAATTCTTCAAGCCTTGCAAAGAAAAAAGGTAGATATTGCAATGTTACAAGAGATGCACTTAACAAAAGAGGAGCTTCAGAAGCTCAGAAAACAATGGGTGGCAGAAGTCTATTCTGCCCAGTTGAGATTTCGGAAGGTGGGAGTAGCTATCTTGATGGGCAAAAGAGTTCCTTTTCAGGTATATAAGATCACAGAGGACCCAGAAGGTAGATATGTGATACTGGTGGGTCTGCTTTATAGCCCTATAGTCTTATGTAACTTGTATGTGCCAAACATCTATGCTCATGGTTTCCTTACTAAGATATTTCATATATTGGCTGGTTACGACCAAACAACCCTGTTAATCAGAGGGGATTTTAAATTGTATACATGACCCTGTATTGGATAAGACAACATCTGGAATAGGGCAAAGTCAAAATAAATTACTAGGTATCCCATATCTGTGTCAGAATTTAGATCTTGTGGCCGTTTGGGGGATATTAAATCCTATGTCTCAAAAATACACCCATGTCTCAAGAGCGCATACTACCTGTTCACACTTAGATTACATATTAATTATGTTTTCTCCCATGTAAGTTGAGCAGAGAGAGTGACTAATGCTCTTTCAGACCATTCAATGGTTCAGGTGAAGGTTGAGGGCTTCCGACCACATGACTCTCAAAAACCTTGGTGATATTCCACATACCTTTACAAACATTTGGGTTTTCGAAAATATCTATTAAAGTGCTGGGAGGCATTTGTAGAAATGAATGGAATGGATAAAGAGAACCTAGGGCTATTTTGGGAGATAGTTTGGTAGTATTAAGGGGAGACGTTATTTCTTTTGTAACGTCTAGGCAGAAGGCTATTAATCGAGACATCTTGAATCTGGAGCACCAAATGCAAAAGGCAAAGAGGGCTCAGGAACAGAATCCTTGTTCTTCTACTAAAGCGAGATTCTCTGAAACACAAATTGCCCTTAATTCTTTACTCCATCAAAGAGCCAAAGACCTATTATTCATATAAATATTTTCATTACAGTAATAAAACGGGGAGACTATTAGCAAGCTTAACAAAGCTGGAGTGGTGCTTGCTTTATAACAAGTATGAAAGGGGCCTTGGGTAACCTAGAGCACACTAACAAAGATCTTTGTAAGGTTTTCACTGATTATTATAGCCAGCTGAATTCAGCACAGTCATTAGATTATTCCCAGGTATGATAATATCTGGCATCCATTGTATCCAATGAATAAAAATTTGCTAGATATTCCTTCACCCCGTCAGGCTCATCTAGAGATCACTAGAAAAAGAGTTTTTCCAGTTACTGGCCCAATTCTTTGGAATGCTCTACCAGACTCATTAAGATCCATATCTAATCCACATCAATTCAAAAAATCATTAAAAACCCATTTATTCCAAACTGCATTTAAAACTATACCAACAAGATAGCTTAATGTGGCAAATTACATTCGCCAGTAACATTTGCATATTATCTACATGGCACCGTATATGTTTACTTTCTTATTTGTTTAATATAAATTAATTTCTTTTGTTTTTTAATAATCTATTTCATTTATAATATGTTTTTTGTAATTTTATATTTCTCTCATTTCTCTTTGTTTTCAACTTTTTTAATTTAATTTTTTTAGAAAATGATCTTACATGTAAACCGTTTTGATTAAACATAGTTTGTAAAAGCGGTATACAAACATTTTTAAATAAAATAAATAAATTGTCTAAGTTGACATAAGATCATGTCTCGGCACTGAACCTCCCTATTCAGGCAGAGGAGGTTCAGAGAAAGCAACTTATGAAATCTCTGGGCCAGATGGTTTTCCAGTTTAATTTTATAAAACATTAAATAATCAGATTCTGGGGAATATGGCAGCAGATATTATAACACAGGAACCATTCCCAGTCTTTTCAAATAAGGCCCATATTGCAGTGCTTCTAAAATTGGGAAAAATCTTGGAATGCCCAGAGTCCCTATTGAATTTTGATAGCAAGCTTATAGTAGAAATTATGGCCAACAGGCTGGCAAAATTGTTACTGAAATTAATAAGTGAAGTGCAAGTGGGCTTTGTGATAGATCAAGGCTCAGTGCTGAAAGGCTGTTGGCATCAATGGAAACTAATGCTTGGAATAAGATCCCATCTCTTGTCCTAGGTTTTGATGCTGAAAAAGCATTTGACAACATAACAACATAAGAACATTCCATACTAGGTCAGACAAAGGGTCCATCAAGCCCAGCATCCTGTTTCCAACAGTGGCCAATCCAGGCCATAAGAACCTGGCAAGTACCCAAAAACTAAGTCTATGCCATGTTACTGTTGCTAGTAATAACAGTGGCTATTTTCTAAGTCAACTTAATTAATAGCAGGTAATGGACTTCTCCTCCAAGAACTTATCCAATCCTTTTTTAAACACAGCTACACTAACTGCACTAACCACATCCTCTGGCAACAAATTCCAGAGTTTAATTGTGCGTTGAGTGAAAAAGAACTTTCTCCGATTAGTTTTAAATGTGCCACATGCTAACTTCAAGGGGTGCCCCCTAGTCTTTCTATTATCCAAAACAGTAAATAACCGATTCACATCTACCTGTTCTAGACCTCTCATGATTTTAAACACCTCTATCATATCCCCCCTCAGCCGTCTCCTCCAAGCTGAAAAGTCCTAACCTCTTTAGTCATTCCTCATAGGGGAGCTGTTCCATTCTCCTTATTATTTTAGTTGCCCTTCTCTGTACCTTCTCCATCGCAACTATATCTTTTTTGAGATGCGGCGACCAGAATTGTACACAGTATTCAAGGTGCGGTTTCACCATGAAGCGTAAAGAGGCATTATGATATTTTCCGATTTATTCACCATTCTCTTTCAAATAATTCCCAACATTCTGTTTGCTTTTTTGACTACCGCAGCACACTGAACTGACGATTTCAATGTGTTATCCACTATGTCGCCTAGATCTCTTTCTTGGGTGGTAGCATCTAATATGGAACCTAACATTATGTAACTATAGCATGGGTTATTTTTCCCTATATGCATCACTTTGCACTTATCCACACATTACATTTCATCTGCCATTTCGATACCCAATTTTCCAGTCTCACAAGGTCTTCCTGCAATTTATCACAATCTGCTTGTGATTTAACTACTCTGAACAATTTTGTATCATCTGCAAATTTGATTATCTCACTCGTCTTATTTCTTTCCAGATCATTTATAAATATATTGAAAAGTAACTGTCCCAATACAGATCCCTGAGGCACTCCACTGCCCACTCCCTTCCACTGAGAAAATTGTCCATTTAATACTACTCTCTGTTTCCTGTCTTTTAGCCAGTTTGTAATCCATGAAAGGACATCGCCACCTATCCCATGACATTTTACCTTTCCTAGAAGCCTCTCATGAGGAACTTTGTCAATCGCCTTCTGAAAATCCAAGTACACTACATCTACCGGTTCACCTTTATCCACATGTTTATTAACTCCTTCAAAAAAGTGAAGCAGATTTGTGAGGCAAGACTTGCCTTGGGTAAAGCCATGCTGACTTTGTTCCATTAAACCATGTCTTTCTATATGTTCTGTGATTTTGATATTTAGAACACTTTCGACTATTTTTCCTGGCTCTGAAGTCAGGCTAACCGGTCTGTAGTTTCCCGGATCGGCCCTGGAGCCCTTTTTAAATATTGGGGTTACATTAGCTATCCTCCAGTCTTCATGTACAATGGATGATTTTAATGACAAGGTGGACTGGTAAGCATTTGGTATAACATCCTATTTTCTACAGGTTGTCCAGACTCTATACCATATATCTCAAGCCTCAGTGATTAGTAAATGGCTCACTCTCTGAACCCTTTGTATCAAGGCACAAGACAGAGATGCCAGTTATCTCCAGTTTTTTTTGTGCTATCTTTAGAGCCTCTTCTTAAAAAGATATTAGACAATCTTAAAATTAGAGAGGTCTCTATTGGCTTGCAGGTGACTTGTACATTTGACTTGTCATCTGCCTTTGTGGATGAGGATCCTACCTTTGAACACTTAATAATGGAATTTACAAGATATGGTGCACTGGCCACTTACTCTAAATCTTAATAAGTCTGAAGCTCTACCAATGCAGGATACAGTGGTGGATTGACTTGGATCTTTCTCCAAATGAGATGGGCAGGGGAATCCATTAAATACTTGGGTATTAATGTAATTAGAATGTCACTAAACTATGGGGTAGATTTTAGAAAAGTATGCCCATGCGTACTTTTGTTCGCGCGACTGGCGCAAACAAGAGTACGCTGGATTTTAATAGAAACACGCGTAGCCACGCCTATCTTTTAAAATCCGGTGTCAGTGTGCGCAAGGCTGTGCAAAATCAGCAGCCTGCCTGTGCTGAGCCGCGCAGCCTGCCTCCGTTCCCTCCGAGGCCGCTCCGAAATCAGATCGGCCTCGGAGGGAACTTTCCTTCCACCACCCCCGCACCTTCCCCTCACTTCCCCTACCTAACCCACCCCCCAGCCCTATCTAAACCCCCCAAACTTTGTTTGAAAAGTTACACCTGCCCGAGGCAGGCGTAACTCGCGTGTGCCGGCCAGCCACCGGCGTGCGATTCCCCGGCCCGGGAGCAGTTTCGGAGGCCTCGGCCATGCCCTCAAAACGCCCCCGGGCTGGAACCATTACCACAGCCCCGCCCCCGGATGACGCGCCGCCATGACACGCCCCCCCCCAGGAAAGCCCCGGGACTTATGCGCGTCCCGGGGGTTGTGCGCGCTGCCGAGTCTATTCAACATAGGCTCGGCGCGTGCAGGGGGAGCTTGGGGCAGGTTTTCAGGGGATACACACGTACCCCTTTGAAAATCCGCCCCTATATGCGGTTAATTACAAAAGATTGTATGATGACCCTAAGTGCTAAGGTTCTGGCGCAGGGGCATTCCGGGGGCATGGATGCAGCCTCTGGATCAGCCCCCAGACCGGAACATGGCGCACCGGTGCACGCAAGTTACGCTTGCTTCGGGCAGGTGTAACTTTTGAAATAAAGGTAATGGGGGGAATTAGTTAGGGTTGGGGGGCAGGTTAGTTAGGGGAAGGAAAGAGAAGGTGGGGGGAACCAGAAAGAAAGTTACCTCCAAGGCCGCCGCCGTATTTAAAGATGGCCGCCACCATCTTTAAAGATGGCGCCGGCCATCCAGTGCTCCTACCATGTGACAGGAGCTGGCCAATGGTATGGATACCCTGTCACATGGTAAGGGCAAAGGGCCATCGGCGCCATCTTTATGAGTGGCAGCCGACGGCCCAAGAACAGGAGATCGCTCCCGGGACCACCACTAGACCACCAGGTAATTTTAAAATGTTTTGGGGGGGCTCGGGAGGGTGGGGGAAGCTAAGAGGTCGTTTTTAAAGGGTCGGGTGGGGTTTTTTTTTTATCGGGCCATCGGCGCCATTTTTGAGTAGCAGCCAAAATAGCACCGATTGCCCGAGAGCAGGAGACAGGTCCCCGTGCCCCCATTGGACCACCAGGTAATCGTAAAAAGTTTTGGGGGGGTTCGGGAGGGTGGGGGAAGGTAAGGGGTTAATTTTAAAGGGTCGGGCCTCACTAAAAAAAAAAATAACGATGTGAATCGGAACCAATTCTGATTCACATCACCCACGATCAGATTTTTTCCCCCCTCTAGCCGAACCCGATCGTTAAGACGATCGGGCACACAATTCACATCTCTACTAGGAATATCATCCACCGAGGCCTCTAGAAAAGATGTCAAATTTGGAGATTCCCGTTGTACAATGTCTAATTCTTCCACTCCTTCTTGAGTTTGAATCCTTGATTTGGGTATATAGTACATTTTAGGAATACTTACATCTATAGTAGAAATAGACAAAATTTCTATCAAACATTTCTTAAGTAGTTCAAAGGCGGATAACAATCTAGATACCGGGAAACTGAGAAACCTTAAATTCCTAATACGATTTTCATTTTCTAACATTTCTAAATGATGATGTATTATTAAGCTATCTTTAACAAAAGAATTGTTAGCTACTTGTAATGATGTTATCTGAGTATTTATTACCTTACCATTTTCATCAATTTTTTTGTAGAGAACAGGATAAGAGTTTAATTTTGCAGAAATTCTTTAGAAATAAAGATTTTCTTTTTTGTGGACGTAAAGTCCAAGTGTTCCCTGATGTTGCATGTAGTACGCAGCTATGGAAGAAGCAATTTTTGGTATTGAAGCCAAGGGTTATATCTCTTGGTGCGACTTTTTATTTAAAATTCCTATGTAAATGTCTAGTTGTCTTACAAAAAAATAAATCTATTTTTCCAGAATCCACCCATTTAGAGACATTCTTGACTGATAAAGAACAGGGGTGAGGTAAAAGACTGTAATAAAAAGAATGTAATAGTCTCATTTTCAGTATATGTATACTAATCTTATTAAGTAACCTAGATTATATTTCCTTTGTATATCCTCCCATTGTTGGGGACTTGCACACCTCCGTGAGACCACCAATGCAATTGTGGTCTCTGAATGGTCCTCCGACCGTTCCCAGCCCTTTCGGACTCACTGCAGGGAGCAGCAGAGGCGGCAGGCCGGGCAAGAGGCCGAGCTGGACAAGGATCAAGGTCAGGCTTGGACAAAGGTCAAACATAGATGATGATCAGATGTGGATGAAGGTCAGACGTGGACGAAGGTCAGACATGGACGAAGACATGAACTCTGGCAAGGCAAGACATGACTCTGGCAAGGCAAGGCAAGGTGATTAAAATCATCAAAACTCAGGATGGAGAAGACTCCGGATATAGCGCTAACACCCACAGCGGGAAGGAGGCTGCAGTGGCCAGAAAGACCCGCAGGCTATCCACTGGAGCACTGCCCGCTGGGGGCTAGGCGTAGCCAGAGTCCAGATCATCGGAGGACTATATATAAGCACATGAAGATCCTTGGCTCCGACGATGGAGAAGACCCACCAGTGCCCTACACACCCCAGCCGGGTTGGTCATGGACCACTGGGCCGTAGCGCACCCTACCAACCCAGCTGGGCTGGTCGCGGACCACGCTGGGAGGGATCCGATGAAGCCTTGGACATCTGGACAAGATGGACATCAGACGAAAACTAGGCTGAGGAACATCAGGAGTGGAAGACATCAAGGCTGGAACAAACATGAGGAGTGAAAGACATCAAGGCTGGAACGAACATGAGGAGTGGGCAACATCAAGGCTGGAACGAACATCAGGAGTGGACAACATCAGGGCTTGAGCAGACGACAAGACAAAGAATGTCCAAGGAAGAGACTGGGAACAAGATGACAAAGAAGCTTCAACAGTGAAACAGGAACACCCAGCAGGAGCAAAGAACAGGAAGTCCAAGAGAGAACTTACTCCTTGCAAAGGCAAAGCTAGAATGACTGAAGAACCCTTTTATAGGGTGAAGCAGAAAACACCCAAGGCGGAGCTTGCAGGTGGGGCCATAGGGACCACTCCCTCCTGGCCCTTTAACTCAGGCTGAGAGACAGGGGCCCACCCCTAGGGAAGCAGGAAGCAGTGCAGGACCCTGGACAGCAGCCCTGCTGCACGAAAAACTGCAGGGCTGAAGCAGAAGCTGGAACCAGGCCTCACAGCAGGCCCCGGTGTCAGGGACGACTCACTGCCACAGGAGGTGAACCGAGGGTGGCACCGGGCACCAAGCAAGCCCGGGGATGCAGGCCCTCTCCCCACGGAGGGCCCAGGTAAGGTCAGTGACCTCCAGGCCACATGGGAACACTGTCGGTGGCCTCCGGGCCACATAGAAAGTAGCGACACGGCTCCAGCTGTGTGAGGAGCGGGGCGGCAGCCTTCGGGCCGCTCAGGAGGAAGTAGCTCGAAAGAGTGCCATGCCGGTACAATGGCGGGCTCCTGCTGTGCTGGTGACGACATCAGGGGTCGAGCCGAGCTGGCCTGAAAAAGGTAAGAGCCTGCTCGTGGCCCTGCCATGAGCAGGGTCGCAGCAATATATCTGATGTACTAATAATATTTTTGAGATATATTCTTTATTTGTTCCTAGTACTAAAGATAAATTTCTTAATTTTTGCAAATGTAAAAAAAATGTGTTGAAAATCTGAATAAAATATAAAATTTTAAAAAAAAAGTCTGTTTATGCCTTTTATACACATTTGCCCTGAATTTTCAAAGCAAACAATGCACACAAGTTTACTTTGAATAATTCCCACATAAGCAAGCTATGGGGTAGATTTTCAAAGGGTTACGCACGTAATATACGCGCATAACCCCCCAAAACCTACCCCTGCACGTGCCGAGCCTGTTTTGCACAGGCTCAGTGGCACACGCAAGTCCCAGGATGTGCGTATGTCCCGGGGCTTTGAAAAAGGGGTGGGAAGGGGGAGGGGCGGGGTGGCAGGGTGGGGGCGCTGATCTGGGGGTGGTCTAGGGGCGGTCCTGAGTCCTCCGGCATAATGGCTGTGCCGGAGGTTCACGCGCCGGCAGCTGGCCGACGCGCGCAAGATACACCTGCAAGAGGCAGGCATAAAAAATAAAATAAGGTAGGGGGGGATTTAGGTAGGGCTGGGGGGTGGCTTAGATAGGGGAAGGGAGGGGAACGTGGGGGAAGGTGGGGGCACTGAAAAAAAGTTCCTTCAAGGCCGCTCCAATTTTGGAGCGGCCTTGGAGGGAACTGGGAAAGCCATCGGGGCTCCCCTCGGGCTCGGCGCGCGCAAGGTGCACAAGTGTACACCCCCTTGTGCGTGCCGGGTAGCGCGCACAAATGTACCCCCCGTGCGTAAGATTTAAAATCTGGCCCTGTGTGCGCAAATTCTCCTGTGCAACATTACGCCAGCTCTATTGAGGGCATAGCTTGTGCAGGTGAACTTATGTGCATATTGTACATCTTAAAATATGCATATATGTGTGGAAGTCCCGAATTCACGCTGACTCTGCTTCACCTCCCCAGAATGCCTCTCCCCAGTTTGCATAGAAATATGCATGAAATTGGGTTATAAATATTGTTTTTGCATGCACTGAGCCATGTGCAATTTTACAACTGCCATTTAAATGCAGAAAATCATGTGCATTGATGACTTTGCAAATTCAGTCCAGAAAGCTCAACCAATCACACAGCCAAGAGAGGGGATGTCAGCAAGCTCACTGCCAGCTTGTCCATCCCAGACTCAAACTAGCCAGTCTTATGTAGCCACATATAGAAGCCTGCTTCGCTGGGAAAGTCCAAATTAATGAATTAGATGTCTATACAAGTTCAAGCTTTTCAAGATGGGGAATGTATCATGACTTCCCACTTTACACAGTTATTGTTTATCATTTTTACCAATGAGTTGGAGAGAAGTATAATAAGGGGAGTGGTTAGCTTTAACTTTATATTGCCTACAACATCACATATAGGAGAGGGTGCAGGGAGTCTGAAAGGAGACCTAGGTCATGGACTAGTTGGAGCTGAACAGTGAGGCCTGGAAGTTAAGGTGGGTGAATATAAAGTTTTTATTTATTTATTTATTTATTTATTTATTTAAAAACTTTTCTATACCGTCGCTAAGTTATATACCATCACAACGGTTTACAAATAGGCACATAGACTAAGGTAAGTAAATGTGCGCTATCTTACATTCTAACAGGTGCCAATAAAGTTCGGTTACAATTTCATAAATAAAATCATTATTTGAGTAATGTTGGTCAAGTCCAGGTATATTATTGAGTTACTATCGCTTTGAAATATTACTTCTTAAAAGTAGGATTGATTAAATTCATTCTCATCTGCATTACCTTGTACTTTCATTCTCTCTCTACCCTCCTCACTCTTTAGTGAAGGCTTTTCTAAAGAGCCATGTTTTTAGATTTTTCTTAAAAGTTTTGAGATTATTCTGTAATCTGAGTTCGGGTGGCATCATGTTCCATAGTATGGGCCCAGCCAATGATAATTATTTATTTTAAAACTTTTATATACCGTCAATCTGCTTTTCAATAATGATGGTTTACAATGAAAGGTGAAATAAAAAACATTCAAAAAATACAGTATAAAATAATTAAAAATATTCAGAAAATACCATATAAAATAAATCTAATTTATAACACTAACATGGTTAAATTAAATCATAAAGTTAAGCTTAAAATAATAAAACTAAAAATATAAAAAAATATAAAACAAAAGGCAATAAAATCTACAAATCCACTCATTCAAATGCCTTTGCAAATAGTCATGATTTTAAGTTCTTTCTGAAAGTCATATGATCTGCATCCGGGATAAAGAGCAGGCACCCAGGTAATATCCTACATAGCAAAATACTGGCCCTACACAGAGGAAGCAATTTCCTAAGGTAAGAGGGGAGTGACAGGTCAGTCAGCAGCTGCTATTCAGGACTTAATTATGCTCCCATCTAAAATGCTGTGCTCACATCTGTTCTCTGCAATACTGAGATGTTCAAAAGATGTAGCAAAAACTCCTAAAACTGATAACAGGTAATAGCTCTGAGGAAAAATCAGCCGCATGGAATATTCTGCCAGAAGCTATAGAGACTGAAATTAGTCTTTAAGATTCTCAAAGGAAATGGCATTGTTATGCAATGTTACAAAGTCTTGTTGAATCCAAGAAAATTTCAGCTGCATTAACTTTTGAGGGAGTATCAAGCAATTTTCACAGTGAGGGGTGACTCTGTGGAATCCTTCTTCCACAGTATAGTGCCAATATTTAAACTGGACCTATAGAAATTTCTTCAGAATAAAAATATAAATGGTAATGCAACCTAGGATGGGTCACTATACCTATTTGGTACTTTGCATTTTTGAATCTTGGATACTTAGAGATTTTTGCTATGCGCATTCTTTTTCTTTTCAGTCCCTCCTAAATAATTGTTTAAACCATGCATACATTTCATATTGTAAGTTAGTACACCATCTATAACTAGAAATGTATTTATATGTCTGGGGAGGAATGAGTACAAAATTCAGTTAATAGTTAAACTATATTAGGGGTAAGCAGCTCCACCAACAGGTCGGACTTTTAGGATATCCACAATGAATATGCATGAAATATATATGCATACAGTGGAGGCAGTGCATGCAAATATCTCTTATGCATATTCATTATGGATATCCTAAAAGTCAGACCAGACCAGTGGTTGTGCTACTCAAGGACTGGAGCTGCCTACCCCTGACCTATATGGTTATCATGGTCAGCGTTGTCAAAATGCAGTAGTGTTCCAGAGTAAGTGCCTTTCTTAAAAATTACAAAGCCTAATACTTAAAAAAAATTAGCAGATAGGTATTCTTCCAATCTGTAAAGACATTTTCCTAAAAATGCAATCTGGATTTGTAGTCCTTTGTATAGGATAGCCAAGTAGTTCTCAACCCAGTCCTCGGGACACACCCAGCCAGTCAGGTTTTTAGGATATCCACAATGAATATGCATGAGATCGATTTGCATGTACTGCCTCCATTGAATGCTCTATCCAATGCATTTTTATTGTGGATATCCTGAAAACTTGACTGGCTGGATTTGTCCCATGGACTGGGTTGAGAACCCCTGGAATAACAAACAACAAAGATGGGATTTAGGAAACATCAAGCTAGGTTGAAAGAACATTGCACAAATCTCATCTTTGGGTGAGTTTCCTCACTCTGAAGGACATCAAATCTTCACAAGAGTGCACTGTTCTGTTCGTATGTCGCACTCTGCATGTCAAAGTGGCCCCTAACCCCTACACTTATACCTAAACCTCACCTAGAGTAGCTAGGTGGGCCTCCTATAGAGGTATAACACAAATGAAAAAGGTGTAGTTAAAACTGTGCAATATGGCATTGCAAAGCCAGCCCACTTGGCCAGAAACTCCTACCCTTTTCCTAATTTGCATCGTACCATGCGTTATGGTGTTTTTGCATGAGTTAAAGGTGCTTTTTGCATGTAAAAACACCTTAACGCATGCGAAAATGCCATATAGAACTTTGATAAATGACCCCCTATGAGAAGTAACAGCAATCTGTTCTTGAGCCCTATATGTAGGGTTGAAGAAAGGGTTTGTTGGTAACCAACAAACTGACCTTGCTGCAAGAAGAGCTTAGTAATGGCTTCCCAAATAATGTCAAGATTTATAATCAGGGGTTTAGATAGATAAAAAAATTGTGCCACGACAGACTGTGACCCTTCCTTCTCTGCAGGTAAAGCTGAGGCAATATCAGAGGCAGCCACAGGAAAACACTCCTCATTTCTCCTGATTCCATGGAGGGAACCTCACACCCGGCAGCAAGCGATTCACTCATCTGAGTACCAAGAAACTCAGACCTGGCATGCTGTATGATGTCATCAGACTGCACTAAAGTTATTCCAAGTCCCACAAATCAGACATCTGGAATCCAGGCTGAGAGGGGTCCAATGCTGCTCCAGAGTAAATGTAACATCAAGGTCAGGAGGAGAAACAGTCAAACCTTCTGTCTGCTCACAACTCAGCAACCGCACCACGGAGCTACACAAGGAGTCTAAGGACTGGAGAGATGTCAATACATAGGGCCCACTGGAGATGATGCTTCCAAACTACTTGGATAGATGCAGGCCTTCCCATTCTTCTTACCCATAAAAGATTAGTGCAAAAGTTAAACAAATTAGGAAAATAGGCTTTATAGGAAAGAAAGAGGAAAGAGATTTCTGTAGCCCAACCTTCAACATGTGGCCATCTTGGATTCCTCCCAAGTTTTAGAAATAGAAGATTTTATTTTCAGTTTAGTGATTGGAAAATGTAAGCTTTGGGAATGGGTATCTCCTCTATCTTCCTTTATTGCTCAATATGGGAGGAAATGCATTTTTGTTTCTATTTACTGCATGCAGAGTCTGGCTTCCTGGGAATTACTACCTTTGTTTGTGCATTTCTATTTCTAATTTGTGGTACCTTATGTATTTGCTGAGGGTCTGTCCATATTCTGCATATGTGATTAAGGTAAGGGATTATTCTAGCATGTAGGTTCTGTATATGGATCTATAGTAGACCAGTTTGTTTTGTTTTCCCAGTAGGAGGTATTGGTGTTTTAGAGCCCAGTGTAATATTTGCAGCACTGCCTTTTTGTAGGTTGGGTTGTTGCTGTCTGTATCCTGAGAATTATGAAGTTGAGGGGGACCAGGAAGAGAGAGTTCAACCTCTTCCTCTCCCCACCAGTCTGACCTTCCTATACCCTGCCCCACTTTTGTCTCTCTTCCCTGTCCCACTCTCCCACATTAAGTATTTAAACTATGCTTATGAAAGCAATCATATTCCCAGCTTTTGATCAGCAGGCCAATGATTGCAGGACTCTGGAAGGAGCACTGGTGCATAGCCGCTGGCCAAGAACTATTACTACAATGACTGGACTAAAGGATATAAAATGGGAGGGGGGTTATCCCCAAGCTGTTGAGAATGAAAGATCCTGGCACCAGATCCCACCCTTGGTTCCAACTGAGCTGGAAGTCCAAAGGAAGTGTTTACAGCCACAAAAGAAATCAAGGGTATAGGATTACTCATGTGTTTGACCTCCAATGGATTTCACCCAAGGTGAAAAACATAAGAAATGTTTCACTGGGCTCTGTCAGTAAACTCTGGTCCTGCACTTTGTATTACAGTGGGTTACACATTTATCACATCAATCACCAACTCACGATGAGCCTCTCCTCTCCAAATAGCCAGGAATCGCTTTTTGGTATACCTGTTTGGAGAGTCCTTGAGCTCTACTGCGAGTCCGCCATTGGGAGATTCTCATCTACCAGCACTTTTCCTCCCCTGTGAAGAGATTCTTGGGCAAAAAATGAATAAATAACATCTTCAGAGTCACTTTTTCAATACCTCAAGAAACATAGCGACAAGTGATCATCAATTGTTTTTTAATTTCTTCTGAAGCATGCCAAAACATAGCCATGGTAGGATTTCAATGTTATCTTTAAACCAGTTGTTTTTACATATATAAACATTTTTATTGATTGATTTCATGAATACTTTTGCATGATTTATTTAATATCTTTATTAAATGATCTTTAAATAATTTGGTGTCTTCATATTGCTATGGTTTATTATTATTAGGTCTATAATCCATCTTGTTTCAAGTATATTTGATTACATATCTCTTAGGTTTTGACCTCATTGTCCCATTTTTCCAATGAGCCCTGTTTTCTTTCCTGTATTCTGCTATTGTTTCCCATTTGATTTTCCTTTTTTGTGATGGTTGTGCTTCTCCCCTTGTTCTGGCACCTGCTCCCCAAGATAAAGCCAGCACATTACTTCTTGTGGATGGTTAGACTAATTTCAGCTACTAAATGGAAAAAAAAAATCAAAGCTCTCAATCTGGTACATTGGTATACAAAGAACTCACAATTATTACTTTTTTTTTTTACAGGAAGTTCAACGCTCCTCCTTTGGCCATGGTCATAACATTTTTGTGTGCCCAATTGGGTGGAGTGGGCCCAATTGGGTGGAGTGGCAGGGCGTTAACCTCTCATATAGAACAAGCTTTCAATGTCAGTTAAAAACCAAGCGACCATTCTAGCACAGACCTTACATTTGATCTTGGCTAAAAGGCCAAGAAGTAATCAAGGAAAATTTGACCTTTCAAATCAAGGATACAACTTGCTCTTCTATGCTATGCAGTTGCTCTTCAAAAAAGAAAAGAAAACCCATCAAGACCCAAGTGATTGCATGAAAGCTGTATCCTTAGCCAGCCACAGAAAAGAAAATTGTCTGGACTGGTTATGTCTCTTCACCTCTTATCTAGGTAGGGACTTAGACCAGACTTTCACAACCAGAGCTATCAAACAGGTCTGGTTTTCAGGAAGTCCACAATAAATATTGATTATGTGTACTTTGGTGTAAGAAAAAGACTAAATTGCATAGATTGGTGACCCTGAAAGCTAGATTTATTGAGAGGCCCACTTTCAACTCCTTCCTCCTCTTTCCCCCCCCCCCCCCCCAGCTTAGAGAGATTCAGTGTCCTTCTCTCCTGCTTTTAAAATACAGTGATTTCTTTCATCATGGCTTGACATACCTCAGCCCCTATTATGATTCATGCACAGAATATGACCAAACACCCTAAAGAACTATTGGAGAGGGAGTGAGCTCAAAGATACATTTCAGCCAATATGTGGGAAAGAATTAGCCAAGTCTGGGGGGAATGAGGGGGCACTGCCCCCCCCCCCCCCCCCCACACACACACACACACACAAATGTAACTCTATAATCAAGGTGCTGTGATTGTTGTCATTACCATTTAAAAAAAAACCCCAAATAACAATAAAATGTGAGTATACAAAGACATACTATGGCAAGAGACTTTGATTCTACGGAGGTGCAATTATCAGTGACAGTAATTCTATGTTAATGTCCATCAAAACTATTCATAGAGCCTATATTAAGCTATTTTGAATTAATAAGTTTGGTGAGGTTCTAACAAACAAGTATTGGAGAAGGTAGAAGAAAACTAAATATATATGCTTTGACACTGCCCTCCAAGTCAAAGATTTTAGCAAAAAATGTTAGATTTTAATCCCAGAACTTGGAATACCTTGAACCCTGGACTTAACCCAATTAGACATGTCTTTCACAACAGCAATCAAACAGAAATGTGGTGAGACAATGGAAATTCAATGTATTTATTTATTTACCTCAGTTATAACCCGCTGAGCCACCAGTCTCAGCAGATAACAATTCACAATAATGGTAAGAGATTCGAAAACCACTGACATAGATCTTTTCAGAGAATAGTAGGCCCCCAGAGAATGGTAGACCCTCATTTCATCTGTGGCTTTGCATGAATATGTGTTTTAAAAAATGTATGCTATTGAAGAAATATCTCAGGGAATTTGAGCAAATTTCTTTAAAGTACCAGGCTAGAGAGTGGTCTATCACTTAAGTAGAATTTTGATTTTAAGGACAGAATATAGAAAAGCAATAGCAATTGTTTAGGAATTTAATCTTCAGAGTGATATTTGTAGAACGCACTGTTCAAAGAATAACATTGAGAGGTTACTTGTAATTATATTTTATGAGAAAAGAGATCAGGGTTCATTAATATTTGTAACATGAAATACATTAAGAGCTTTGTAAGTCCTTTTCTTTCGGTTCGTAGTCAATAAAAACTGTATATACAAAATAAAGTTTGAAAGAAGAGACAATGGAAGAATGTGACCAGGACCATATAGAGTCTAACGCGATTTTAAAACAACTTTAGGCAGAGAACTCTGCTAACTTGTTTTTGCTTGGCTGGAAGATTAGACAAGAAGATCCACCCAGAACTAAAGAAGCCTATTTTCTAGGATGCATATGGGCGCAGGTCTAGAGCTTGTGGATATGTGTGGATCCAAAACCCCATCCCATCCAGTCCTGTCAGAGCTCTCACCCACCTTTTCCTTCAAAAACTAGGCAAAAGAAAGAGAAGAAAATGTGCCAGCAGTTCTGAAGTTACCTTCTAAATAGTTACAAGCCCTTTCTAAACTGAGCAATGGGTGTTTGTTTATCCCTTGAGTAGATCTTGGTGATTGTATAATATGGGTCTGTTAAGAAAGACTTACCAATGGATTGAACCAGAAAAGACTAGAGAGCTACTTCTCACCTATAAATGGGTATCCCATTGTGAGAGAGGAAAGCAAATAATATTGGCTTTATTCCAGCGCTTTGGCATTCAGAAAAGTTAGGAAGCTACGGCTCAGGCGGGGGTCTATAATTATTCAGACTTCCAGTGACACGAGAAATACTTTTTCACTCTTCACGCAATTGCAATCTCTTAAATTCAATGCATATCCTCTAGCAGACTATACACTTCTCAGATTTCATTTTTAGGTTCTTACGGCTGCATATATCTGTTGAACAGATTTAATGAATTTAAACTGCTAATGCCTGGAAGACCGGGGAGGGAGGGGGGAGGGGGGAATCATTGAAATACATCCGTAGTTGTTAAATTACCACCCTGAGCTATTTTAAATCCTTATGTTCAAATCTCTGTTTTATTTTTAAGACGTGCCAGTTATCTCTGGGAGTAAAAGAGGCACTCGTTCTGTAAATGAGTATACCTCGTATTTTATCTGAGCATTTTAAAAATATATGTGTGGATACAGGTTCGTAAGAATAGGAGAGCTCTACATTTCGGTAATTTATTGAGACGTGGCAGTTTCGGCTGTGCACTATTCTGTTAAAAGCTTAATATGTAACATTGTTCTTGATTGTCGTAAAAGCGATCTCAGTAAGGTGTTGCTGTAGTTCTCGCTCTTAAATATGGCAAAAAAAAAAAAAAAATGTCTTGGCCCTCGGTTCCAATCACATCTTGACTCTACTTATCTGAAACACTAAATCGACCAGATTGACTGGTTTTGCATTTTCCTTTTAATCAGAGGTCAGGTACGCAATTGCGGTGAGATTGGCGTTAATAGTTAAAACTGGTCTCCTCGTCATTAAGAATCAACACGTGCAGCTTGGGCTTATTTAAAAAGCCAGAATATTTATATGTAATATGATTCTCCGGTTTCTTTACAGTTTCAACTTCCTGCTTGGGGGGGGGGGCGGGTTCGGGGTACTGCAAATCCGTACTGCCTGCTCTTTGCACTCGTCTTATTTAATGCTCTCATCCCTGTGGTTGTCTATATTTTCCCCTAGTTTACCCTGTTTGTATGCTTTAAAAAAGAAGGATGCATAGCCGTACCTGAAAAAAAAAAAAATACGGCATTTGTTATGAAGTAGCTTTTTGCAGTTTTGAGCAGCCCCACCCCTTTATATTTGTAAATCAACAATTTAATTTTTCACGCTCAAAGAAGGAAGATTTGCTAAACACAAATATCACTCTCCATTGGACCAAGAACCACACCATCCGCGTTAATATCAAAACAAATAGAAGCAACATTCCAGCCAATAACTGCATCGGTACCATCAAAACCAGCCTGTTAAAAATAAAAAATTGCTATCATCATAGCCACTTCACCATCATAGCCAATATCAAAATCATATCCAGATCGTTTCCAGAACAAACTTGACCAAGACCAAAACTGGGCGTACCATCAGCACCCGCAACAACATCACCATCAACCCTAGGACCAAACACATCACTAACACCACCATTCTCAGCACCACCACCAAAATCAACAGCTTAACAACAAAATCATCAGCACCATTTGCAACAGCATCAGTACTAAGAATAACAAAACCATTACAAATTGAGTTAAGCGGTAGGCCAACACTAACATCAGCACTACATCGACAACAACAAAAACCAAAACTCCGAAGTGCCCAAACCATTACTAGCAGCAACAAACACCAACACTTCAGCAGCAGCACCAGTATCAAGTTCCATATCAGTGTCGAGACCAGCATAATTATCAACAATGAACGCCAAGAAGTCTCAAGCAGGAGCCACTCTGACAACCAGCACAAATAGCAAAATCCGCTTTCTGCTTCATTGACTGCCATAAGGCGGAAAGGATTCCGGGTTCGGGATCAACTGGATCCTGAACCTATTGGATTAGAATTCAATTCGGCAATACTTGGTCCCACTTTGTGTGCACGGGGAAACTAAACTCCCCGCACCTACAAGTCAAGAGCGAAAGAAAGCCGTGGTTTCCGAGGAAGTTCACGTCCCAAATTGCACGCGCAGATTCTAATGAAAAGATCTCTCTATTGGAGGCCGCTTGGCTTTATTAAAGGCTAAAACTAAAGAATTCAATACATGTGAAAGGCAGTGTCAGAAGGAGCAGGACAAGGGACCGGAGGAAGGCGAGAACATCTGTCAGGGCTTTGAAATGAAAGGTTATATAATCCCTGCAACATTCATGCTGACTAGGAGCTATAGTCGAGGGGAGAAAAAGATACATCGCCGGATAAACAGCTTCTTATAGGTAAAAGTGCATGGGGAGAGAAACGGTGAATAAATCACTACAATGGAGAACAAAACGAGAAATGAGTCAGTGGTAACGTTAAAAGAAGGCAAAGCTGAACAAAAGGGAAGAAAGGGAAGATGCAAATACGGGAGGCAAAACAGCACAAAAGAGGGAGAAAGTAATATTTCCTTGATAAAAAATGCACAAAGGGGGGGAGCTGAACTTTGTTCTCCTTTCTTCCTCCCTCTCCTCTCCCTTTTTGCTTTTCGCCTCGCAGCGCGCCAGCCTAAGCTGAGAGCCTGTAATGTCATTAAATTGCAAATGCTTTTTTTTCATTTCCGACACACACTGTTTACTTATCTGGCAAAAACATATGTTGGAAGGAATCCGTCAAATTCTGCCCATTGCCTTGGGTAAAAAGTGCAATGGAAACGGACACACAGAGCTCCTTCTTTCTTCTTCTTTTAGCACTTTTCTTATCTCCAGGACTGCTTAGCAGAAAACGGGCTAGTTCAATGAAAAATGAAGATACAGCGGGAGATTAGAGGAGAACAGTGAGGGGAAAAAAATTCCTGGAGAGAGAGAGAGAGAGGGTCACTCCATTGCAAATTATTTCACTCCTCTCAGATCTGCATAAATTACGATTTTTAAAGGCATCGCCAAAGTCTGTATATTTTTCTCACTCTGTCAAACATTTAATTTCACGCCCCGTGTTCTGAATATGCTAAAATGCATATCTCCGATGCACCTTTAAGCCAGAAAAACGAATGCAAAATTGAAGATAAAATGCTGTGATTTGCACTACAAGCCTATTACTTGAGGTATTTACATATAGTTTACCTCTGCAGTTCTGAGAATGATTTAGATATTAAAAAAAAATAAAAAAAAATCAGGATTAAGCTCATATAAATACACAGAAATCTTTGTTTAGAAAACAGAATTTTGTAGCTGTGTTAAAAAGTTATTTAAGGCTGTCTTAAGAGTTTCCTTTTTCATGCATTGTCCCTAAAAAAAAAAAAAGACCCGCATTTGAAATGTGGAATGCCTCATATTTTTCCTGCTAAGTAGTCTGCTAAAGAGGGGATTTATTGACTTGCTCTTCCCAATAGCCACTGATCACTAATTTCTATCGAAACGAATACATTTAACCTGCTCCCTACAGACTAGCAGCAGATCCTGTTAACCTGTTTATAATTCATAAACTAAAATTGGAGTACACTTAAATACCGTTTGATTCCAGACCGGCCTGCGCTTAATTTTGTAATGACGACGAGTTTGCACAGCGTCTCGCCCAAATTGCTCATTCTGCCCTGCAGCTATTGGGGAAAAGAAACGCCAGCGGTCCGGAGGAAGGATCCGGCCAGAAAGCATTCAGCCCTGGCTGCCTTGGCTTAGGACACTAATTCATTCACTCGTCGGATCAGGCCACATTCGAGCAAAAGTTGCATTTTAGCAGGTCCCCAAGTGCCCTTTGAACATCGAAGAGACGTCAAGCGGTTTGGACAAATTGATAGCCTTTTATTTATGGGCAATTGAGAAACAGCCGTGATTCTGAAGCTAATAGGCAGGAGCTGAGTGCCGGAAGCCCAGCCAAGAGGCTAGGCTTGCCCGCGGTAAAGCGGGGGCAGCGACGGTTTGGCACCTGCGCCCTTTGACTGTTGGCGTGGAAGCAGACCCAGGCAAGAGCCTACTGCACGCTAGCCAGCAGAGGCAGAAGGAGATTTATAGAGCGTCCATCATCTGCAGCAGAGTTATAAAAAGAATTCAGGGCTAGCAACTGAATTGGTAGCTCCAGCAGGCCGCTTGTGATGGTTGTGCATTGCGGGTTATAAAACGCACGTGTTTCCCGGAGCCTTTCATGGCGCCTGTGGCTTGGAAAGTGGCCCCCTAGCGTGCTTCCGTCGCTGCCGCACTGCAGAGACAGGGGGCAGCGCTCCCAGCCCTCCCTCCTCTCAGGTAGGGTCATGGTACAGCTGCTCCCTCTGCACGCCAGTCATTTACCTCCAGATGTTAGGTCTCCAGCGGTGTAACTGGAGCTTGGCATCTCTCCCGAGCAGCACCTGCAGATGATTGTCATTAGGTTCAAAAGTGTGGCTTGATGATGTACAGAAAAACCCTCCCATAATTCCGATGCCTAAAAGTCACTTTTGTCATAGTCCATTTAGGTGGTAACAAAATGGAGAATAATAGTTCCGAACTTTCTATAATCAGGCATTGCCCTGAGACCATATTAGCATAATCATTCATCTGAAAAGCCTGTCTTACATATAAATCAAATCACTGAATTATTATTTATATGAGCCCAAAATCAGCAACGCCATCCTGACTATAGCTTTGGTCATGAAAGAATAAAATGTCTATAATCACATTATCTTCTGGTCTTTCCTTGGATGGAAAATTTAATCTATCATCTGTTGTAGGCCATAGCTCCATGATTTTTTGAAAGATGCTGAGGGGTTAGACAGTCTTTATAGGACAGACAGGTTGGCTGTGAATTTCAGCTGCAACTTGTGTTATAAAATTGTCATTATAATTAGAGTATTAAATTAAGTTTTGTGTAATGTGCAATTCAATTTACACACTCAAAAACCTCACTTTTCACACAAATTTTATATGCAATCATCTAACACGCAGTATCATCAGGCCTGTATTACCAGTTTTAATGTATAGAGATTTTTAATCAGATTTTTAGTTATTTGTTCTACAGACAGCCCTGACTTAGGTTAATAATGCAATCTCTAAGATTCATCATAACAAAAAAAAAAGCATTTATCCTATAAATAAATATCACCACCCACACCTGCCATTCATAAAAGGCAAACTGGACTCTGTCATCTTTGTAAACAATGCTCCCAAAGATCAAGCATAAAACATGTTAATATTTACATCACAGAAAAGCAAACATACTTCTTTATACTTAATAAAACAAAAAACTTGCACATATACTTCCCTCTACACAAGGAGCCACTTCATCCCATGCTCCATTCCAATATCTTCCTATTTATATATAGATGCCCTCACAATATGCCATGGATTCAAGATTTTCTTAAATATGGGGTCATAATCATTAACATCCCAGTATAATATAAATTGCATGGGCAAATAATCTGGCACACAGCTTAATTTGAATTGCAGTTCATCATTGCCCTCATTTTGTATTTCTTCTCCATAAAGGAAGGGAAGGGAAGATGCTCTCACTGTTTGTGAGCACACACTGCTTTGCCCATATGAGTAACGTCCCAGAATCTCAGATATTACTGGGACACCAGAAAATGCACTGCAAAATTGTCCAAATTTCTCACCCTAGTGCAATGTTTCCCAGCCCTTTCAAGTCAAGGCACACATACTTTAACAAAAATGTGTGGCACACCAATCTCCACTGAGCAGACACTGTGGATATAGAACTCATAGAGTCAAAAGAGAAGGGAAACACTGAAAGCCCCACCAGTTCCTCTTCCAATTTTTAAAAGAAAGAGAGAGAGGTGCAGAGACACATCTGAACCAGTCATGATGGACCAGCTCCCTCTATATACAAGTTAGGGAGAAAGGAGAAGTCAGTGTGATGCTGACAGCCAGCTCAGTTAGTTGCCTTGGCTGCCACATGTGAATGCCAGAGCTCCTCCATTACTGCTGCTGCTCCCAACACTCAGAGAAAGTCACATCCAGTGCTCAGTGCATATTCTCCCCATCTCATCAGCCCGGGGATAGGATAGAGGCTAGGACTCAGAGGCTGGGACCCACTTTGTTTGCCACACAAAGTGGGTCCCAGCTATCTGTGTGCTGCACACATCGGGCTCATATACTATAGGCAGGATGAAGAGGTATGCATGATTGCACATGTTCTCAGGAAGGAGCTCCTACCTGTACATGATCCACAGCTGATGTCTCATGTTGCTGCAAGATGCAAAGAGCAGATCCCAGGTGCTGGCTTGGACCTGAGCATCAGGCATTGGTGACTTTTCCATGTCATACCTGATTATGTCTGAAGGTATACCAGTGTGCTGAGGCATACTGGTTGGGAAACACTGCCCTCGTGAAAACATTCATTAATTTGTCTTGGAACAAACCATGAAGTGTCAATATTTCCCAATGTCACATTATCACTCATCACATCTGATTGACTATAGGGAATATTTGAGGGGCCCAGGTTCACAGATCATTTCTGAGATATTTTCATTCATGTTGCACACATAAAATAACTAGCTTTGAGCACTAGTAGAAGAAAAAAATGTTGCATCTTTCAGAGATGTATGTGTGTGTGTGTGTGTGTGTGTGTGTGAGTAAGAACAAAGGAATTTCTCATTAGAAGGAATGAGTTAACAAGCAGGGTCAGATAAGGTGCCCAAAATGGCCATTAGACACCTGTTTTGCAGGCTGACTGTGAGTACAGGTGCATTGTCATAGGTGGTAATCTGTGTTCTTCCCCTCCATCAGGGTAAGATTCTTGGCATCAGATTGTGCATCTGATAAACTATACTATACAAACACCTTCTTGCTTGCCATTATTCTACTTGTCCTGCTGCCTCTCAGAGCTCAACCCAGTAAATCCCTGTTTGCCAGTGAACCTAAGAGAAAGAAATGCGAAGATCTCTGGGGATCCATATTCTGATAGTTGTGTCAGGTCCTAAGCTACACATCTGAAATCCTCCTACTAACCACATAAATTCTGGAAGCACATGGATTGATCAACAAGCAGATTGATATGCAAGAAGCATTGATGGTAGCTTTCAAAATATAAGTTTATATTCTTCTATGTCATTTTCCTAAACAGTGTAGTACACAATTGTCCTTCCATCATGTCTAAAAATACAATCCTCTTTTGACTATACTTTCCTTTTAATTGAAGATGGATACTACAGGCATTGATCCATTTTTTAAAATTATCTAATGTCTGTGCTTGTACCTTTCAAAAGAATAAAAATATCATCTATATATCTGGTCCACAGGTGCAGATGTTCATCAAACTGACAACCATAAATTAATTTCTCTTCAAATACTCCTATATACAAATTAGCCCCTATTGTCATGACACATATCAACTGATAATAAATCCCATTGAGCATAATAACATTTCTTGTTAGAGCAATCTCTGCAATATCCCTGCTAGTATGGGTTGGCAGATGATGTTGTGTCAGTCTCCCCTCAAAGACTTCTGCTATAATTGTTAAAGCATCATCCTCTGGCACATTCATACATAGGAATATATCCTTAGCACTGTAGACCAGAATAACTGAGCAGACTGGATGGGGCAATTGGTCTTTTTCTGCCATCATCTACTATGTTATGTGACTACATTATGACTCAGTATCAATAGTGGCTAACATATTTCCCATTCTGTAAATCACACATCCTTAATTTTCTTATGAAATGCAACATATCTTTCATATATTATGGTATTCTACATCAAAAGGCTTCAGAATATATATAAAAAATCCCTTTCTGCAAATTTAATATCATCAGAGTTATAACTTCAATATAATCAACCACACACTGTAGTTATTAAGGGACCCTCATAAAAATGAGCTAGTCACATTGTTATATTCTCTCAATGTAACCAAATAGTTACAAGCCCTTAGATTTTATCATTGCCCCCTGTTGTGGACATGATTTTACTGCCCACATTTTTAGCACAGTTTTTTTTGTTATGCAATTAAAAAATAAAGCCTATAATTTCATAAACCTCAAACGTTGAAACCATCAGCTTTGACTTACAAATGCTACACATATACATTCAAAATGTCCAGAAACCCCCCCCCCCCCCACACACACACACAGATGTCACTTATCTTATGATGTGTACATTCCTGAGGGATCCACAAATGTCCAAAATGTCCCTGTATTTTAACTGGTCTTTTAGTGTGTCCTATATATATAAGATCGCGAGGGCAGGTAAATGCATAAACTACCCACTGAGACAAGTAATCTGTTTGCCTGCGTAACTTGATGGAGGTTGCCATCAACTGCCACAACTAGATTGACCAGATGATGTTCTATGGTCCAATGTAATACTGGGAAGAGCCACCTTAGAGACAAACTCTTTGATGTTTCTTCTGGGAGTAAATACAAAGCAAAGTTGCTCAGTAAATATTTGATGCAACTGAAGAATATGCCAGTGTTGTTTGATAATAGATGTTATTAATCCAGCCTTATCTGATTGTCTCAATATATATTTGAGATGCATATCGATTCTCGATATTGAAGAAATAAGTCTCGATTGGCATATAATGCTTTTATGTATGTGACCCTGACTGTCCATTTGGGATAACCCTCTCTCTATGAACCACCTCTTCGTTTTATGTGCTTGAATTTGAACTCCTGTTTGTTAGAGTATAACCTCCTAAACTGTATGAACTGGCTGATTGGAAGACTAGATTTCAATCTCCTTGGATGGAAGCTTTCGAGTCTCAATAATTATACTCTGAAGGTTTTCAATGAATGGATGTGACAGTGTGGCCATTTTATATAGTAATCTGTATGTCTAGAAATGACAAGGTCTGGGAATTATATTCAAAAGTGAATTTCAAATGAATGTCTAATGAATTCAATCACTGAAGAAAATTAATAACTCTTCCCCAATAACTATGGTGTGTGGTTGATTATACTGAAGTTCTAACTTTGCTTGCTGATATTAAATTTGAAGCATTATAACGCAGAGATGAATTTTTTGTTTTCTTTTGATATTACATTTTTATTCCCCTTTTTGGACATTTTTTTTTTGCTTTCAAGAAAATATCCACGTATTTAGACTACAGTTTAATTTTTCCGGGTCATTCCCATGACATTTATGATATGAGATAATGAATGTTCACTGTGCAAATCCTTACCTGCAGCGTCAGCAGCCCTTGAATCAGAGACAGACTGCAAATTTGCTTTACCCTCTTGTACCATTTCCTCACTTTCTATACAGGCAACCCCTGAGAGTGAAACTGCTGCCACATCTCAGATGGTGATGGGATTGTAGCTGGGTGTATCTCACACCTAGAGAAGCAGTAGGTAAGGATATTATGGCTTGGCAGGAAAGCAAGGAAAAAGAAAAAGTGTTGAGGGATGTCCCAATTTGCAGGACAGTGGCCAAGGAAGTAAAGTATGGCTGCCCAGACTTGGAACGACAGTATCCCACCTAGGAGAAAGTGGTGGGAGCAAGGGGATGTTGTTACTTGGAGAAAAAGCAGCCATAAAGCATAAAGAATAGGGATACACCAGTGAACATTTTAGTCCAAGTATCGAACAACATAAAAAGCTTCTGGAACAGCACTATAATAGACCTTGAGGACCCCCATATATCAGATTTTCTGTTACATATAAATAGTTCAAGCTCAGCAGCAAATCCTTGTATGGATGCGTCACTTCTAACAGAGATGGCAAAGCATGCTGTTGCAGAATAGGTTGTTTTGGTCTCTAGCTGATGTATCGTACAAGAGTGAGTGTAGATTCTGGTGTTGATCAGATCCTCACAGATATCAATGAGTGGCCCGTGATTTATAGGTATTTCAGTCTGTTGCTTTATGATCTTAGATAATAAACAAGCAGGGGTGTGCATTCAATTTCAAACAAAATGAACACACAATGAAAACTCACATGATTTCAAAATGAATCAAAAACACCATTGTTGAAATTTGTGATTTTTTTCATTGACTTTCATTTCAGAAAGTCAACAACGCCACCCCTCCCCCAAAAAAGCAGCCCTTGCGCAGCTTCTAAACCCCAGTCTTCCCTAAGCTCCCCAGGCTTCCCCCTAAACATACACCCACCAAAGAAAGTAGCTTTCCCCCTATCTGTGGGGATGTAAGGTCAAATGGAGCAGGAGTGATCCCCAGTCACTCCTACCCCACCAGGTTCTGGTTGTAAAATTGCACCAGCCATCCATACTATTAAAGTATAGGGGAATTAAACTAACTTTGTTCATTTTCAAGTCATGTGCGGGCCTTGTATTGCGGTTCTCCCTTGCCATAAACTCAGGAATCCTCAGTTAATGTGTGCTGCCAACATCGCAGCCAGGAGAGTCCCCTGACAGCCACCCCCAACAAACATATGAAGATAGTGGGAAAAATAACAAAATAAATCATTTCAATAGTCTACTCTTCAGCAAACAAGTAGAAGAGGCAACCAGGAGGATCAGCAAGCCTAGGAGAAATAATTGAAAGACCATGAGTACAAATGCTAGTAGTCTAGGTAATAAAGTTCCAGATTTGCAAGCCCAGATAGTGGAGGTGAACTTGTAATTTGTTACTATTATGGACATGGGGTTCAATGAGTCTCATGAATGGGATACAGATATGCTGGCCTATAATTTGTTTATGAAAAATAGAGGATGGAAAAGGAGATGGAGTCACTTTTATGTCAAAAATAATATCAAATGATAGTAAAATACCAAATGTTTCAGAGACACACCATTGTAATTATATGTGAAAAATATGACCATCATATAAAAAATGGTGATGTCTACTTGTTAGTAGAAAGTCAACAAAATGGTCTTGTTCATACCTCATCTTCAATTATAATTATTGGTCATGAAGAGTGAGTTTTCAATATGCAGTTTTTAGGACAATAGAAGAACCTAACTTGGAGAGATCATCAGTAACTCCAATGTAATATTCTTGTTCTTAAGGAGACCCACCTGACACTGCCAGCACTGTTTCAGTGTTTCGGTTCCTCTGCATCAGGGCCAAAAAGTGAAATGTCAGCCTTTGCAATATAATATAGTCTATAAAAAGGCAAAATGAACAAATGAATAAAATGAGGGGAACAGAATTACAA
Organism: Rhinatrema bivittatum; assembly: GCF_901001135.1. Classification (NCBI taxonomy): domain Eukaryota; kingdom Metazoa; phylum Chordata; class Amphibia; order Gymnophiona; family Rhinatrematidae; genus Rhinatrema; species Rhinatrema bivittatum. Next base: position 364,560,534 of record NC_042619.1, read on the forward strand.
AACACACGTATACAAACCACTTGCTAACTGATAGTACAGCTGTCGTATTGTCTTTGCACAGTAATGCTTCATTCGTTGAAATGTCATTGGAGAAAACCGGCATAGTATCTATCAATGCCGATTTTGAAATAGAGTCTATTGATGTCGATTTAAAACAGAAAAACAGTAACATGAAAAAACGGAGGCAGATTTTGACTCGATGCTTTAAAGCACAACCATTTAGAAAATACTTACTAGCTTTCAACCTGCTGATTGAATGTGCTAAGTTGTATCTCTCGTTGGAATGACAGCGTTTCTGACTAGAAAAGCCGGCATGATACTACCCAGTGCCAGTTTTTAAAACTGAAGTAGTGGGAAGTGAAATAAGAACTGTCAATCATTTGAAAAGGAGAGTCCACAGGACTGTAGCACAAGCTCATTGACTGGTGACTGAATCAAACCAAACTGTACCAATCAATCTGTCATTCAAACCATGAGATGTCATAGAGTTTAAATCAAAAATAAAATTTTGCTCCTGATAGTTAAAAATAGGGAAAATATCTCCTCTTCAAGGTGGGACTCAAACCACTTGTAAAGCAGACCATCTGAGGTGTTTGAAACTGTGATGGTGTTGAATACAGTGTGTACCATCGGGGCAGTGAGGGTCTGCCCCTTAATTTTGCTTTGATGTTCTCTGAATCTCACACATATACTCCGGCTGGTCCTCCCAATATAAATGAGAGGATGGGGCATTGTACGACATAGATTATATTCCTGGTTGTGCAATCTGAGTAAGAATGAATTAAAATCTCCACTTTGGTTGTGGGATGTGTCCGGGCATCACCTATAATGGTGAATGCACACATGTCACAATGGTCACATTGAAAGTGACCTGACAAATCTGTGGAGAATGCCGTTCCAGAGATGGTGCTGCTCTAACAATATGATCTCTCTGATTAAGTCCTCTACTGAATGCGAACCTAGGTGATCACTGGAAAACTGGATGTAAAGATAAAACATGCCAGTGTCGCTGAATAATTGATCTCACTTCATGTGCACAATTGGTGAATTTAAGTACACATGTCACACATATCAGAGTATTTTGTTTGTTTATATACATGGGTTGGGTAACATTCTACCTTATTGGATGGCAAAGCCCTGGCTTGGGCCTCTCCTTTGTGGGAGCGAGGTGATTCCTTGCTTGGGGATATTCAGCAGTTCGTCCACGCATTCAAGCAGGTCTTCGACGAACCAGCTCAATAATTCAAGGCTGCCACAGAGCTCCTCCACCTACGCCAGGGGTCCCAGCCCTTGGTCGACTACACAGTCGAGTTCCACACTGGCCTCAGAGCTGGGCTGGTGGGAGGACAGCCTGTGATATATCTCACTTGATGGCTTGTCCTCAAGGATCAAGGACGAACTTACTGCCCGGGACCTTCCTGATGATCTTGAGGCGTTGATCGACTTGACTGGGCGAATTGACTGCCGCCTTCAGCAGCGAGCCCGGGAATTGAAGCACAGTTGTAGACAGGTTCCACTGGCTCCGTCCTTCTCCTGGCCTCTGGCTCCTCCTCCTGCTGAACACCATGCCTCCCGTGGAGAAGAGCCCATGCAGCTGGGTCGCAGTCCACTCACTCTGGAGGAGAAGCAGCGATGTTGCTTTCTGGGCCTATGCCTCTACTGCGGGGGCAAGGGCCACTTGTTGGCTCAGTGCAAGGAGCGTCCGGAAAACTCCCAAGCCTAGGTGTCACAGGGGAGCTGACCCTAGGCTATGTGAATCCTGCTCCCCAAAGCACGGATGCAGTGTCTTTGAAGTATTCGGGTGGATCATTTCCGATGTTAGCCTTTATCGACTCAGCGGCCAGAAGGAATTTCATCTTGGCAGATGTGGTGGAACAATTACAGCTTCCTGTACTGCCACGTACCCTACCACTGCAAATATCCTCCATTCACGGCACCCCTCTTCCTGGCCGAGTTTCGGCTATGACCACTCCAGTGTCCCTCTGCACCAGGATTCTCCATGAGGAGGAGATCTCCTTCTTCATTCTGGACAAGGCAATCTATCCTGTAGTATTGGGGCTACCCAGGCTCCAAAAGCATTCTCCACACTTAGACTGGAACACATTCCAAATCACGGCATGCAGTCCAGCTTGCTTCTCTTCCTGCTTGCCAAAGCTGCCTCAACCTCACGTACCGCTGGCAACCACCTCCTTGATGCTTCCACCTCAGTATGTGGACTTCGCCGATGTCTTTTCTAAGGAAAAGGCGAGACCCTCCCGGAGCATTGGCCTTTTGACTGCGCTATTGACTTACTACCTGGCTCTACGCCTCCTCTTACTACTTGGCTCTACTCCTCCTCAGCGTGCAATGACGCAATACATTCAGGATAATTTGGACAGAGGATTCATTCCATCCTCGACCTCCCCGGCAGGAGCCGGGTTCTTCTTCATGGCAAAAAGATGGTTCCCTCAGACCATGTAAGGATTATTTTGGATGTCAGGTTTCATCACAGACGTTAGGAGTACTTGATCTCGTAGGAGGGCTTCAGCCCGGAGGAGAACACCTGGGAGCCCGCCTCCAACATCTTAGATAAATCTCTCCTCCACCAATTCCATCAGGATCATCCAGACAAGCCGAGTCCCTCTGTTGAAGGGGCGTAAGAGGGGTACTGTTGGGAAACCCGGCCGCAGGCGGCTGCAGCCGGGTCCCCCTTCCCTTACTGGCAGACGCCAGCTTCTTCCACTGCCTTCCTCGCTCCGATGCAGGCCATTTCGGGGCCTTGCCGCGATGTCCTCCCCATGAGGGAGACGCCATCGACCTCTTCGGGGACTCTGCCCCCTTAGGTGCAAGCGCGCCCAAGCTCAACATTTAAAGGGGCCAAGGCGGGAAACCTCAGCCCGACCCCAAACCTGATGTCATCAGCAGAGGCCTATTTAAGGCCACTTCAGACTTCCCTTCTTCGCCTTGGCAACAGGTCAGCTCTTCTGAGTAGCTAGTTGCTAGTTCCTGGTGTTCCAGCTTGTTCCAGTCTCCGTTCCTGTGTTCCTGCCTGTTCCAGTTCCGTTCCTGCTTCCGTGGTTCCATTCCTTCTCCTGCTCCTGCCTTCAGTTATCTCTTCGGTTCTGACTTCGGCCTCGTATCTGGATTCTCCTGTCTTCTGCCCATCCTGACCTTGGCGTGTACTCTGGCTTCCACTTGTCTTCTGCCTGCCCCCAACTCTGGCCTGTTTCTTTATGCTGCACCTCTGCTGCCTGCCATGACTGCTGGACCGTCACCGTCTCTCTAGACTTCTGCCAGCCTCGACTCGGATCTCCCACTGGACTTCCTCCACCAGGAGACCTCTGCCTAAGTCCTGCCCAAGGGCTCAACCTGCGGGGAATGTGGGCTGGTATAGGTGAAGTTCCTGTCAAGTCTCCTGGTCCTGTTCCGCCTCCTGGCTACAAGTGCCACTGAGGGCCTCCCTTCAGTGGATTCTCCAACTCTCGAGCCGGCTCACCACATCTCCAACAGTGGATGCCTCAGCAACAGGTCAAGCTCCTAGGAGTAGCCGGTTGCTTGACTCCGTGTCCTAACTCCATGCTCCTGATTACTGGTCTTTGTCTTGTCTTCCCCTGGATTGCTTCTTTGGCCTTGACCTTGGACCTCCCCTGGACTTTGCATGATCACCACCCATCTCGACTCCTGGTGGGTCTTCTGGACTTCACTGTTGGCTGCCTGCCCTGATCCTTAGAACGTCTTGACTCTGCTTCCACTTGCCATTCTTCATAGGATTCCTCTTCATCAGAGACCTGCACCCAAGTTCAGCCATCCCCGGCACCCAAGGCCTCAACCTGCAGGGAACGAGGGCTGGTATTGATGAAGGTCCTGTGGGGTCTCCACACCAGTCAGTTCCACCTACCAGTGACGAGGACCTTCAGGTAGTGGCAACCTCGTCTCGGCCCAAGGGTCCACACCTGCAACAGTTTGTTGATGCCATGGACCTGACGGAGCTGTCAGGCTTCCAGGCTATTCCGGGCCTGCCTCAGAAAATCCAGCAGCAGCAACAATTCCTGGAGGCACTGGCAAATTTGATGGAATGGCTAAGTACCTTGACAAGTGCTGGAGTTCCGGTGGCACTTGTAACCATTGTGGCCTCCCCAGCAGTACGCCTCCCTGTACCACCCAGGTATGCAGGAGATCCTAAACAATGCCGTGGAGTTTTAAATCAGTGCTTTATTCACTTCTCTCTTCATCCCACACAGTTTTCCACCTTCATTCTATCTCTTCTTGATGGGAAGGCCTTAGTCTGGGCCAACCCCCTCTGGGAGCTTGGAGACACTTTACTTCAAGACCTACAACAATTGTCAAGGCCCTCAAACAGGTGTTCAATGAACCAGGATGTCTGGCCACTCTCAGATTGAACCTGCTGCACCTGAGGCAGGGCTTCAGACTCCTGATGGATTACACCATCGTGTTCTGCACTATGGCCACGGAACTAAAAGAGGGAGGACAGCCTCCAGAGTATTTTTTTCAGAAGGATTGTCCTCTCGAATTAAAGATGAGTTGGCTGCTAGGGAACTGCCTGACTCCCTAGATGCCCTCATTAATCTGACCAGGAAGATTGACCTGCATCTTCAACAGCGGGCTCATGAATTGCAAGCAGCACGCAGGCAGGTGCTACTGGCCACATTTTTTTCACATCCCCGTAAGCCAGCTTTGCAACTTGCCCACTTCGGCCTGCCCGGAGGAACCCATGCAACTCAGACGGAACCACATCACGTTTTAGGAGAAGCACCATCGCCGTCCCTGGGCCTCTGTTTTTACTCCACAGGCAAGGGGCACCTTCTAGCACAATGTCCCATGAAACAGGGAAACTACTGAGCCTAGGAACTAGTGGGAAGATGTCCCTAGGCTATATTACTCCCAGTCTCCAACTCACTCTTCTGTGGAAATCATCTCAGGAAACCATGTATTCTCTACCATCACACTAGTGGACTCTGGTGCAGGGGGAAACCTCATCATGAAGGCCCTGGTGGATCACCTGAAGCTACTGATGGTTTTCAGAGACCTTCCATTAATCATCTCTTTCTTCTAAAGGGAACCCTTTTCAGATTGAATCACTTCAATAATTGCTCCACTACACCTCTGCACTGGCATCCTACATGTGGAGGAGATAACCTTATTTGTCATTGAGAAGCCCGTACACCCAATCATGCTCGGAATGCCCTGGATGCAGCTTCATTCTCCCAGTTTCGATTGGCGAACTCTGCAACTAGTAAAGTGGGCCCTCACTGCCGTACCTCATGTCTCCACCTTGGGGGAGGGTATACCCCTTGAACTCTTTTGTTCTGTGTTTGACAACCCCTCCCGCAAGACTGAAAGGAGCAGCTACAAAAGTAAAAAGTGTGCAAGAGGCGTGGTCATTGTTAAAAAATACCATCCTAGAAGCACAATCCAGATGTAGTCCACACATTAAGAAAGGTGGAAAGAAGGCAAAACGATCACTGGCATGGTTAAAAGGGGAGGTGAAAGAACCGTGACCAGTCTGTAGGTCAAGGAGACTGGGAGAGAGAGCGGAGGAGAGGGCACAGTATGGCCAAGTCGCATCGGTTCATCTTTTTCAGCAGCAAAGATTACTGGATCCATCCGAGGTGCAGATGCAGCACTAGCCTATTTCAACCCAGGTAACACCTTAGGCCGGAGTTCCTTCACCTTGTCCCGGAGCCGATGATCAATCCGAGTGGCCAAGGCTACTAATTCGTTCAGCGAGTCAGGTGTTTTGCGAGCAGCCAGCTCGTCCTTTAAAAGGGTATCTGGGCCTCTACAAAAGAGAGTCTTGAGACATTTGGGATCCCAGCGGAGTTCCGCTGCAAGAGTTTTGAACTCTATGGCAAATTCAGCCAAAGATCTGTTGCCTTGCTTCAATTCAACCAAAGCAGAACCAGCTACAGAAGTTCGAGCAGGGTCTTCGAAAACGGATTTAAACAAATCCATAAATCCTTCTATGTCCTGCAAAATGGGGTCCTTGCATTCCCACAAGGTAGATGCCCAAGACAAAGCCCTACCATCCAGGTATGAAAGGATGTAGGTACACAAGATGGCTGTAAGGCAAAATGCATGCAGCACTGGTTTAAAAAGCCCCGGGTCTTCTCGATTTCTCCGGAAAAGCGGATTGGAGCCGCCAGTGGTACAGCAGTCTTTAAAGTTACCTCCTGTAACTACCTTCATGGTTAGAAACTGTGCCTTGAACCTTCTGTGTGTGTAGCTGATGAAATGCTGAAGTAAGTTTCTCCAAGGCGTTTTGCTGCTACACAATGCGCTGGGCCAGGCCCGATATGGCCTGCAAGGCATTGAGTTGTGCCGGATCCATGGAGTTAGCAATCTGTTATTGTTTGGGATAGTTGTGGGTGGATCCTTGGGCCGGTGGCAGATGACCATGCCCCCGGGGAAAGATCCCGAGAGGGACCACCAGTCAGTCTCAGAGTTTGGAGACAGACACACACTAGTTCTTTTATTAAACAGTATATTGAACTACCAGAGGTGGCAGAAGTGAGCTGGAAGCACCTGGCTGGGCTGTAGTCCGTCAGATACTGGAACAGCGATTCTAGGATGGCAGAGCTGTAGAGAAACTAAGTATAGTGAGTAGGCAGGGTATGCAGAGTTCAGGAATAGAACCTTGATGGTAACACTCACACAATAGTCTCTTGAAGCAGCCCAGGAGCTGGAATGGACTAGGCCCTCGAGGAGCAAGTATCTGGTTCCAGGGAAAGCTCTGAGGGAAAGATGGTAACTCACTGGTGTTGTAGGCAGCGATGACTTCCTGGCAGAAGTGGTATTCAGAAGCAGGTCCGAGAATGAGGGCCCTCGAGGATCGAGTACCGGTTCCAGACTGCGACCTGAAAGGCAAAAGAGAAACGAGGCCCCCGAGGAGCGGGTACCCCTGGTAAGTCCGAGGAGGCAGAGTAGCTAGGAACGTAAGAGAACGTTTCCTTGCTAACTTGATTAGCGAATTCAGAGACCTTAAATATCCGGTGCGGATGACATCATCTCAGGTGGACGCCCCTGAGGTTCGCGCCACTGCTGGTACTTGAGTCGGGGCCGCGCCGCGCGCGCGCCCTTAGGCTTCTGAGAAACATGGCGGAGTGCAGCGTCTTGCCGGTCCGGGGACACCGGAGGAGGGCAGCAAGATGATGCCGCGGCAGCCAAACATCCAACAAGCCACAGAGGTAAGGTGGGCGGGGTGGAGACATCGGGCAGCGACGGTCGCAACAAAAGGCAACCAAAATGGCTTAGGGTTTGCATCAAAAGAGATGGGACTTGAGGACCTACATATGAATATCCCGGAGAGAAGAGGAGGGGTGGGGAAGGATATCATATGGACATTTGAATACCTGAAAGGTATTAAAAATGCACAAGAAACAAACCTTTTCCAATGGAAAGGAGGCTGCAGAACTAGGGGTGATGATATGAAACTCCACAGTGGTAGGAATATTATCAGGAAATATTTTTTCATGGAGATGGTGCTGGATTTCTGAAATGCCCTCCTGCAAGAGGTGGTAAAGACAGGAACAGTAACAGAATTCTAAAGGGCGTAGGATAAGCACGGAGGATAGGGATGTGAATCGTTTTAGGACGATTAAAATTATCGTCCGATAATTTTAATATCGTCTTAAACCGTTATGGAACACAATACAATAGAGATTCTAACGATTTATCGTTATAAATCGTTAGAATCGTGAGCCGGCACACTAAAACCCCCTAAAACCCACCCCCGACCCTTTAAATTAAATCCCCCACCCTCCCGAACCCCCCCCCCCCAAATGACTTAAATAACCTGCGGGTCCAGCGGCGGTCCGGAACGGCAGCGGTCCGGAACGGGCTCCTGCTACTGAATCTTGTTGTCTTCAGCCGGCGCCATTTTCCAAAATGGTGCCGAAAAATGGCGGCGGCCATAGACGAACACGATTGGACGGCAGGAGGTCCTTCCGGACCCCCGCTGGACTTTTGGCAAGTCTTGTGGGGGTCAGGAGGCCCCCCCCAAGCTGGCCAAAAGTTCCTGGAGGTCCAGCGGGGGTCAGGGAGCGATTTCCCGCCACGAATCGTTTTCGTACGGAAAATGGCGCCGGCAGGAGATCGACTGCAGGAGGTCGTTCAGCGAGGCGCCGGAACCCTCGCTGAACGACCTCCTGCAGTCGATCTCCTGCCGGCGCCATTTTCCGTACGAAAACGATTCGCGGCGGGAAATCGCTCCCTGACCCCCGCTGGACCTCCAGGAACTTTTGGCCAGCTTGGGGGGGGCCTCCTGACCCCCACAAGACTTGCCAAAAGTCCAGCGGGGGTCCGGAAGGACCTCCTGCCGTCCAATCGTGTTCGTCTATGGCCGCCGCCATTTTTCGGCGCCATTTTGGAAAATGGCGCCGGCTGAAGACAACAAGATTCAGTAGCAAGAGCCCGTTCCGGACCGCTGCCGTTCCGGACTGCCACTGGACCCGCAGGTTATTTAAGTCATTTGGGGGGGGGGGGTTCGGGAGGGTGGGGGATTTAATTTAAAGGGTCGGGGGTGGGTTTTAGGGGGTTTTAATGTGCCGGTTTTGCGATTTTACGTTTTTTCGATTTTTCACGATTTTTCACGATATTTTACCCCCCCAAACGGCAACAATACGATTCCCTCCCCCTCCCAGCCGAAATCGATCGTTAAGACGATCGAGGACACGATTCACATCTCTAACGGAGGATCCCTAGCAGCAAGCGGATAGAAATAAAGCACTGGAGTAACCTGCGGTAACTTGACTGCACGAGTGTAAGCTGCACAGAGCAGCAGTTACAACCCTGAAACACCTTGCTGAGCAGACTAGATGGGCCGTTTTGCTCTTTATCTGCTGTCATATTCTATGTTACTATCTTATTCTTATATTCCTCAATGCTCAGTATGGATTGCACGCACGCTTTTACAATCACATTAAATTGACATGATACACACTAACTTCAGCAAAACAGAACCATTACACAATATATAAACAGAATTTTCCTGAAAATAGAGCATTAAAATAAGTGGCTCTCCATAAGCCTTCAGGGACTCAGCACAGCTTTCTGGGCAATGTCTCAAAAAGGTTTGTTTTATGCCTTTCTAGACAGGAATGAATCTCATTCTCACTGCGGTGAGGTGCTAGGCCTGCCTCCCTCTCTCCCTCAAACCAGGAAGCCCTGCAGGGGAGAAGAGGAGCCCCCTGAACAAACAAAACTGCCACATGAGTCTGATTTTGATTGCATTTTTAAAACTGGGCTCACTGAAGTTGTGGTTGCCTGGGTGAGAGTCTAGGAGATGGCCTGTGAAAGTGGGAATCTCCCACAGAATGCAGGAGACCTGACAGCCCTAGTTAATGATGATACCTGCTGAAGATGCCCCTTGTCATATGGTGCCCCTGGTGACCACCCAGCTAGTAGATAACTCTCTTACATAGAAGACAAATCCTATTTTAATTCTAAAAAAACGTTTTTTAAAAGAACCTGCACCACTAATTTACAGTCTGTCCTGGAGAAGCAAAGTATCACATACATATGACAATACTGGGCAGACCGGATGGATTATTTGGGTCTTTATCTGCTATCATTTACTATGGGTAGATATTGAAAGCATAAATGGCAAAGTTATTTAGTCAGATATAACTTAACTGGCTAAGTTATGTGGATATTCATTTGCACTCCTATGCTGCTGAATTTCCACATAGAAATTCCTACTTAGTCGGATAAGTTGTATCCGTTTAAGTTTAGACCTGCTATTGAGCAGATTTAAACTTAGATGGACAACTTATCTAGCTATTTTTTTATTTATTTAGCATTTGTTTATATACCGAGGTACAGCTGACATAGCCTTCACTCCGGTTTACATCATAACAAACCAGTTACATTTAAATTCATAACAGTGTGACAGAGAATGAATCAGAACATTAACTTAATAAAAGACAATAAATACATTGAACAATACATTGAACAATAGATATGAGTGTAAGCAACACTTGAAGTTGATGGTTGATACCGTTAACGAGAAGAAAAGGTTTCTGCAAGATAGGACGAAAGACAGAAGGAGGGGATTGCTGGCATAAAAAGAACGTGAAGGTGGATATGAAAAAGATTTATGTTCTGTTGTCATTGGGTGAGCAGCCATTGTAAGACTGTGAAAGTAGCCAATCTTTAAGATCTTTTTTAAAAGATTTAAAGTTTTCTTGCGAATTGAGGTGTTGAGCTAGTGAGTTCCATAATTTTGGGCCTACGATAGAGATGGCTCTATTTCTAGTGGAGGATAATTTGGCTTGAGGTAATGAAGGGACATCCAGCTGAACTTTATATGTAGATCTTGTTGTACGTGAAGATTTATGTAGGTGTATAATATTGTCCAAGGCAGAGTAGTCAGCTTTGTGAATTGATTTGTGTAGGATTGTGAGTACTTTGTACTCTATTCTTTTTTTAACTGGTAGCCATTGTAAGTTGTGGAGTACTGGGGATATATGGTCGGCTTTTCTTTTACCAGACAGGACTCTGGCAGCTGCATTTTGGAGTAACTGCAGTGGTCTTAAGGTTGAATTAGGGAGGCCTATCAGAAGGGAGTTGCAGTAGTCCAAACTGGAGAAGATGAGGGCTTGAAGAACGGTTCTGAAATCCTGGGGATGAAGCAGCGGTTTTAGGTGTTTGAGTATTTGAATTTTGTAGAAGCCTTCTCTTGTTTTTGTTGTGATGTGCTTTTTATCTAAATTTAGCTAAATATTTTATCTAAATTTATTTTATCTAAATTTATTTTATCTAAATATTTTATCTAAATTTTATCTAAATTTAGCTAAATATCACTATTTAGCCGGATAACTTATCCAGCTATATAGCACTGCCCCGATCCACCCAATGCCCTTCTACAAGGTTCTCCAGCTAAGAGATACCTGGATAAGTGACTTATCTGGCTATCTAGCGACCACTGAATTTAAGTGGATATTCAGCGGCTGCTAGGTAACCGGATATCGTGCAAATTGTTTGACAAAGTCCCTCATAAGAGGCTTCTAAGAAAACTAAAAAGTCATGAGATAGGAGGCGATGTCCTTTCGTGAATTACAAACTGGTTAAAAGACAGGAAACAGAGAGTAGGATTAAATGGCCAATTTTCTCAGTGGAAAAGAGTAAACAGTGGAGTGCCTCAGGGATCTGTACTTGGACTGGTACTTTTCAATATATTTATAAATGATCTGGAAAGGACTATGATGAATGAGGTTATCAAATTTGCAGATGATACAAAGTTATTCAGAGTAGTTAAATCACAAGCGGATTGTGATACATTACAGGAGGACCTTGCAAGACTGGAAGATTGGGCATCCAAATGGCAGATGAAATTTAATGTGGACAAGTGCAAGGTGTTGCATATAGGGAAAAATAACCCTTGCTGTAGTTACACGATGTTAGGTTCCATATTAGGAGCTACCACCCAGGAAAAAGATCTAGGCATCATAGTGGATAATACTTTGAAATTGTCGGCTCAGTGTGCTGCAGCAGTCAAAAAAGCAAACAGAATGTTAGGAATTATTAGGAAGAGAATGGTTAATAAAACGGAAAATATCATAATGCCTCTGTATTGCTCCATGGTGAGACTGTGTACAATTCTGGTCACCGCATCTCAAAAAAGATATAGTTGCAATTGCAAAGGTACAGAGAAGGGTAACCAAAATGATAATGGGGATGGAACAGCTCCCCTATGAGGAAAGACTGAAGAGGTTAGAGCTGTTCAGCTTGGAGAAGAGACGGCTGAGGAGGGATATGATAGAGGTCTTTAAGATTATGAGAGGTCTTGAACGAGTAGATGTGAATCGGTTATTACACTTTCGGATAATAGAAGGACCAGGGGGCATTCCATGAAGTTAGCAAGTAGCACATTTAAGACTAATTGGAGATAATTCTTTTTCACTCAACGCACAATTAAGCTCTGGAATTTGTTGCCAGGGGATGTGGTTAGTGCAATCAGTGTAGCCCGCCAGCTTCTTTCCTTATGGACATCTATCCAGGGAAAGATCCGTAAAGCTGCCCAGTCCGCCAAGAAATGGGTGGATAGGCATCGTCAGCCAGCGCCCATCTTCCTCCCAGGAGATCGCGTCTGGCTTAGTACCAAAAATCTACAGCTACGTATTCCGTCTCGAAGACTAGCTCCGAGATTCTGTGGGCCTTTTCGAGTCGCCGAATGAGTGAAAGCAGTCTCATACCGTTTACGCCTACCCTCCTCCATGCGCATACATAACGTGTTCCATGTTTCATTGCTGAAGTCTCTTGTTTAATCCAGATACCATTCCCGGGCTCCTGAACCATCGGACCCTTCAGTACCGGACGAGGTTACATATCAAGTACGTGAGGTTTTGGATGTCTGGTTCCATCAACGTCGCTGGGAGTTCTTGCTTGCCTGGGAGGGTTGTGGACCCGAGGATAATTTTTGGGAACCGGCCCGTAACATCCTCGACAAGGACTTATTACGGCAGTTCCATCTGGACCACCCAAGTAAACCCGGACCAGCTAAGAGGGGGCATAAGAGGGGAGGTACTGTTGCAGTTCTGGCTGTGAGTGCTGCGACCAGACCCTTACCTCCGTGTTCCTGGACCTACTCTCGCTTCTGGAGGCCTGGTTTGTGCCCTGTTTGGTGGCGTCCCCGCGGGGGCAGCGCTGCCGGGAAACTTCCCAGGGACGCCCTGCTTCTAGGTGCGCGCCGCTTGGACACTTTTCTAGGTCGTTTCCCGCCAGCGGTGACTCCGCCCAGTTCCTGACGTCAGACGCCGCGGCCTTGATGTCGGCCACGGACACAGTCTTTGCCTTGCAACGGGTTTACCTTCCGGTTCCCTATTGCTTTGTGCCCCGGAGTGAGCTGCCTTGCTACTCGCTCCGTTCCTGCTTGCCTGCCACAGTACCTGCTTGGTTCCTGCTTGCTAGCTACTGTGCCTACTTGGTTCCTGCTTGCCAGCCACAGTGCCTGCTTGGTTCCTGCTTGCTAGCTACAGTGCCTGCTTGGTTCCTTCTTGCCAGCCACAGTGCCTGCTTGGTTCCTGCTTGCCAGCTGCAGTGCCTGCTTGGTTCCAGTACCCAAGTCCTGCTACAGTTCTGCCTGGTTCCAGTACCCGATCCTGGCTACAGTTCCTGCCTGGTTCCAGTACCTGAGTCCTGCTACAGATCCTGCCTGGTGCCAGTACCCAATTCCTGCCACAGTTCCTGCCTGGTTCCAGAACCTGAGCCCTGTTACAGTACTTTCTACTGTCCTTGTCTGGTTCCAGTTCCCAGTCCTGATCACCTACTCGCCTAAGTCCCAGCGGTCGGGCCCCTACTGGCTTCTCCCAGGGGGGCTTCGGCTTCCAAGGGTGAAACCGCCTAAGTCCCAGCGGTTGGGCTCCTATGCGCTCCTCCCGGGGGAGTACCAGCTTCCGGGGTGAAGAGCATCTCTATGTCCTGCCTGAACAACTGCCTCCCGGCCTGCCACATACTTGAGACATTGACCATCTTTCCCAGTCTCCTGCAGGTCGGCCTAAGGGTCCACTAAACTGAGACTCCATAACATATTTATTTATTTTTATTTTATTTAAAAGTTTTTATATACCGTCATTAAGTTATTTACCATCATAACGGTTTACAATAGGGCACATATATCAAGGAAATTATAGATCGTACTTTAAATATAGGGTGCCATTATTATTCGGTAACAATACGACATTAAGTAAAGTATGGTTTATGATGTGGAATTTTCATTGATGAAATTCTCATTGGGGGATTGTATGTTTTATTGCTATTCAACCTAATGGTTTGACTACAATTATACGAGGGATAAAATAATTTCCAGGCACAATCTGGAAGTTGTAAGCTGGGTGCTCTAAGTCCGCTTTTCCTTATTTATTTGCTTGTGTCATTCTCTTTCTTGAAGGCTTGTGTGAAAAGCCAGGTTTTGAGGTGTGTTTTGAAAAGTTTATGATTATTCTGAAGTCTTAGATCAAGGGGCATTGTGTTCCATAATATGGGACCTGCCAGGGACAGTGCTCATTCCCTAACCTGGATTAGTCTTGCTGTTAAAAACAGAAGGAATGGTTAAGAGGGCTTTGTTTGCCGATCTTAAATTTCTATGTGGAACGTGTACTCAAAGTGCTGTTTTCAGCCATTCTGCTTTTTCATCATGGACTAGTTTATGTATTGTGCAAAGAGCTTTGAACTTCACTCTTTGTTCTACGGGTAGCCAATGTAGTTCGGCCAGTGTATCTGTGATGTGATCTTTTCTACTTTTTCCAGTGAGAATTCTAGCTGCGGAATTTTGTAATATTTGCAGTGGTCTTAACATAGTGTAGGGTAAACTAAGTAGTAAAGCATTACATTAATTGGTGCTTGCAAATATCAGTGATTGGAGCACTGTGCGAAAGTTTGGCAGCGAGAGTAATGGCTTACGTTTTCCCGAGTACCATGATTTTAGCTTACCCTTAACATTTAGTGTTATGTGCTGTTTGAGGTTTAGCTCTGTGTCGATTATTACTCCGAGGTTGTGTACCTTGTTGGCTAATTCAATTTTTTGGTTACTGTTAAGAATTATTGGAATTTGTGTGATATTCATGCTCTTTCTTTCTAAGTGTATGAATTCAGATTTATCGATGTTAATTATCAGCTCCATTTGGTTGAGTAGTTGTTTTATAATGTCAAGATACATAATAGCTAAACTTGTTTTTCAATAGTGTCCTCTATTGGTAGGATTAATTAAATGTCATCGGTGTAGACATAGTGTAAGATTCCTAGTCCTGCGAGGAGATGGCATAGTGGAAGTAGATATATGTTAAAAAGAGTAGCTGAGAGTGCTGACCCTTGTGGAACTCCTGTTTTTAGGGTTATTTTTTCAGATAGAGTGTTTTTAATTTGTACTTGAAATGTTCTGTTATTTAGATATGACCTGAACCATGTGATTGTTTTACCATGTAATCCAATTTCTTCAAGCCTTTTTATTAGTATTTTGTGATTCACTGTGTCAAATGCTGCTGATAAATCCAGTAATATCAGAATGTAATGTTTTTCCACTGTTGAATCCTCTTAGTATGTTATCTGTTAGTGCAAGTAAAAGTGTTTCGGTGCAGTAGTGCTTACGGAACCCGTGTTGTGATGGGTAAAGGATATTGTTAGTGTCTAAGTGCTCAGATAATTGTTTTTGTTGCGGGCGCTATTAGTTTCGGGGGGGGGGGGGGGGTTGGATGCGCGTTTTCAATGCGCTATTACCCCTTACTGAATAAGGGGTAAAGCTAGTGCGTCAAAAACACGCATCCAACTGTGGGTTAACAGTGCGCTCCGCCGGAGTCCACTGTTCTGTATCGGCCTGTTTGTGCGGCCCACACATTGCACACAGCACCTCCTCTCTGCTGAGCTTCCTCCTTTGATCCTTCTAGCCTCTGTCCTATTTCCAAGCTGAGAGAGAAAAGGAGAGCATGCACTAAGCATTAAAAGAGACTAATTCTGAGGGTTGGGAGCAGCAGCAGTATTAGAGAAGCTCTGGCAGTCACATGCAGCAGCCAACGTGTGAGGAAATATATAAGAAACTCCATCAGACTACCTTAAGGGACTGGCCACAGCGATTTGGCCCAGTCTTCCTTAAGTCCCCACCCAGCAAGAGATTCTGGGCCCAGGAAGAAGCCCTTCAGCCTAGCATAAGAAGGCAGGGCCTAGAAGGGTGGAAGAGGCCCTAGGGAGAAGGCAGGAGCTACATACTTGTGGATGGATTTTTGATAACCCAAGGGACTGCTGAGGTAAGCTGCCTTTGTGCGTATTTTGGTTTATCTGTAAATAAACTGTTTGTGTGGAACCAGCCAGAGTTTGGCCTCCTGGCTGTTCCCAACCCATGGCCATTCCTGAGTGACTACACAAGGTAACTAACCAAGCCAGCTCCTCGCACCACATTGACTTTTCCCTTCTCCTGCACTTGTATGTAATGGAAGCTTGTCCATTGTGATGGGTTCATGTGTCTCTCCACCCCCTCTCTTCCTTTGTTTTAAAATTTGAAAGAGAGACTCGTGGGGCTTTCAATGCTTCTCTAGATCATCTTTTGTTGTATGAATCCTCTCCATGTCTACATTTCCTGCTCCATGAGGACGATGTGCATACATTTTTGTTAATGTAAGTGTGCCTTGAGCTTGAAATGGTTGGAAAACACTGGATTAAATCGTATTTATTCTTCCTGTGTAGTGTCCTGAGAAAGTACTTAATTTGTTTGCATAAACAACACATTTGTATATTTAGTTTGCAGATAGTTTCAAAGTAAACAGTAATTGCTTTGAAGCTAGCAATTGTAAAAACTAGTTACTCTACATTTAAGTGACAGGGACTGTTAAATATATCTACGTTTTATCTCATTGCTGACAAAAAGAAATCCCAAAATGCAAAATATTGACTATACTGAAACAGATTTATTTAGCACTGTAAGGACTACACAGCTTCTCAACTCCAAACACATTGCAAGGAGTTTTATTGAGAAATCTCAGAGACTGTTATGAATAAAGTAAGCTTCAGGGTTTCATGAAATGATGCAGTCGCCAAAGTGTATGGTATTCTCATTTCCCAAAGCTTATGGCCCCTGAGGGAAGGGCACAGCTACAAGAGGCACTACCCATCTGGCAGAAGGCTTGCCAAGCCCTGGCAGGGCCAGTGGGTCTCATTGAGAACATGAAAGCAAAACTGTTGGACTTAAACCAATGCCAACAAGTGGTTGGATGTAATTATGAACTCCCCTGATGTAGCAAGAGCCGCATGTGCGGATTTGGTGATTAGCAAAAGGATGAAAGACTAAATGACACAGAAATTGAACTTACAGTTACATAGGGGTTGATTCAGCCTCAAGTGTACAGTAGCCAACTACCAGATTTTCCCATATATCTACTGTCCTAAAAGAGAATACGCGGATACTTTTCAGTAAGTTTTGAAATATTCTGAAAGTTGTTTGCAAGGACTCATATAAAGACATTCAGAGCACACAGGAGATGAAGCCCTTCCATATTTTTCTATAATCGGGTTCCTCGCCACATCATCCATACCTGTCCTGCAAAGGTTATTCACCTCCCTGAGGCCTCTTCCCTTCCTGTTCTAGGCACGAGTACATCCAGACAGCCTCCCTTTTGCCCATGCAGCTCTCATGATTTCCTTTTAGGAAAAAATGTGTTCTTTTCCTTCCAAAGGAACCTTTCACCCTATCCAGTCCTAGTCAAATGGAAGAAGCCCACTTTTAATGCAGGTAAGCAAGCCAAATGCTGTATGAGAATCCCCCCCCCCCCCCCTTTCATGCACCATGAAACTGTGCATCCTTTTACCCCCAGAGAAGAGCGGGTGGGTTAGGTCAGGGGAGGGAAAGAAAAGTGGATGGAGTGACCCCTTAGGAAGTGAACTTGCAGGCCCATGGCTATTTTGAAAATTGTTCCCTCTTAGTAACAGTGCCTTAATCACCACAGCCGGCCCTCCCTACTGCAGACGTGCCTCACCTGCCCTGCTTGCACTCATGCCTCTCTTCCACAATCCTTCAGTACTGGGGCTTACCATTGTACACATGCTCTCACACTCCTGCACTCGGATCTGTTATTCATGCCCATGCACCACCAAACCTAGGAAAAAATACAGCTGGCACCAGATGAAGCTAACATTGATTTGTTTTATATTCCAAAAATACACATTACTTAACAATTTTCCCCTTTCTAAAGAGGGAAGGAGGATGGTGGAGTTCTGGTGCCTTTGAGTGGGTCCATCCTCTTCTTCTGAGGAGCCTCTTCCGCCTCCTGCCTATAGGCAGAGCAGCAGCATATCTGGGCAAGGCTGAACAAGAGGCAAAATATGATAATCATTCTGGAAGCCTAACAGACAACACAGAAAGTGGGAAGTGCAAAGCAGAAAAGAAGGCAGCATATTCAATGACACTTCCAATAAAGGGACATCTCTTTACCTCCAGGTCAAACCACAGGGAGTGCATGCATACACTGTTGTGTCTGTGGGCACTTGGGCTGGGGTGGGATTGGCTCTACCTGCAGGGAGGAGCCCTGCAGGCTCCCATCCAAGGGAGAGAAAGGGAGATGGACAGGGCTGAGGCAGGCTGGGCAGATGAAGGCAGAAACAGGCTGGGCCAGAAGCAACACACACTGCAACACAACTAAACCTGTTGCTGAGGTGGTGAGAGAGAGGCAGTGAGGGCCCTTTTAAGTCTGCCTGAGCTCAGCTTGTACATACCTAGGGGATCATCAGAGGGCTACAGGAGTGGCAGTGTCCTGCCGTGCTTCCAGAAGGCCAATGTTTGGGTGCGTGAGCTGGCTTGTGGGTTCACCTGCAAGCCGGGAAATGTAACATACACTGTGGCATGCCTGGTCTGTAGCCACTGGCCCTTTGAAGAGTCTGCTGCTTGCTCAAGATAGTCAGGGTATGAAACATGGGAAGATCTCATTTACAAGGGGGTAAGTTACACTAAGAAGCATGAACAAAAACTGGATATGTAGGATGCACAGGAAAAGACATACAATGTAACCAAGAAAGACAGAGACAAATGTCATGAAAGACACTACTAGGGAAGCACATATGGCACATGTAGAGGTCCATGCCATTATGCATGCTTGTACAACAGAGAGAGACAAAGGAGATGAGCATAATCTTAGGAAAAGTTGGACCAGATGACATACATGAACAGCATGCAGCACAGAGATACACCACAAGACACACAGATGAGGCACCATGATGAACAATGACAAAGATGTACAGAGAAATACTCACTGGTTGAATCTGTTCAACGAGAACGAGCTGGTCCTCTATGAAACTATGCTCTTGCCTTCTCCACTTCTGCCTTTTGGTTTTAAAGAAGCAGGGTACTGTGCTTCAGTGTGCAGCTCTGACACCCCCCCCCCCCCCCCCCCAACCAATAGCAGGCACATCATGGAGTCCGAGCTAGTCTGAAAAACAAACAAGAAGCTTCATCCAAATTACAAGAATGTTCGTTTTGGGACACACAAATGCAGGGAGATGTGTGAATCTGAAAACCCCGAACCCCTGTCAAGTCCTCATATCCCCCTGACATGTTCTAAAAATCTAGTGTAGATAAGATCCCTAAGAGAAAAGGTATTAGGGACGCACACACACACACACACACAGTGATTGCATAAGCCTTCAGAAAATTAGCCTAGAAAAAGAAGAGGCTCATTAATAGGCTCCATCCAGCCAGACGAGAGTAGTAGTCTAGAGAAAATACTCTTATTCTATCACACACCTTGAACCCATCAACAAAGTGTTCAGCAAATACCCTTTCCATTCAGGAAAACAGGAGACAGGTCAAGCTAGACTTTCTGTGATGGCAGAAGAACCCACCAGAGCTAGACCTCCTTGTCCAAGTAGCAGTCCTGGAGAAATCAGTTGAAGGAAGATCTGTGGATGATGGCTGGGGATGGTAGAAATATTGGCCCTAATTGTCATTGCAGACTTTCAGTCAGGCGATGAGCATGTGTTGTCTCTATGCATTGCTCTGTTTGTAGTGTCCAGCACTAGCACTAGAGCAGAGGTTGCCAACTCTGGTCCTCGAGAGCCACAAACAGATCAGTTTTCAGGACATCCATATTAAACATCAAGAACTTTCCCTTCCCACAAGAAGGTATCAATTTCACTATTGTACTATGTATTCTGGAACCAGGATTTTAACTTTATTATTCCTGGCCCACAGGGGGAAAAGGGTAGGGTTCATTATGGTCAGGGTGAGGTTTAAGTAATGCCACCCCTCATGGCAATACTTTTCACTCAATGCACAATTAAGCTCTGGAATTGGTTGCCAGAGGATGTGGTTAGTGCAGTTAGTGTAGCTGGGTTTAAAAAAGGTTTGGATAAGCTCTTTGAGAAGTCTGTTAACTGCTATTAATCAAGTTGACTTAGAGAATGGCCTCTGCTATTACTGGCATCAGCAGCATGGGATCTTCTTGATGTTTGGGTACTTGCCAGGTTCTTGTGGCCTGGTTTGGCCTCTGTTGAAAATAGGATGCTGGGCTTGATGGACCCTTGGTCTGACCCAGCATGGCAATTTCTTATATTCTTATGTTCTAATATAAATGAGATAGATTTGTATACCATGGAGGCAGTGCATGCAAATCTATCTCACACATATTCATTGTGGGTATCCTGAAAACCTGTGGCACTTGAGAAGTGGAGTTGTCCACCCTGAACTAGAGAGCAATGCATTAGCAGCTTTTAAGAGGTCCATTTATTTATTTTTAAATTATTTATGAATCACCCTTTCCAGATTTAAAAAAAATTGCTCAGAGCGATTTAAAGAAATTTATATCATACAATAAACATAACATTAACATTGAAAAATAGAACAATACATAAAACAAAATTAAAACATTACATCCTTTTACATTGTATACTTATAAACAAGGTTGTTTACACCTCAATTCAACCCCATAAATGAAATTTTAATATCCTCTCTTCATTAATCATGTTTTTACCCCCTTAGGGAAATTCATCAAATCATTTTCTTCCCTTAACATCACACAGGCACAACTGGCTGGTGATTCCAAACAGCAGGCTTTAGGAAAGGAAAAGAGCAGGGAGATACTGCTCTTTGCATGCCACGTGTCCAGTTGTGTGCACATGGCATGGTTACCTCCGTGAGTATTTGCATGCTTCTCTGTCCAAGCAGTAACACCAGGAGGTATGCAGGACATTCTAGCTTAGAAGACACTATGCCAGCCAATATGTATTATGGGTGTCTTGTAGATTGCAGCAGCATGCTTGCAGGAGTGGGATGAATGAAAGCAAAACCTTTTATTATGTCATGACTGCTAGAGATGCAGGATAGGCAATGCAGTGATGAAGTCTTTGATTGTAAGACACTTGTGTCTTACATACAAAGTCTTTGTATGTAAGACACTTGTTCTATGTAAGACACTTGTGTTATGTCATCCCAAGTTTTATGTAAACCGAAG
Organism: Rhinatrema bivittatum; assembly: GCF_901001135.1. Taxonomy (NCBI): domain Eukaryota; kingdom Metazoa; phylum Chordata; class Amphibia; order Gymnophiona; family Rhinatrematidae; genus Rhinatrema; species Rhinatrema bivittatum. The sequence goes on from NC_042619.1 coordinate 364,581,455, forward strand.
TGATTGGTAACATTGTTACCAGAACCTCGGTATATAAAAAATGTTAAATAAATAAATAAAAATGTGACAGATCACACTCTAATGCCCAGTACCATTAGTCTTGCTGGCTTGAGTTGGAAGAGTCTGCAACACTGTGATCCCATGATAGTAATGCAGGTCATCTTTACCTCCCTTTCCCTCACTTCTTTTCTCTATCCTTCCCTCTAGTCTTCACCACTCTCACCTCCTTTCCTGAAGTTACAGTGGAGGAAACTGCACATCTTCTCTCTTCTTCCAAACTATTTGTTTCTCTGAACCTATCTGCACTGCAGTCATCCCTTCCATCTATCACATCTTCCATCTATTACTCTCCATTGCCACTGTTCCTGTTGCCTTCAAACATGCTGTGCTCCTACCACTCCTTAAAATTCCTTCACTAGAACTTACCGGTCCTGCCCACTATCATCCCATCTCCCTCCTCCCTTTTGCTTCCAAACTACTTGAATGTGCTGGTCATCACCACTATCTTGAATTTCAGGCATCTCAAGCCATTCTTAATCCACTCTGGTCTGGTTTTTACCTTCGACATTTAACTGAAACAGCCTTTGCCAAAGTCTCCAATGACCTGGTTATGGCTAAAGCCAAACGGGCGGATTTTAAAAGCCCTGCTCGCGTAAATCCGCCAGGATTTACACGAGCAGGGCCTTGCACGCCGGTGCGCGCAGAGCCCCGGGACGCGTGTAGGTCCCGGGGTTTTTGGAAGGGGGCGTGTCAGGGGCGGGACTGGATGACGCGGCATTTCGGGGGCGGGACAGGGGGCGTGGCGTGGCCCGGGGGCGTGGTCCAGGCCTCCGGACCAGCCCCGGGTCGGAAGACGGCGCGCCAGCAGTCCGCTGGCGAGCGTAGATTTACGTCTGCTTCTCGCAGGCGTAAATCTAGGGACAAAGGTAAGGGGGGGGGTTTAGATAGGGCCGGGGGGGGGGGGTTAGGTAGGGGAAGGGAGGGGAAGGTGAGGGGAGGGCGAAAGAAAGTTCCCTCCGAGGCCGCTCCGATTTCGGAGCGGCCTCGGAGGGAACGGAGGCAGGCTGTGCGGCTCGGCGCACGCAGGCTGCCCAAAATCGGCAGCCTTGCGCGCGCCGATCTAGGATTTTAGAGGATACACGCAGCTATGCGCGTATCTTATAAAATCCAGCGTACTTTTGTTCGCGCCTGCTGCGCGAACAAAAGTACGCAATCGCGCTTTTTAAAAAAATCTACCCCAAAGGCTTTTACTCAGTCCTTATCCTCCTTGACCTGTCTGCTACTGTTGACACACTTGGTCACCACCTTCTCAGTGATACACTGTCCTCCTTTGGATTTTGGGACTCCATCCTATCTTTGTTCTCTTCTTACCTCCACTGAACCTGCTGAAGTCTCCCCCATTGCACTTTTAGTATTTCCTGTGGCGGTTCCTCCTCTACTGCCATCCCACTATCAATTGTTGTGCCTCAGGGTTCTGTCCTGGGCCTTCTTCTCCTCTCCCTGTATACTGATTCGCTTAGTACTCTGATTTTCTTTCATGGCTTTCAATATCATTTTTTGCTGATGACTCCCAGATTTTCCTATCTACATCAGAAATCCAGTCCCAGATCTCAGCCTGCTTGTTTGACATTGGAGCCTGATCTCTCACCACTACCTTAAACTCGACATAGCCAAGACAGAGCTCCTTATCTTTCCCCTCAAGCCCATCTCCCCCTCTTCATCTATAGATAACATGGTCGGTCCAAGATGGCTGCCGCATAGGGTGGACGCATACAACCTCGCTCCATGGAGTTTTGCTGTTTGCCTTGTTACCTAAAAATATTTTTCCTCTATTTTGCCATGCCACATACAAAAAGGAAGGCAAAATTGAAAATATCTTCTACTTCGACACTGATTCCTGATACAAGTCAGCCGTGAATCGACCCGTTGTTCGTGGGACCCATGAGACAATTGCCGGTGGGAGGAGCCGTGGGTGCATTCGACGGAGAGCAGACGCCGAGATTCCAGGCCGAGGAAACATCCCTCAGCCCTGGCGCACCGATTACCCCGGAGCCCCCGTCAGGAATCTTCAGTTTATCTGGAGAAGCAATTGCTGAATGGCTAGAAGAAAAAGCGGTCTTAATAAAACCTACAACCCTGAGAAAGGACGTGGCGGCTGCAAGTGCCACGGATAAACCATCTATTTCAGAGAGCCTGGTCACTCAAGGCTCCAAGGGCATGGAGACCGAGGTTCAACTACTGGATGGTGGAGACAGGGACCCTGAGGCTACAGGGAGAAGTGAATCGGAGGTACACATTATTTGTAATTTACTGCTGGTTAAAGCCCAAGCAATAGCTTTAGATATTATTTGGAATGTTCTAGTATCAATGGACAGTTCTATAAAAGCTCTGACTGGTATGTTGAAAGACAATTTACAAAATACCAAACAATTAGATTCTAAGATACTAGCACTAGAAAATTCAGTGAAAGAGATCCAACAAAAAGTGGAAAAATCTGAGGAAGTGCAGTATAATCTTATTAAATCAGAGACAATCTGCTTTAATAGAATGGAGAAATTGGAAAATGAAAATAGAAGAGCTAATCTGAGAATAATACATTTTCCTAGGATGAAAGCAGTATCCCCAAGCAATATGTTCAAAAGTTATTTAAAGGACATTTTGAATTTTCCTGAAGAGGGGATACCTGCTATCTCCAAGATTTACTACATACCTAGATTCAAAGAAAGAAAGGAACTACAACAACAACAACAAGTATCATCATTGAATGTTTCTGCTTTACTTTGCTTGACGTTAGAGACAGTTATTGATATTTATTTATTTATTTAAAAATATTTCTATACCGTCGTTTAGTGATATACCATCACAACAGTTTACAAATAGACACATAAATAAATTCGAGATGGATTGTACTTTAACCAGAGGGTGCCGCAGTTGTTCAGATACATGATTCAATATTATAAGCTATATGTAAAGTGTATTAAAATTCCCTTTATGGGCTAACCATAGATGCGGTATACTGTAATTCTTTAACTTAATACTTAAGTGTGATAAAATAAATGTGTGATAAAATAAAAATATAAGATATATTATACCTTATTAGTATCATTTGTGTTTATTACGGCGAGAGATGCAGTTTAAAGATTTTTCTTTTGCAATCAAGATCGTTGTTTTCATGGTCATAGAGTCTGGGTTTATCCGGAAGTAACTAAAGTTACTCAAGATAAAAGAAGAAAATTTTTACAGATGAGGTCTGAGGTTGTGTCTAGGGGGGCAAAATTTATTTTACGTTTCCCTTGTATTGTATTTTATTTATATATATTTATTTATACATTTGTATTGTAATTTATCAAGATACCAGATACATTTTTTTTAACCTGAACAACTAAGTGTATACTTAAATTCACATTCCTGAGGAAACCTCAGGGTTTCAGTAATTAGAGGGTTAAAACATAGGATACACTTTATACGGCTAATGTTTATTATTAGTGTATAATATTTCTTATTCTGCTTATAGTATCTTGGACTCTCCCATTACTTATAATTATCAGATAAAGCAAATGTTGCTTTCCTGTAACAGGTGTTCTCACAGGACAGCAGGATGTTAGTCCTCACATATGGGTGACATCACAGGATGGAGCCCAATCACGGAAAACTTTTGTCAAAGTTTCCAGAACTTTGACTGGCCCCTACTGGGCATGCCCAGCATGGCACTAACCCTGCAGCCAGCAGGGGTCCCCCTTCAGTCTTATTTGAAAGCTACAGGCAGTGCCGAAAAATAAAATAACAAAATGTTACGAACCCAACACTGTGGGGCGGCGGGCGGGTTTCGTGAGGACTACCATCCTGCTGTCCTGTGAGAACACCTGTTACAGGTAAGCAACATTTACTTTCTCACAGGACAAGCAGGATGGTAGTCCTCACATATGGGTGAGTACCGAGCTGAGGATGTCCAAACATGCACCAAATGTACCCAAAGGCGTGCATCAGGCACAACAACTGGAGTGGAATTTAGTAGACGGCATTCTGAACCCCACCAGGCAGGCGGAAGGGTGTTGGTACGTCACGTTGTAAATAGGTTATGAAGGACAGACTGGCCGAAGATGGAATCTTGTCTTCCGGCTTTGTCCAAGCAATAGTAGGCTGCAAAGGTGTGGAGAGAACTCCAGGTTGCAGCCCTGCAAATGTCAGGAAGCAGCACCAATCGTAGGTGTGCTACTGAAGTTGCCATGGCCCTCACAGAGTGTGCTTTAACATGGTCTTGAAATGGAATGCCCACTTGCTGATAGCAGAAGGATATGCACTCCGCCAACCAGGAGGAGAGAGTCTGCTTACCCACAGGCTTCCCCAACTTGTTAGCGTGGAAAGAAACAAACAATTGAGTGTTTTCCCTGTGGGCAGCTGTACGGTCTAGGTAAAACGCTAGAGCCCGTTTACAGTCAAGGGTATGCAGAGCCTGTTCTCCTGGGTTGGCCTGGGAAAAAAGGTAGATAGTATAATGGATTGATTAATGTGAAACTCTGATACTACCTTGGGCAGGAACTTAGGGTGAGTGCGGAGTACTGCTCGGTCCTGCAGATGTTTAGTGTAAGGCGGATAGGTAACTAGAGCCTGCAATTCACTAACTCTGTGAGCTGAAGTGATAGCCAAAAGAAAAATCATTTTCCATGTGAGATATCGAAGTTCACAAGAGTGAAGAGCTCGAAAGGCGGTTTCATGAGCCAACCAAGAACCAGATTAAGGTCCCAAGATGGGGCCGGAGGACGCAGTGGAGGCTTGATATGGAGCAAGCCCTTCAAAAAGCATGTTACAAGGTGTTGTACTGATATAGGGACATCCCCGACACCTTTATGGAAGGCGGCTACCGCACTGACATGCATTCTGATGGAAGAAGTTTTTAGACCCGACTCTGATAAATGCCAGAGATAGTCTAAAAACTTGGTAACTGGACAGGTAAAGGGGTAAAGGGACTGAGAAGAGCACCATGACTTAAACCTGTTCCATTTGTAAGAGTAGGCTTTTCTCGTGGAAGGCTTCTGTGAAGCAATCAAGACATGGGAAACTGGTTCAGAAAGGTTAAGTGGTTGAAGGATTAACCTTTCAACATCCATGCTGTCAGGGATAAAGTGTAAAGATTGGGATGGCGTAGGCTCCCGTCGTTCTGAGTGATCAGAAGTGGGTCCTTTCCCATGGGAAAGGATGAAGATCCTGAACTATTGGAAACCACACTTGGCACGGCCAGTGAGGTGCTATCAGGATCATGGTTCCCTTGTCCTGACGTAACTTCACAAGAGTCTTTGAGAAAATGGAAGTGGAGGGAATGCATAGAGCAGACCGGTTGCCCATGAGAGGGAGAATGTGTCTCTGGGTTGAGAGAGTGTGCTGCGAATGAGAGAGCAGTAGTTCTCCACTTTGTGGTTTTGTGGGGGCACAAAGAGGTCTATCCGAGGATATCCCCATTGTTGAAAGATGGAGTTCGTTACAGAGGGGTTGAGAGACCACTCATGCGGTTGAAAGACGCGACTCAGCTTGTCTGCCAGCACATTGTCCACTCCCGGCAACCAGGTGGCCATGAGGTACATCGAATGGGAGACAGCTTCCTCCCAAATCTGCACAACTTCCTGACACAGAAGGAAGGAGACTGTGCCTCCCTGCTTGTTGATGTACCACATTGCCACCTGGTTGTCCGTCTGGATCAGGATGACTTGATCTGAGAGGCGATCCTGAAAAGCCCTTAGAGCATATCTGATTGCTCGAAGCTCCAGGAAATTTATTTGGTGTTTGGCTTCCTCTGGAGACCAAGATCCTTGCGTCTGCAGACTGGCTACGTGGGCTCCCCAACCGAGATTGGAAGCATCGGTGGTGAGAGTGATTTGAGGATTTGGTACCTGGAAGGGCAAGCCTTAGAGGAGATTGGTCTGATTTTTGCACCAGGCGAGAGTCAGACGGAGTGAGTCACTGACGTGGACAACGGTCGACAGAGGCTGAATAGCTTGAGTCCATTGTGACTTTAGAGTCCAGTGCATGAGTCTCATGGCCAAACGGGTCATTGGTGTGACATGGACTGAGGACACCATGTATCCTAGAAGGACAAGAAATTGGCGTGCAGTAGCGGAGTGCTGAGACTGCAGCTGGTGAGCAAAAGACATGAGAGTTAGTGCTCGTTGTCGAGGCAGGAAAGCCTTTGTCTGTAAGGTGTCCAAGTCTGCCCCAATGAACAATAAGGTTTGAGATGGGAATAAATAGGATTTGTTGTAATTGACGAGAAACCCTAACGAAATTAGCGTGTTTAAGGTTAGATTGAGGGACGACAGAGCAGTTTGCTGAGTGGGAGCCCTTATTAACCAATCGTCCAGATAGGGGTAGATATGAACACCTTGGGTCCTGAGGAAGTCTGCGACGACTACAAGGCATTTTGTAAAGACTTGTGGTGCAGATGCTAGGCCGAATGGAAGCACTTGATACTGATAGTGCTTGGGGCCTACCAGAAACCTCAGGTACTTGCGATGAGCTGGCGTTATCGCAATGTGGGTGTATGCGTCCTGGAGGTCCAGAGAGCAGAGCCAGTCTCCTCTTTGTAAAAGAGGTAGAAGCGATCCCAAGGTGACCATCTTGAACTTTTCTCGCTGGAGATACTTGTTGAGGGCCCGTAGGTCCAGACTAGGTCGGACGCCTCCCGATTTTTTGGGGATTAGTAAGTACCGGGAATAGAACCCTAAGCCTTGCTGAGAATATGGTATGGGTTCTATTGCTCTTGACTGGAGAAGGAGGGAAACCTCTTGATCCAGAAGAATGGAGTGATCGGCTGTTCTCCATGTCTGTAGAGGTGGGGAGTCTGGTGGCAGGGCGAGAAAGTTGAGAGGGTAACCCTGAGCAATGATTGCCAATACCCATTGGTCGGATGTGATTGAATGCCACATGTTGTGGAAATGGCACAATCTACCTCCCACTGGGATGTGCGACAAAAGAATCTGGCTGCTGCTCTCTAAGTGGAAGTCAAAAACCGGAAGCAGGTCCTAGTTGAGGAGCTGCCTGTGGTTTTTGTTTATGGGCTTGACGAGACTGCAGTTTTTGATAAGGTCTCGCAGCACGGGATCTGGTTGGTTGTGGGTAAGACTTCTTCGGGCGGAAGAAAGACTTCTTAGAGTCTTTTCTAAAGGGCTGTTTTGAGGAGAAGTCGGAAGGCATCAAAGAGAGCTGTCTTAGGGTCTCATGATGATCCTTTAATTCTGCCACTGTCCATTGAATCTGTTCACCGAACAGATTATCTCCAATACAAGGCAGGTCAGATAACCGGTCTTGTACTTCTGGGCGTAGGTCAGAAGACTTGAGCCAGGCCCACCGTCTCACCAAAATAGCAGCTGCAGACACTCTAGTAGAGGTGTCAAAAATGTCATAAGATGTTCTAATCTCATGCTTGCCTGCCTCAAACCCCTTGTTTACTAGGGTTTGCAATTGTTCTTGAAATTGTTGAGGCAAGGAGTCTGAGAAGTCCTGTATCTACTTAAAAATGACCCTGTTATATTGGGTCATATAAAGCTGATAGGCAGCAATTCGGGAGATGAGCATGGCACCTTGGAATACTCGGCGACCAATGTTATCTAGGAACTTCTGTTCCTTTCCAGGAGGAACAGACGAGTGAGGCTTTGACCTTTTCACCCTCTTTTGTGCAGACTCTACCACAACCGAGTGGTGATCAAGCTGTGATTTTTGAAAACCTGGGGCTGACTGTACCAAATAGGTAGTGTCAGCTTTCCTATGTACTGGAGCAATTGATCCAGGATGTTCCCAATTCTTCTTAAGGAGATCAAGAAGGACCTGATGAATGGGCATAGAGGTGATTACCTTAGGGGCATCCAGGAATTGGAACAACTCCATCATCTGGTGCCTATCATCCTGTTCTGTCTGTAATTGGAAAGGAACCAATTCAGACATTTCCTTCACAAAATTTATAAAAGAAAGGTCCCCTAGGGGAGAACGCTTTCTACTCTCAGTAGGTGAAGGTAAATCATCAGTGTCTGTTGAGGTATCATCACCCCAGGTATCATAAGGATCCGCAGCCTTCCCTCTAGGAACTAGAGGGGGACAGGTTGGTTGTATACCTGAAGAATCCGGTCTAGGTTCCGAAGGAATCAGAGGAATTATCGGAGGCACCGGTGCAGGCATCGAAGGCATCAATGGTTGACTTGGTGGCGCCGATGGATGGGTCGGTGGCGAGGGACGTATTGGCATCGATGGCTGAGGCAGAACCCCTGATGGAGGAATGCGAAACGGTGTTTCTCCTCCCGATGATGCTGTCAGTGGGGAGGGCATCGGAGACCCGGAATCCATCGGTGGAAAAGCGGCCATAAGCGCTTCCATCCTGGATAGCAGCGGTGCTGGAATCGGGTCAATGGTCGGTTCCAGAGGCGGTGCCGGTGTCGGTGCCAGAGGAACCAGAAGACGTTGCATCGCCTTGTCGATGGCCTCCTGAACCATCTGGCCCAGTTCTTCTTGGAGACCTGGAGCAAGGAGCCCCAGCTCCAGAACAGAAGGAGGAGGCAGAGGCATAGCCGGAGGGACCACCGTTAAAGGCGGAGTTGCGGCTCCCGATCGGGTGAGGGTTGCCTCGGTGACCCGGTCGGAGGAATGGTCGGTGCCTTTCCTGGACAGGGTTTTTTCAACAGAACTCGGATGATGGTGAGGTCGATGATTTCGCTCCCTCGAAGGTCCAAGTCTTACGGTGTCAATGGCGATGTTTTTCCCTGCGATCCCCTCGATCCTGAGGGGGAGTATAGGGTGTCGATGGCCGAGAAGTCATCCACAGCCTTCCCTCTAGGAACTAGAGGGGGACAGGTTGGTTGTATACCTGAAGGACCCGGTCTAGGTTCCGAAGGAATCAGAGGAATTATTGGAGGCACCGGTGCAGGCATCGGTCGGTGCAGGCATCGAAGGCATTGGTCGGTGGTCGATGATGGCGCAAAGTTGACGGTGCCAGTTCTGATGACGTCTATGCAATGGACGGAGTCGGGGTTTGAGCATGGAAGAGAAGTTCCATCTTCTCCATTCTGGCCTTGCGACCCTTCGGCGTCATTAGGACACATTTGGTGCAAGTCAAGACATCGTGCTCGCGTCCTAGACACATTACACAGACTTTATGGGGGTCTGTGATCGACATGGTGCAGGTACAGTCCGGGCACCGACGAAACCCAGATTCCATGGCCATGTAAAAAATCGAGCCGAGGTACAGTCGACGGCTAGTAGGCCGTGAGAGCCAAACTCGATGGTAATCGACGGGAAACGGGTAAAAACTTACCGAAGTACTGCGGACTAAGAAAAGGTAGAGGGACCCCTGTGGGGCAATTTAACTTTTAGTAATTCCATGAGGAAAATTCCTGTCAGGAATCTCTTCAGAGCTCCTTAACTGCGAGGCTACTGCTGCGTGGAAAAAAGAAGACTGAAGGGGGACCCCTGCTGGCTGCAGGGTGCCATGCTGGGCATGCTCAGGAGAGGCCAGTCAAAGTTCTGGAAACTTTGACAGAAGTTTTCCGTGATTGGGCTCCATCCTGTGATGTCACCCATATGTGAGGACTACCATCCTGCTTGTCCTGTGAGAAGTATATAATTACTGTGTTTAAAGTATTATTATCTTATGTACAAATATTGGCTATAACTGTTTTCTCTGAACACTATGTTCTGTTATATAATTGAAATTTCAATAAAAATAAAACTAAAAAAATATATATATATATAAATAACACGGTCATCCTCCCAGTCCCCTCAGCCCATAACATAGGAGTCATCTTCAACTCCTCTCTCGCCTTCTCTACACATATCTAAAATTCTGCTAAAATGTAATTTCTTTCTCTAGAACATCAATAAAATCATAGAAACATAGAAATGACGGCAGAAAAAGACCAATAGGCCCATCCAGTCTGCCCGGCAAGCTTTCACACTTATTTTCTCATACTTATCTGTTACTCCGACCGCTGAGTTCAGGGCCCTTATTGGTAACTTTTTTATTCTAATTTCCTTCCACCCCTGCCATTGATGTAGAGAGCAGTGTTGGAGCTGCATCAAAGTGAAGTATAAGGCTTAATGTTTGAGGGTAGTAACTGTCATATCGAGCAAGTTACCCCAATGTTTGTATATTCATACTGCTCAGCTCAATGCCTTGTTAGATGTTGTCTGGATGTAAATCCTATTTCTTCATTCCCTCCCCCTGCCGTTGAAGCAGTGAGCTGTACTGGATATGCATTCAAAGTGATCAGGCTTAATTTGTTAGGGGTTGTAACCACCGCAATAAGCAAGCTACTCCCGCGCTTATTTCTTTACCCAGACTGTGCAATTCGGTCCTTGCTGGTTGTTGTCTGAATGTAAATCCTCTTTTCTTCATTCCCCCTGTTGAAGCAGTGACCTGCGCTGGATATGCTTTCCAAGTGAAGTAACAGGCTTAATTGGTTCGGGGTAGTAACCGCCGCAACAAGCAAGCTATTCCCACGCTTATTTGTTTACCCAGACTGTGCTACATTGTTGGTTGTTGCCTGAATGCAATTCCTCTTTTCCACATTTCCTCTTGCCATTGAAGCATAGAGCAATGTTGGAGTCGCATTAACAGTGTGAACGTTTATTGAATAAGGGTATTAATCACCAGGTAGTAGCCGTCATTTCTGCAAGCCACCCCCATACCTCTTCTCTTCATTCCCATCCTCCAGGCTTTATGGATACACAGTGTTTATCCCACACCCCTTTGAAATCCTTCACAGGTTTGGTCTTCATCTCTTCCTCCGGACGGGCATTCCAGGCATCCACCATCCTCTCTATGAAGAAATCCATCCCTTCCTTTCTGAACACACTAGTGGAACCCTTATCCACTTTCTCATCTCATCCTACTTAGACTATTGGAACCTGCTCGTCACAGGTTTCCCAGTGAGCCATCTTTCTCCACTAAATTGATGGTTTGTTGTCAGTAGATTTTTTTCCATATGCGAGTGCTAGTGTTTCCCTCCTTGATCCGTATGAAGCCGGGTTGAATGAATGTTGGAAAAAGTATGCAAATGTAGTAGTGCAGAGATAGATGTATGTGCAGCTGGTTTTGGCTTTGTGCCCTACCATCACAGCCCAAGTCCAAGTGGGCTCAGTATGATTTCCCTGCCTATTTCTATAACAAACATCACATGAACAACTCTATATGTCCTAAAAAGGATAATCAGGATCATGCATAAGAAAATTAGCTAATGCATTCCACCAGTGATGGTCCCAGGAAACACAACGGAAGCCAGTCCAATATGGGAAAGTAGCAACCAGAAGTAGAAGATCAGTAAAAGCCAAAGATTCATTATCATCACACTATGCAGAAAACAGTAAGGCCTGACTCTGGCTGAGTTTTGCACTTGTAGCCGAGCTGCTTCAGGGACTTCTATAATTATAAGACATGTATATTAAACATTTAATATACATGTATATTTAATATATATTTAATTGAACATTCTCTTCTAACTGAATCAGACACTACAAACCAATCACTACAATGTTTTACTTCTTGTTAAACTTGTTTATCTTTCCTTTAACTCTAATCCCAGTTAGAATAACCCCTGTTTTATTGTAACTTTCTCTTCCGTGCACTTGTTTATACGCCTGTAATGTATACTCTTATGTTTTAGTTATGTAGTTATAATGTATTGATCACCCCTTGTTTTATGTAAACCGACATGATACGTACTCCCGTGAATGCCGGTATAGAAAAACACAAATAAATAAATAAAAAATAAATAAAAAAAAAATTTAAAAACATAAAAAGGTACTTACATGTTACAAAAATAAATCATAAAAATAATAATTAAATACAAATTATAAAACTATAGGTACAAAGCACATAAATGGTTATAAAATTGCATGGGAGTTATGTGCATACTTCTATGTGCACAAAAGATAGGCATTCTGAAGGGGGGGGGGAGGACATTATGGAGTTGGTAATTACAGTGAAATTAATTCTTTCCTGATAATTTCCTTTCTTCTAGGATAGGCAGGCTAGTCCACACAACTGGGTTTATGCAAACCAACCAGCAGATGGAGAGTAACAGACGCGATGTCACCTAAGTACAGAAGACTTGCCATACTGGGTCAGACCAAAGATCCATCAAGCTTATTATCCTGTTTCCAACAGTGGCCAATCCAGGTCACAAGAACCTGGCAGAATCCCAAGGGGTAGAGAGATTCCAAGCTGCTTAGCACAGTGACAAGAAGTGAAGTTCTACAACTCCATCTTAATAATGGTTTATGGACTTCCTCTCCAGGAACTTGTCCAAAACCTTTTTAAACGCAGCTACACTACTACTGTAGCTTTCACCACAATCTCTGGCAATGAATTCCAGAGCTTAATTATGCAGAGTAAAAAAATGTTATTAGTTTTAAATGTATCATCTAGTCATGTGTACTCTGAAAGTGTAAACAACTGATTTAACAGTTAATCATTACACTCAATTTATAGACCTCTATCACATCGCCCCCTCAGCCATCTCGTCTCCAAGCTGAAGATTCCTAACCACTTTACCCTTTCTTCATAGAAGAATCATTTCAACCCCTTCATCATTGTGGTAGTCCTTCTCTGTACCTTATCTAATTCTGCTCTATCTTTTTTGAGATGTGGTGACTAGAATTATACACACCATGGAGCAATATAGTGGCATTATGATATTCTCTGTTTTATTCTCAATTTCTTCCCTAATAATACCTAGTATTCAGTTTGCTTTCTTGGCTGCTGCTACACACTGAGCAGAAGATGTCAACATATTAACAATGACAACTAGATCCTTTTCCTGAATGGTGATTCCAAATGTGGAACCTTGCATTGTGTAGCTATAATTTAGGTTACTCTTCCCTAAGTGCATCAGTTTGCACTTGTCCACATGAAATTTCATGTGCCACGTGCATGTTCAATCTCCCAGTGTTGCAAGGGTCCTCTTGCAATTGCTCACAATCCACTTGTGATTTAACAACTTACTTGGCAGGTTCTTATGGCCTGGATTGGCCACTGTTGGAAACAGGATGCTGGGCTTGATAGACCCTTGGTCTGACCCAGTATGGCATTTTCTTATGTCATCAGCACATCTGATCACTTCATTCATTCCCATTGCCAAATCATTTATAAATATATTGAAAAGCAGTGGTCCCAGAACAGATCCTTGGGGCACTCCACTATTCACCTGTCTCCATTGGGAAAGTTTACCATTTAGCCCTACCCTCTGTTTTCTACCTTTTTTTAAATCCAGTTGCCAATCCACAATAGGCCACTACCCCCTTTCCCATGACTTTTTAATTTCCTAAGTCATGAGGGACTTTGTCGAATGCTTTCTGGAAATCCAGATACATTACATCAACCTCCATATATTCCTGCACTGACCTCAACCTGCCAGTATTCCTGGAAAAGCTAACGACAACTCAACAAACTAACGATCAATCACTTTCCTTGTGCCTGCAAATATTTTTTTTCAACTTCCAGTAGAACGAGAAGCACTTAACAAAAGAAGGGACTTTTGAGGGGAACAGAAGGCCCCACTTACCAGATTCTTAATTGACTCCACCCCAGATCTGAAAAGAACCCTGGGAAAGGGTCCAATAACACTGTACATTCAGCATAGCAGCCCAGGGCGTGAGTGTGACTGGCCTGCCTGTCTTGGAGGAAATTATCTGGTAGGAATTAAATTTCACCTTCCTCTTCATCCAGGCAAGCCAATCCACACAACTGATATGTACCAAACCTACTTCCTCTGCGGGTGGGAGGCTGCCTGAGCATGTGTAACACTGCCCTCCCAAAAGACACATCCTCCCACACCCTAACATCCACCTGAAATGCAAGACCACATCACTGCCCTACAGATCTCAGAGATAGCAGCTGCAACTCCGCCCAAGACTCAGCCTGCACTCTTGTCGAATATGATCTGTCTCGGCAATGGCATATCCGCATCCATGTAGGCTGCTGTTATTATTCCCTTAATCCAATATGCCATGAGAAGCTGCTTCACTCTTCTTCATGTGCCCATGAAGAACAAAGATGATCTGCTCTCCCAATCTTTTTAGTAACCTGAAGGTAATGGAAAAGATGACTCCTCAAGTCCAAAGCACTTAACTAAGCAAACCCCTGCTCATCCATATCCCTATCCAGGGATGGTAATGGTATGAGCTAATTCAAGTGAAATTCTAACACAACCTTTGGTAAAAAGGAAGGTACCATTTTTATCTGCATTCTATTCAGAATAATCAGGAGAAAGAATTCTCAACAAGTGAGTGCCTGCAACTTTGAAATCTGCCATGCTGACCATATGACTACTAGAAATACCATTTTCATTGTCAAGAAACTCAAGAAACTTTGCTTGAAGGGAAGAAAGATAGGTCCTGATAAAAATGCCAATACCAAAATAAGATGCCAAAGGGGAACTGCTAGCCTCAAAGGTAGTCAAATATATTTGACTCCCTTCAAAACCTAGAAGCAGGCAGTGGGAAGACAGAGTATGATTCTGAACACATCCCCTATAGCAAGCCAAAGCCTCTACTTGCATGTTCATAGTATTAAGTGCCAACCCCTTAAAGAAACCTTCTTGCAAAAATTCCAGAAAGAGAGGAATAGATGCTAGAGTAGGATGACAACTGCTAAAAGCACAGATTCTCAAAAAATTCTCCAGACTCATACATAGGCCAAGGATCTAGAAAACCTCCAGGCTCGCAACAAGGTGCTCACCACTGCTACGGAATAACCCCACTTCCAACAGTTGTGCTCTTCAAAGGGCCAAACCGTAAGACAAAACTGATCAAGATTCTCGTGGAAGATCAGATCATGACGTACCAAATCCTCACACATCAGTAACCACCACTCTATCAACAGCCACTGAAGATCCACTTTACAAGGCCTCAGAAGCCAATCCAGAGCCACCAGCAGAATCAAGCCTGGGGGATAAGCTTTCTTCTGTAGTACTCTTCCTATCATTGACTACAGAGGAAACACGTATAATACTCCATCCTATGACCACAGTTGTAATAGCACATTGACCCTGTTCGCCTGTATATCTCATTTGCAACTGTAAAAGTGATGAACTTTCACATTCCCACTGTTTGCCATCAAGTTCAACATAAGCCACCCCCATCGGGAGACAATGAGTTGGAAAACATTTGCCAGTTCCCATTCCCTCAGATCTAGAATGCAGCAACTGAGAAAATCTTCCTGAACATTGTTGATGCCTGCAATGTGAGCCACTAATAGTGCCTGAAGATACCGTTCTGCCCATGGCAGAAGCAGATCCATTTCCAGCAAAACCTGCTGACTCACAGTTCCTTCCTGATGATTTATGTAAGCCACCGCCGTGGCATTGTCAGACATCACTCTCGCTGCTCTTCCTATTAACCTGCTCGTAAACTTCAGAAATGCCAACCAAATCACTCAATCCTCCAGTAGATTGGTAGCCTAATCCATCTCATTGGGAGACCACTGATCTTGTGCCACCAGCTCCTGACAGTGAACTCCCCATCCTTGAAGACTTGCTATTCAGTTGGGAACCTCTTAAGTCCATTCCCTTGATCAGATGTTCCCTCTTCAGCCACCAGAGGTCCTACTTCATCACTGCAAGGAGAAACAGCTGAATCCCATATTCGTGAGACTGAGGACTCCCCCGAGATAACATCCTCGACAGCGGACACGTATGCGTCCTGGCCCACAAGACCAGCTCTAAAGTGGCTGCCATCAAATCTAAGGTCTGCAGGTATGCCCACATAGAAGGGTAGCTTGTTGAATGCAAAGCTCAAATTTTTCCCCACAGTTTCTGGATATGCTGTTCTGGCCGAAACATCTTACCTTGAGCTGTATTGAAGCAAGCTCCCAAATACTCCAGCATCCCGAGTGGGTTCCAAACTGCTCTTGCACATATTGACTATCCAGTCAAGCTCTTGCAGCAACTGAACCACCCTGCAAGACTCCGTTCGACTCTTGTCTCTGGACTTTGCCCTTAACAGCCAATCGTCCAGATACAGATGAACTAGTGTCTTCATATTAAAGTGCTGCCGCTATCACCACCATGATCTTCGAAAATTTTTCTTGATGCCATAGCCAAACCGAATAGCAAAGCCTGAAACTGGAAATGATGACCAAGTACTGCAAAGCATAGGAACCACTGCTGCTCCTCCTGAATTGGAATATATAGATAAGCTTCCATTAGATCTAACAAAGCGAGAAACTTTCCATTTTGTACTGCCATAATTACGGATTGCAAGGTTTCCATCCGGAAATAGGTCACTCATAGAAACTTATTGACCCACTTCAGGTCCAATATTGGCAAACGGATCCTTCCTTTTTCGGAACCACAAAATAAATGGAATACTGGCCCGTTCCTTACAGATCCTTTGGTACTGGAATCACGTTGCAACATGGCCAATAAGGCAGCCTTCTTTTTGTCAGAGTGACATAGAGAAACCAGAAAAACATTGGAAACCAGGCACACTCACTCCAGGGCATAACCAAACTTAACCAGGTTGAACACCCACTGATTGGATGCAACTTAGGACACCTCTGATAGAAGCAGGAGACGTCCACCTATCTTTGGCACCTGCAGGTGGACCCTCAAAACTTCATTGCAAGGAACAGGAAGCTCCTGTCCTGGAGCTTCCCTCCTTACCCAGCTTCTTAGACCGATAGGATCAAGACCTCGGACTGTCTGAACTTCTGTTCTGGCAAAACCTCCTGTAGCCTTTAAAACAGCCCCTCAAAGAACCGTGAAGATAACTTTCTGTCTTTTGGTAGGCTAGGGATCTTTGAATCTCTCCACTTATTCGCTATAAGAACATGCCATATTAGGTCAGACCAAGGGTCCATCAAGCCCAGCATCCTATTTCCAACAATTGCCAATTCAGGCCATAGGAACCTGGCAAGTACCCAAAAACTAAGTCTATTCTATGTTACTGTTGCTAGTAATAGCAATGGCTATTTTCTAAATCAACTTAATTAATAGCAGGTGATGGACTTCTCCAAGAACTTATACAATCTTTTTTTAAACACACCTATACTAACTGCACTAACCACATTCTCTGGCAACAAATTCCAGAGTTTAATTGTGCGTTGAGTGAAAAAGATCTTTTCCAATTAGTTTTAAATGTGCTACATGCTAACTTCTTGGAGTGTCCACTAGTCTTTCTATTATCTGAAAGTGTAAATAACCGATTCACATCTACCCATTCTAGACCTCTCATGATTTTAAACATCTCTATCATAACACCCCTCAGCTGTCTCTTCTCCAAGCTGAAAAGTCCTAACCTCTTTAGTCTTTCCTCATAGGGAAGCTGTTCCATTCCCCTTATTTTCATTGCTCTTCTCTGTACCTTCTCCATTGCAATTATATCTTTTTTGAGATGCGGCGACCAGAATTGCACACAGTATTCAAGGTGCGGTCTCACCATGGAGCGATACAGAGGCATTATGACATTTTCTGTTTTATTCACCATTCCATTTCTAATAATTCCCAACATTCTGTTTGCTTTTTTGACTGCCACAGCACACTGAACTGATGATTTCAATGTGTTATCCACTATGACACCTAGATCTCTTTCTTGGGTGGTAGCACCAAATATGGAACCTAACATTGTGTAACTATAGCATGGATTATTTTTCCCTATATGCATCACCTTGAAATTTAATGTGGATAAGTGCATCTGTCATTTCGATGCCCAATTTTCCAGTCACACAAGGTCTTCCTGCAATTTATCACAATCTGCTCGTGATTTAACTACTCTGAACAATTTTGTATCATCTGCAAATTTGATTACCGCACTTGTCGTATTTCTTTCCAGATCATTTATAAATATATTGAAAAGTAAGGGTCCCAATACAGATCCCTGAGGCACTCCACTGCCCACTCCCTTCCACTGAGAAAATTGTCCATTTAATCCTACTCTGTTTCCTGTCTTTTAGCCAGTTTGTAATTCACGAAAGGACATCGCCACCTATCCCATGACTTTTTACTTTTCCTAGAAGCCTCTCATGAGGAACTTTGTCAAACACCTTCTGAAAATCCAAGTACACTACATCTACCAGTTCACCTTTATCCACGTTTATTAACTCTTTCAAAAAAGTGAAGCAGATTTGTGCGGCAAGACTTGCCTTGGGTAAAGCCATGCTGACTTTGTTCCATTAAACCATGTCTTTCTGTATGTGCTGTAATTTTGATGTTTAGAACACTATCCACTATTTTTCCTGGCACTGAAGTCAGGTTAACCAGTCTGTAGTTTCCCGGATTGCCCCTAGAGCCTTTTTAAATATTGGGGTTACATTAGTTATCCCCCAGTCTTCAGGAACAATGGATGATTTTAATAAGTTACAAATTTTTACTAATAGGTCTGAAATTTCATTTTTGAGTTCCTTCAGAATTCTGGGGGTATACCATCTGGTCCAGATGATTTACTACTCTTCAGTTTGTCAATCAGGCCTACCACATCTTCTAGCTTCATCGTGATTTGGTTCAGTCCATCTGAATCATTACCCATGAAAATCTTCTCCAGTACTGGTACCTCCCCATCATCCTCTTCAGTAAACTATCTTCTCAAACTCTTACTCAAAACACACCCCTTTGAGGGCAGGTTTGTCAAATTTGACTTGGGAATCATGTTAGCCACTATGTTGTGCAACCAAAGCAGACATTGCACCGCCACCACAAAGGTTACAGTCCTAGCCACAGTATGTGCCAAATCATAATCTGGATCTGCCAAAAAGGCTACCCTTGGTTCTAGGGAAGAACAATTCTCTCCTTTTGTGCCTCCTGAGAAACAAACCCACGTTTGCCATAATGCAGCAGCAAGCAGAGATTTTCAGATTCATGATAATCACTTCAAAAGCCTGTTTTAAATATAGACTCTATTCTCCGATCTTGAGCATCTTTGAGGGCAGCTTCATCATCCACTGGAATGGTAGTCCTTAGTAACTGAACACACCAGAGCATCCATTTTTTTGGAAAACAAAATAGCTCTTTTGTCCAAGGATCTAAAGGGTACAGGTCTGCCAAGGACTTGCCCCCCCCCCTTAAATGTTGCCTCAGGCACTCCCCATTCCTATGAGTCAATGAGATCTTGCACTGCCTCATGTAGAGGAAAAAAACAGATTGTCTTCATTAAACTGACCATTTTAGAGTCTTTCTTTGGAGTGTTGGGGGAAACAGTCTCCACCTCCATCTGCAGCACATGGAGCAACAGATCACACCAGATAACTCATCCCCATGGAAGATTTGCAGCATTGACTTGTGTAGCTCTACCTCAGGGAGAATCTTACCCTCTTCTACACACAGGTCCCAGAATCCTCCGGGGGGGGGGGGGGTTCTTAAGATCATCTAAAGAATCCTCCAAGTAATCCAGGTCATCCTCCTCATCTCTATGTCTCCTCTTTGGCTGTCTGACATGTGCCGGAGGGGAACACTGCCTCATGCCCAGGAGAAAGGAGGTGACTGATGAGGGTGGGCTATAGACCTTGAATGCAGGATTTCCTGACCATACAAAAAATCTGCAGGCCTTTAAAGAATTCAACCCACAAAAGAGCAGGCAAATCCATCCCAAGCACCATTGGTACAGGCAATGCTACACACACACACACTTCCACCAAGGATAGCAAACAGGGGAGGTGGTACCAGCTTTTTTCCTTCCATGGAAGCCCCTAGCCTCTCTCCTTCCCTATTAGGTGAATCTTGTTCCAGCTTCCCAGACTGGGAATGTGGACCCCGCACCAAGGCAAAGTCCTTGGTTGAAACTTCCTCCCACACTGAGGAACACTTTGCACAGAGAGAGATACCTGGCTGTACACACCTCATGCTACAGGCAGAATACAGCTAGAGCTATTTTCCTGCACTGACTGTCCAGCGCCATCTTGTCCTCCTGCATTCCTTACCATACAATCAAGCCTGATGCACAAAATGCTGGCAGAACTTTCCTCTCTTGCTCCCTGACTGACCCCACCACAGCAAACACCTGAGAGCTGCAATCACTGGCACAGATCTACCTCTCCAAAAGAGCTCCGTGCAGCTGCATGGTCAATGCTGCCCCCCCTTTTCTTACTTTATTGTTCCACTCAATCGGGCACAGAAAACTTAGTCACGTTTCAGCATGTCAGGGCGTGTATTGCTCTGAGTGTATTGCTTTACGTTTTCTGTGCAGTTGGAATAGAAGAAAGATCAAGGCTACTTTACCCTGCTGGAATCCTGTCTAGCTCCTTTCAGAGGGCGAGGGACCCTACCTTCACCTCCTGAAACCTTCCCAGCAAAAGGCCTCTGAAACTGGAAATAGCTCAACTGAACAAGGGAGACAGTTATCACCTCAGGAGTGTCCAGGCCCATCCCAAACCTGAGCGACCTAGGGTCTCCAGCAAATGGCCACCATTTGCTGGAGAAGGAGAATATTGGCAGGATGATGTCAGTACAGGAGTATGAAGTGACCATCAGCAAGTCTCTTACTCTGTCTCCATCTGCTGGTTGGCATGTGGCCTAGCTTGCCTGGATGAAGAGGAAATGCACTTCTGCTTTTAAAACATACATACATAATCTACACAAGTTATGCCCTGCAAAAAAACCCCCAAAAAACTAGTGTAACTGTGAGAGAGTTAGTTTGAAGATTCTCCTTAAGCATATGCACAAAGTGAATTTATGTGCACAAGTTTCCTTTGAAAATTATTATGAATTATGGATATATAAGTTACACAGGTTGTTTAAAAAAATTACTGTTTTTTGACATTGGATCCTTTAGTAGTTTTTCTGGATTAAATTTGTTCAGATAATTACACCACCTTTACCATTTATTTTTTATTTCCTCAATTTTCCCTGCCACTTTCTTTAACATCTGCTATTAACCATGCACTTTCACAGGCTCTTAGAGCCCTAGTTTTGTTTAGAAATGTACTCAAACTATTAATAGGTTTTGTTTTTATTTCAACAAAAGCAATTCCATGAGTGTGAAACTCAAGTTTTCTATGGTCACTTAACATGAGCAACTGGATGTACCTATTTGGAAATAAAGACCATTAGAATTAATACTTTATTTTGTAAAAATGTCCTTTTTGTAATGTTAATAAAGCTGTAATCATTTTTTTCCATAGTTGCCCAAGCTAGCAGTTGTGTTCAGGAGCAACATGAGGCCAGTGTTAGCCAGAGATACATATTACTATGACTGAGATGGAGGCAGCATATGTCCTGACTTGTGACTAGCCCCACTAAGCTCAGCCAACAAATAAATAACCAATTTCCACTAGCCATAGCAAGCCTGGTTTAACTTAGAAATCGCTTTCTCCACCCTCACCCTTCAATGCCTTTACAAACTCAATAACTTTTGACCAGCACAAGGCTTAAGGGATGGAGAGTCTCCTGCTATAAAAACTGTGCTGAAGTATGAGTTTCTGCCCGCCTCAGCATAACTCCACTGCAGTCCAAATCCCACCCCCCTCCCCAAAAAAAATGTTTACTATCTCAAAAGGAAGTATGATAATGTAGGTCTTGCTCAGCGAAAGTTATGTTTGTTTCCCCGATACCACTCCTTAATTTCACCTACTCCCAATCTAATCTCTGCTTAACCCCCCGCCGTATTGATTTCAAAAGCTTTGCATACAGACTAGAACAGGGCTTCCTGAACCCGTCCTGGGGACCCCACAGCCAGCCGGCTTTTCAGGATATCCACAATGAATATGCATGAGATGCATTTGCATACCATGATTACTCTGTATATGAAACTGTTACTCTTGCGTATTCATTGTGGATATCCTGAAAACCCGACTGGCTGTGGGGTTCCCAGGACAGGTTTGGGAAGCCCTGGACTAGAAGCAAAGCTCTCTCACCTTTCCCCACCTTGCTAGCACCTATCCATCTGGGGTCACAGGGGGAAGAAAGGTGCTAAGATGCCCTATATAGTAGCCTTAAAATTGACAAAGCTGACATCACAGCTGTTCAAAGACATTCTTTCTGTTGCATACCAAACGATACTTTACAGGTTGGGATATTTTATTGGATCAACAAAAAAAATTCTACACAGAACTTGTAGTGGCTTCATATCTTAAGCAATAGAAGAAACAAATGATTTATGTCATCTTAAAAATTAAACCTTTGTTTTCACATTACATTGAAAAGTGTACAATCATTTCACCATATAAAGATACATTTTATATTAACTAACAGAAGACTACTTGTTTAGTCTGTGATGGGACTTGCCAACACACCATTTTTAGAGAGCTGCACTTCTGATGAGACGTTAACGATTGAAAATGGCAACAAGAGTACAGTTCCAACTGACAAAAAGCTACTCTGCCTCATCCAGCAGTAAGTGGCCAGCCACCAAACATGGGGCATGAACCTGTGAATCACTCAATGGGATGGGCTGATTCAGAGGTAAAGCACATTTAAGGCACGCTGCCTGTCCGATTATTTACTGAATACTTTATTGCTGTGATGTTCTGCAAGATGCGGTAACTAATCATTTAAGCATTAGTACATGGCACAGTTTTCTACTCCTATTGCTGACTCATGAAATTTAGGGGTTGTTTTTATGAGCAAAACACAGGAGTCTAATGTGCACTTCATATTTATCCCCAAACACAAAATGGTAAATTCTAGGTTTTTAGAGCCGACCCAGTGGCTCAGTACGGAGCACTGCATACTGACATGCTGAAGGGCCCAGGTTCAAGGACCCAGATGCAACCAGGGCTGGAAATGCTGTGAAGAAAGTATTCACGGCAAAAAGATTGAGGGGGGAAAGGGGGTGAAGTGGAAGTAGTCAGTCATCTCGCAAGAGCAACATCTGATGGCCCAAGTTAGGGCCTGTAATTGCAGAGTTCCAGTAATTGGCCCCAGACCAAAGACTGTTACTGCAATGACTGGACTGAAGGATATAGAATAGGGGGGGGAAAAAACCCTACCTATATCCAAATGAAGGATCGATTTGAGTTGAAGGCCCAAAGGAGCAGGATGACACCTGGGTCAAAAAAACAAAACAAAAACAAAAAAAAAAAAAAAAACTTTCCAGGTTTTAAAAACTGACGACAGCAGAATTAACCATTCCTGAGGTAAGTAAACTGGAATTGGTGAACTACTGTTTATGTAAGCAGACAGGGCATAGCCAGGCTGAACAATATGGACTAGAAATGAAATCTGGAGAGTTGCAGAGAGCTCTGATAAGTGAAAAACTGCTGGACCGTCACAGCTGAAGCAGCATTTAGAAAAAAAACAAAACACAAAATAAAAAAAAGACAACAAACCATACTTGTTTTGGGAGGCTTTTTATCTTTTCAAATTCTATTTTCTACAAGTGATAATTTCCTTGGCAGAAGGTGCTATTGCAAGAGGTATTGGCTTTGACCTAGATTTCTGCTCAGGATATCAACCACAAGCCATGAGAAATTATCTGGCAAAAAAACAATAGAAGGGGAGTCTTCCAAACAATGTAACATAGCACCATAATCAACATGTTACAGTGAAATAAATTAAATCATACATTTCATTTTAAATTATTTTTATAGAAGTCAAATATTTTACAAACAAAATCAATTCATAGGAATACACAAATATATACATACACTCATTTATACATGAAATGGAAAATACAAGCTTGAAAATCTGACAAGTGCAATAACAATTTAATAAACACCCTTCCTACCACATACATACACATATATGTCTGACTTATTTAAAGGAATACTCCTACACTGGCCATATTATTTAACCACCCTCTCAATAGGCACTGCAGTACAGTACATATTTGCACTGACTTCTGATTGAAGGAGCATTACAAAGAAAAATGGTTTTATCACAATGGATTCAAGATGGCAACTACTTAGGCCCCAGTGCCAACATGGATTATAACAAATCCAGCGAGTATTGTGTTTTTCAATTATTCATAGAAAATTTAATCCTGATTAAGTATCCTTGGGCAGCAATTCATGAGTAGCTGATGACCGAAACCAACATTTTATGTGAAATGCTTCTCTTAATTCAATCTGTGTATATGGCTTAATTATGATTGAGGATTCAATGCACGGGAAATGAATTAGAGCAGGATTAAAATTCTAGCATGGCATCACACATTCCATTCTCTTTTTTTGTATCTTCCTTTTTTTTCTTTTAAAGGTGCAAGGCTATGCCAATATTGACACTTTTTTTCACCTCGCACTGATTATTACTTTTAGACATCATCTCTTATGGAACAATATTGATTATAAAAATTAATGTGAATAAGGCAGCACTGCTTATAATTGAGCAAAACCCCCCCCCCAAAAAACAAAAAACTTGAAGCAATGCCAACACTGCTGGCAGGCATGGTTAATAATTTCTGTTTGCACATCTACTGCATGAGAACTGCTGTATCTTGTAAACATTTTTTTCCTATCAGTTTCCTGGAGTATTCTAGCAATTCAAGTACTTAAAATTATAATATGCACCTTTAACAAAGCAGTAAACAAGCAAAAAAAAACCTTGTACTCACTGTGCATGTCAAAAGTTCCATAATTTTACTACCAACATTTCCTGGTAAATCATTTTTCTACTTTTTTGCACAGACTTTCACACAATTGTTACCCCCTGACATCTCAACATATCAGCTTGATAGCTTCTTGGTCCTGTATCTTTCTGTCCAAGGCTTGGGTCTCTTTCAACTTACACAGAGAAATGGTTTGGTTTTTATTTCTGTATGTCTGGTTAGACTTTTTTGTTATGGCCACACCTCATTTTAAATATTCTCTTCCCTTACAGCCTGCTGCCTCTGTTTCTGGTGATACTCATCATGGTGGGAGTGGTCCAGCAGAAGCTGTCAG
Organism: Rhinatrema bivittatum; assembly: GCF_901001135.1. Lineage (NCBI taxonomy): Eukaryota > Metazoa > Chordata > Amphibia > Gymnophiona > Rhinatrematidae > Rhinatrema > Rhinatrema bivittatum. Next base: position 364,606,236 of record NC_042619.1, read on the forward strand.
ACTTCTCACAGATGTTTCGCCCCAGGAAAGAAAGACAAACCAAAACCAAAGAGAAGAATCTTAACAATTCTGTTTGTTCTTGGAGCCAACCAGATTACGTAAAAGCATAATTTGGAAGTAATTGCCACTTTACAAGTTGGATCAACAGTGAGAAATACAAGTGGTACAGGTGTCAGAACTAGAAATGTCAAAAAAGCATGAAAAACACCACATTACTCTATTGGGGTTATACAATACCAACGAAACCAGCCCTATAACAGCAATGAGTTGCTACAACTTAAGATTTTAAACATTGCAGTGACTGCTCGTCAAATATAGATTTTAGTTCAAAATGGTTGCTAACCTTGCACTGTATCTTTGTAGTACATACGAGTGTCACTCTACAGGTTTTAAGTGCATTCCTTAAAAAAAATTCATGTTCTAAGTCAAAGATAGTTAACGTTCATCATCGGAGGGTCATCCTACTAGCTTGTATCATTGAGGGTCACACTCAACTTTGAGATGCTGCAAATGCAGCCAAATCAAACCATGTTTTAGCTAGAGGAGTGCCAAAAGGCACAAAACCTACTGCATGCAAAAATGCAAGTGTTTTTAAAGTTTCACAAACTTCCAATGCATTCTCATTTATTTACCATTCAGCAGCCTCTCTCTCTTTTGTTTACATATTTCTGTTCCCTTCAGTCTCTCTTACAAATGTATACCTATAAAGACAAACTTTGGTCAAAGTGACATATACAAATGCATCACCCTGTTCCTACATTTCCCACATACCTCTCTATGCACAGCCAGAGCCAACCCTCCCTAGGCCTCCATTCACTCAAAAAGTGATACCACTCACTTGCACAGCCAAAGATCTCCCTCCCCCCAGCAACAGAATTATACACATACCCCCAATTACTGTACTACCACTCACATTTATACAGTCAGGCAAAGCCCCATTCACACGCATCCCTCCAAATAGACAACCAAAGATCTGATGAAACATGCACTCAGAGCCACACTGATACACAGCCCCAAATGCTTAGAGTCCCACTGCTATGAAACCTGGGTGGCCACAGAGGGCACCATACTCAAAAGGGCATCATTGACCCCTCTCTCCCGCACTCTCCATATGAGGTGTGCAAGCAGGAGACTCTGCAACTGTGTGGAGGAAGGAGGCTTCTGTGGTGGTAGATGAAAGGTCAGCCAGCAGTGAGGAAGGGAGGCGAGAGAGAGGAGGAAGCTGCTGGGCACAACAGAGGAGAGAGAGAGAAAGATGATGATGCTAGGGGGGAGAGAGGAGGAGGATGCTGGGCATTGTGGGCAAGAAGAAAGAACACTGCTTGGCAGAGGGTAAGGGAAGTATGGGGATGAGCGAGTTGGGAATACTGTGTTGGATCCAGTGGAGTCTGTCTCTCTTCCCCCACTCTAGACTGAGCAATCAGGGGCTTCGGTCTCTGTTGCCCACACCCAGTGGTACATCTTTACTCTCTCTTTCCAGCCTCAACTGGCGACTTTCTTCCCAAGCCACCAGTTAATTGATCAATGATGTGAAGCTTAAAATGCTACACAAATCTTTCCTGTCTTCCCCTCATACACATTTGTGACTCCTGTAAGAGCAGGTATCAGCGGGATTGGGCTGTGCTGTTCCTCCTTATCTGTACAGTTCTAGTGATAATTAACTACTATATATTACCATAGGGGCAGGGCCAGACAGAACACACACTATAAAGAGGGTGGAGATCCACAGGTATGTTAGGAGGAAAAACAGACTCGGAACAGATTAGCATGGGAGGGCATATTCCGCAGGGGTTACATCCTGGGTCCAGTAGTGCTTTTGTTGACATTTCGGATCAGGAGTTGCAAGCACATTGGACAGGATTACATTTTGGAGAAATGATCAGAAGTAAAGAAAATAAAACAATTCTACATGGCCAAAAGCATAATATTACACTTAGGGAGGAAAAGTCACATCTAAAATGGGGACTGGCTGCTTGGCAGCGGTAAGGCAGAAAGGGACTTGAGGGATTATAACATACCAGAAAATCTACATGGATCCGTAATGTAATGTATTAAAAAAAAAAAAAAAAAAACCAAAAATAAAACAACCCCCTAACATTATTCTGAGAGAATATTAACAGAAGCATTACATATAGAACAGGTAAAGTATTTATCCCACTCTGGTCAACATTCGAGAGGTCTCTGCTGGAGTGCTGGGACCAGCTTTGGGCCCCATACTTTAAGGTGGCCTTGGAGGAACTGCAGGGCCACACAATAAGAGACTGAGATCATTCGACCTACAAGCACAGGCTGAAGGATCTGGGTTTATGAAGCTTGGAAGAGAGAACACTGATGAAGATTGCTGCCAAGTCACTCAAACACAAAGATGGGGTAACGACGGGGACAGCAATCAGCTGCGCCTCCACGGAGGGCAGGGCCCAGCGGGAGAGAGATTTAGCTTAAGAAACAGGAACTTTCCAATAAGAGCAGCTAAGCAATGAGGAAAAAAAAACACAAATACAGAGAGAAGTGCTAGAATCTCCATTACTGGAAGCTTTTAAGAGCAGATTAGACCAACATTTTCCAGGGATAAGAGTACAGTAGATCCTGCCTGGAGATGGGGGGCAGACTAAATTATCCCCATGGGGTCCTTTCCAATATATAATTCTAAATAAATAATATTGCCATTATCAATGACATCTGTTATTCCTCTACAAGATTAGAGCTTTCAAAGTGTATTTTGCAAAGAAGTTTAATAGGACTGTTCACCTGACAGTTTCTGCTAACAATGACCACGGCCTGAAATCTGCTTTCATGCCAGTGACATTTTGCTGTTGCCCCTTCACTTTTTGGTACTCGCACCCAGTGCAGCGGCCCAGGAATCTACTTTTCATTTCCCCAAAGAGGTGGATGTGGAGAAACGTAACAACAGACAGCAGCCGCAGCATCTGGGAAAGGATCACTATTGCACATTCATCGCTTGCACCTGTGGTATCTCTGACAAACACTACTGAGAGTAATAGCGACTTCTGTGTCCCGATGATACAGTCAGCGGCAGGGTCACAGAGGAGAGCGATGACACCTCCCAGTACAGGCTGTGAGACAGAAAAAGTCTGTAGAGGAGAATCATAGAGGCTGACTGGCATAAGATCACACCGATGGTAATAATCTGAGGGAAAACATATTTAACACATGAGAATGCTAACAATTAAAAATCATATCATATTTGTTATTTGGTGTATGCCATAGCACTATATAGAATTTTCCATACCTGTCCTGAGGCTACACAGTCTGTCAAGTTATCAGAATATTCAAAATGAATATGCAGGACAGAAATGCATGCACTGGAAATCTAGCATGTACAAAATCTTCTCATGTATGTGTCTGGTTATCCTGAGAACCCGACTGACTATGGGAGTCCAAGGACAGGTTTGGGAAGCCCTGGTTTATAGAACACTGCACAAGATCAGTCATGGGGTTACAATGCCCCAAACAGTTAGTCTGAGCATGGAATGGTTAAATGACTTGTTCAAGGTAACAAAGAAGGCAATTTTAAAAGGCATTTCCTCAGGTAAAACCGTGCTATACCTGCACAAATGGGTGGGCTTTGAAAATTGCCTACCTTATCTGTGGGTAAAGGTATACACAGTGCCACTACATATATATTTTTACCCGTAGAGTGTGTGGTATCTGGATGAGGTAAGCACTTACATGTGCACTTTTTGATTCTTTAAAAAAAACAAACCCTCAGTCATTAAGGGAATACTTTTCAAAATGATTTACACATGTAAATGTAACTACTATCATAGCAATTTTCAAAAGTCATTTACGCATGTCAAGTGCACTTACATGGGCAAATCCTATGGACAATTCAATGGCATACATTGTAGTAAAGTGTAAAATGCATTTACACGTGTAACTCATATGTTAAGTGAGTAAATGCTTTTGAAAACCAGGCCTATAATTTTCTGAGGAAAAAGTACCTACACAAATACCAGGTGCTCATTCTTTATCCAATTGATAAGGGGAATGGAACAGCTCCCCTATGAGGAAAGACTAAAGAGGTTAGGACTTTTCAGCTTGGAGAAGAGACGGCTGAGGGGGGATATGATAGAGATGTTTAAAATCATGAGAGGTCTAGAACGGGTAGATGTGAATCGGTTATTTACTCTTTCGGATAGTAGAAAGACTAGGGGGCACTCCATGAAGTTAGCATGGGGCACATTTAAAACTAATCGGAGAAAGTTCTTTTTACTCAACACACAATTAAACTCTGGAATTTGTTGCCAGAGGATGTGGTTAGTGCAGTTAGTATAGCTGTGTTTAAAAAAGGATTGGCTAAGTTCTTGGAGGAGAAGTCCATTACCTGCTATTAAGTTCACTTAGAGAATAGCCACTGCCATTAGCAACAGTAACATGGAATAGACTTAGTTTTTGGGTACTTGCCAGGTTCTTATGGCCTGGATTGGCCACTGTTGGAAACAGGATGGTGGGCTTGATGGACCCTTGGTCTGACCCAGTATGGCATTTTCTTATGTTCTTAATTCAATTTTTAAAAGGGAACTTTCCCCCTTTAAAAACCAGTGGAAATCTGAGGGTAAAAAGCACCCACAATCCTTAACTTTCAGATTATGTACAGAAGAGTACTCTCACATTATGCAGTGGCCAGAGGAATATGATCAGAGTTTCAAGATTTGCAGTTCTGTGCTCCAACTTGTCAGTTTACTTTATACAGCAGCACATATCGAGCACCCTTCAGGATAGACAACAGTCTTGGTACATTTTATAAAATACTTTAAAAATAAAACGAAAAAGTAAAATGTTTGAAAACTTAAAAAAAAAATTACAATTTAAAAGTCATCATTCCTAATATTTGTTTGAAGTATATTTCACCCCATGCATGTGGGTTTTCCCCTTTCATTTAGGCAGCCAGAATCAAGGAATGCAACTTCAAAGGTAAATTACTACCCACTCTGCAGGCCATATATAATTCAATAAAGAAATTACTGGTCTCTGGGGTACTTTATGTGAAAAAATAGAGTCAGGGCCTATCAATTTCCTCATCTTGGTGAAACCTTGCACTTTGAAAGTCTAATCCGATTGGGTGTAAAGTGATATGACAAAAATAGGTCTGAATGCAGCCCTACATCAGTCCAATTTAGATGTCACTACATTCAAACAAAACTTCCTCCCTCACAGAAAGAGAAAACAAGATGGCCAACCCTTGTTTAGCTAATGAAGCTCTCCATCATGGGGAGAAACTAATCAAAGCTTAGTTGAAGGATCTGCTCCATCTCTGAAGTTTGTGCAATTTTATTTTAGTTAATTTTATTTATAATAATGTCAACACATTACAACTTAACTTTTGAATTTTCATCAAAACATTTTTCTTATCAGAATAATCAGAAAGCAAAAAAAAAAACCGAAAAAAAATAATTTTATCAGCGTTGCATTTCTGTATCTATCACAAAGAAAATAAATTTGTGAGCGACCATGTAAAACCTGTGAGAGATGCTCTGAAAAATATGAGTGATCACTCACATACTCAGCTTAGAGGGAACTTGATATTTTAATTTATTTCATTGTTTTCAATTAAAACAATATATAATGCATTCAAATATACAGAGGAAAATGGTGAGGGGTAACCTTCACATTATTAGCTCCCAAACAGTAGCCTAGCTCAATACATCCAAATAATTTTATAATTTTTCTGTTTATTAACTGAAGTTTTAACTCCAATTCCAAACATTTGGTTTGGTGAGTTTTTTCCTGTATTTTAGTCTGCCTGCTTGGGATGCTGACCTGAAAATTCAATGTTACAGCAATGAAAGAGCACAGAGACCTGAAAAGTAAACAACTAAGTATACTGCACAGAAACACACATTTCAATGGTTATCGCTTTCCAGACTGATTTTACAGTCCTCTGTTGACACCTTGTGGGATACTGCAAAACTGTAATGTATACTCTTAAATACTCATATATAAAACACGGATGTCAAACTGCAAGCCACAAGAGCTGCAGACCAGTGAGGTTTTCAGGATATCCTGAATGAATATACGGTACATAAAATATATCTGCATCCCATTGAGGCCGTGCAAACAAATCTTATGTATGCTCATCATATACAGTATATCATGAAAACCAGATTGGTTTGTGGTGGTCAAGTATTGAAGTCAGATAGTCTTTGTGTAGAATGGCAACTGAACATTTCCTCCTGTGAGGAACTGCAAGCCCCACGAGCTCTAAAAAGGCACCATGATTGTCCTGGACACCCTCAGAAATCCTTTCCATGCCCACCCAGTCTGTCCATGTGCATCTGCCTACTATGTTGTCTCAAATTTTACTCAATCTGTGGTCTTCTCTCTGTCTCCATCACCAAGGACCTTTTGTCTATCCCATGCAGCTTGAACTCTACCACCTCTGCTGGAAGTCTGTTCTAGATATTTATCACTCTTTTGGAGAAAAAGTATTTTCTCACATTCCTTTTGAGCTTTCCTCCCACCTCAGCTTCATATGAAATCCATTGCTCTATTCATTCTATGGAAAATGCTACCTTCTAGTACCTTAGTGAAGCCTGCTCAATATTTAAATGTTTGTACCATATCTCCCCTTTTCTTCCAGGAAGTATATCGTTAGCTCCTTAAGTCTCTCCAAGTATGGTGTACAGTGCATACCATGCACTATTTTGGTGGCCCTCTTTTGAAGTGTAACCATTTCATCCATATCATTTTACAGATATGGTCAACCAGAACTGTACAGTACTCAAGAAAGGGTCTCAGAGACCTATAGAGAGAGGTATTATTACTTCCCTCTATTAATCATGTTCTTATATACACTCAAATATCCTAATAGTTTCCCAACTGCTTTGTCTCTGACTGACTGAAGACTGGAGGATAGCAAATGTAACCCCAATATTTAAAAAGGGCTCCAGGGGCGATCCAGGAAACTACAGACCGGTTAGCCTGACTTCAGTGCCAGGAAAAATAGTGGAAAGTGTTCTAAACATCAAAATCACAGAACATATAGAAAGACATGGTTTAATGGAACAAAGTCAGCATGGCTTTACCCAGGGTAAGTCTTGCCTCACAAATCTGCTTCACTTTTTTGAAGGAGTTAATGTGAATAAAGGTGAATCGGTAGATGTAGTATACTTGGATTTTCAGAAGGCGTTTGACAAAGTTCCTCATGAGAGGCTTCTAGGAAAAGTAAAAAGTCATGGGATAGGTGGTGATGTCCTTTCGTGGATTGCAAACTGGCTAAAAGACAGGAAAAAAAGAGTAGGATTAAATGGACAATTTTCTCAGTGAAGGGTGTGGGCAGTGGAGTGCCTCAGAGATCTGTATTGGGACCCTTACTTTTCAATATATTTATAAATGATCTGGAAAGAAATACGATGAGTGAGATAATCAAATTTGCAGATGACACAAAATTGTTCAGAGTAGTTAAATCACAAGCAGATTGTGATAAATTGCAGGAAGACCTTGCGAGACTGGAAAATTGGGCATCCAAATGGCAGATGAAATTTAATGTGGATAAGTGCAAGGTGATGCATATAGGGAAAAATAACCCATGCTATAGTTACACAATGTTGGGTTCCATATTAGGAGCTACCACCCAAGATAGAGATCTGGGTGTCATAGTGGATAACACATTGAAATCATCGGTTCAGTGTGCTGCGGCAGTCAAGAAAGCAAACAGAATGTTGGTAATTATTAAAAAGGGAATGGTGAATAAAACGGAAAATGTCATAATGCCTCTGTATCGCTCCGTGGTGAGACCGCACCTTGAATATTGTGAACAATTCTGGTTGCCGCATCTCAAAAAAAGATATAACTGCGATGGAGAAGGTACAGAGAAGGGCGATCAAAATAAGGGGAATGGAACAGCTCCCCTATGAGGAAAGACTAAAGAGGTTAGGACTTTTCAGCTTGGAGAAGACACGGCTGAGGGGGGATATGATAGAGGTGGTTAAAATCATGAGAGGTCTAGAACGGGTAGATGTGAATAGGTTAATTACTCTTTCAGATAATAGACTAGGGGGCACTCCATGAAGTTAGCATGTGGCACATTTAAAACTAATCGGAGAAAGTTCTTTTTCACTCAACACACAATTAAACTCTGGAATTTGTTGCCAGAGGATGTGTTTACTGCAGTTAGTGTTGCTGTGTTTAAAAAAGGATTGGATAAGTTCTTGGAGGAGAACTCCATTACCTGCTATTAATTAAGTTGACTTAGAAAATAGCCACTGCTCTTACTACCAACAGTAGCATGGAATAGACTTAGTGTTTGGGTCTTGCCAGGTTCTTATGGCCTGGATTGCCCACTGTTGGAAACAGGATGCTGGGCTTGATTGACCCTTGGGGTCTGACCCAGTATGGCATGTTCTTATGTTCTTACTAGTGCTCCTGGATTACAAGATGCACTGTATGGCAGTAAAGATGTGCATTCTCACCTATGCTCATCCCCATAGCTGGCAGTGCACAGCACTCTACCCTCCTAGATCTGTAAGAATTTTCTTACAGTAATGGATTATCTGACTTATTTAAATTAGATTGAAAGCATCTCAAGTTCATGTAAAGGGAGCAGAATTTCTACACCTTTTATAGGTAATAAGTTTTATTATAGCAGCAGAAATTATGCTATGGTTTTTATATACGGTAGATATTAAACTTCTGGTTTAAAAGAGTAAGTCGCTCTTGTTACAGTTATGAAAACCCCTTTGTCTAACTCAAAGTTAGCTTGTACATCTCAAATACATTGCCAGTAAACTACCCAGCTCAAAAGTATTAATTTAGGAGTGCATAAAATGTCACGAAGACACTCTCTGCTCTCTAAATATCCTCTGCAGTAAGGCCATCCTTCTGGAGAGTCAGGGTCCTGTCTTAAGAACATGCCATACTGGGTCAGACCAAGGGTCCATCAAGCCCAGCATCCTGTTTCCAACAGTGGCCAACCCAGGCCATAAGAACCTGGCAAGTGCACAAAAACTAAGTCTATTCCATGCTACTGTTGCTAGTAAGAGCAGTGGCTATTTTCTAAGTCAACTTAATTAATAGCAGGTAATGGAGTTCTCCTCCAAGAACGTATCCAATCCTTTTTTAAACATAGCAACACTAACTGCAGTAAACACATCCTCTGGCAACAAATTCCAGAGTTTAATTGTGCGTTGACTGAAAAAGAACTTTCTCCGATTAGTTTTAAATGTGCCACACGCTAACTTCATGGAGTGCCCCCTAGTCTATTATCTGAAAGAGTAATTAACCTATTCACATCTATCCGTTCTAGACCTCTCATGATTTTAACCACCTCTATCATATCCCCCCCTCAGCCGTGTCTTCTCCAAGCTGAAAAGTCCTAACCTCTTTAGTCTTTCCTCATAGGGGAGCTGTTCCATTCCCCTTATTTTGATCGCCCTTCTCTGTACCTTCTCCATCGCAGTTATATCTTTTTTGAGATGCGGCAACCAGAATTGTTCACAATATTCAAGGTGCGGTCTCACCATGGAGCGATACAAAGCATTATGACATTTTCCGTTTTATTCACCATTCCCTTTCTAATAATTCCCAACATTGTTTGCTTTTTTTTGACTGCCGCAGCACACTGAACCGCGATTTCAATGTGTTATCCACTATGACACCTAGATCTCTTTCTTGGGTGGTAGCACCTAATATGGAACCTATCATTGTGTAACTATAGCATGGGTTATTTTTCCCTATATGCATCACCTTGCACTTATCCACATTAAATTTCATCTGCTATTTGGATGCCCAATTTTACAGTCTCACAAGATCTTCCTGCAAAATCACAAGCAGATTGTGATAAATAACTACTCTGAACAATTTTGTGTCATCTGCAAATTTGATTATCTCACTCGTCTTATTTCTTTCCAGATCATTTATAAATATATTGAAAAGTAAGGGTCCCAATACAGATCCCTGAGGCACTCCACTGCCCACTCCCTTCCACTGAGAAAATTGTCCATTTAATCCTACTCTCGTTTCCTGTCTTTTAGCCAGTTTGTAATCCATGAAAGGACATCGCCACCTATCCCATGACTTTTTACTTTTCTTAGAAGCCTCTCTTGAGAAACTTTGTCAAACGCCTTCTGAAAATCCAAGTATAGTACATCTACCGGTTCACCTTTATCCACATGTTTATTAATTCCTTCAAAAAAGTGAAGCAGATTCGTGAGGCAAGACTTGCCTTGGGTAAAGCCATGCTGACTTTGTTCCATTAATCCATGTCTTTCTATATGTTCTGTGATTTTGATGTTTAGAACACTTTCCACTATTTTTCCTGGCACTGAAGTCAGGCTAACTGGTCTGTAGTTTCCCGGATCGCCCTTGGAGCCCTTTTTAAATATTGGGGTTATATTATCTATCCTCCAGTCTTCGGGTACAATGGATGATTTTAATGATAGGTTACAAATTTTTACTAATAGGTCTGAAATTTCATTTTTTAGTTCCTTCAGAACTCTGATCTGTATACCACCCAGTCCAGGTGATTTACTACTCTTCAGTTTGTCAATCAGGCCTACCACATCTTCTAGGTTCACTGTGATTTGGTTCAGTCCATCTGAATCATTACCCATGAAAACCTTCTCCAGTACAGGTACCTCCCCAACATCCTCTTCAGTAAACACCGAAGCAAAGAAATAATTTAATCTTTCCGTGATGGCTTTATCTTCTCTAAGTGCCCCTTTAACCCCTCGATCATCTACGATCCAACTGACTCCTCACAGGCATTCTGCTTTGGATATATTTTAAAGTTTTTACTGTGAGCTTTTGCCTCTACGGCCAACTTCTTTTCAAATTGTCTCTTAGCCTGTTTTATCAATGTCTTATATTTAACTTGCGAACACTTATGCATTATCCTATTTTCTTCTGTTGGATCCTTCTTCCAATTTCTTGAATGAAGATCTTGTGTATGTGTATAACTTGAAAAGCTTTATTGTTCTGGTGCTTCCCCTTTCCCCCTTCTGGATATATAGTGGATGCAGCTCCTAAATCTTTATCCCTGGTGCGAAAGGACAATGCACCACCTGGAGAGCAGGTCCTTGCTACAGGATCCTTTTTCCTGCTGCACCAGGCTGATACTCTCCGATCATAAGACCTTCTTCCTCCAAGGCAGCACCAGGGCTGCCAGTCTGAAGTTGGGACTTGGCTACTATGTCCCTGAAGGTCTCATCTATATACCTCTCTGTCTGCCTCAGCTCCTCCAGGTCTGCTACTCTATCCTCCAGAGATCAGACTCGTTCTCTGAGAGACAGGAGCTCTGCATCGCATGCACAATTTCTCACCGGAGGGAAAAAAATCATACATGTGACACTCTATGCAAAAGTCTGGGAAGCCCCCCTCTTGCTGCTGGACTGCTGCCTTCATCTCAAATGTGTTCTGTTCCTAGTTAAGTTTTAAGTTGCTATGGGAGTAGGAATGTGTCTGCACCAAAAGACTTGATATGAATGCCATAAAGGGACAGAAAGATTCAAAGGTGGTAAAAAACCCCATGGCCATCCTCTGCATCAATTGAGATGGATAAGACTAGAACCAAGACTAGAACCAAGTCATCAGGAGTTCAAAAAAAAGCTAAAAACATGGCTTTTCCGTCAAGCCTTCCCAGACATCTAATGCTACCTAATCAAGTCTTTTAACCCAAATCATGGGTTATCTCACTGTTTTTCCTATTACGATTTTTTTCAACTGTATCTTAATTTTTGAGCTCTTTCATCTTTTGTATTTATACTGTACTCACACTCCATTTACTCTATCTCTTTTATATTTATTTCGTATATAATATTTATTACTATATTACTATGTTTAATTGGTTATCTACTCTATCTGTTCCATCATTATTGTTATTGTTCTATTGTTACCTGTTTTATTGTTCAACTGTTCTATGTAAAGCCCACTACTCTTTTTGGGCATTTAAAAGTTGTATGTAAACCGGATTGATTTGTAGTTCCTACAAGAACTTCGGTCTATAAAAATTAAAAATAAATAAATAAATAAAATGTATACACCCAGCACACTGCAGCTGTCAAAGTATAGGAGCAACTGCAGCCGATCTCAGAACATCCCTTGGAAAAATGCATGTGCAGCACACATACTGAAGATGTGGTTTTCAAAGGACCTAGTTTCAAAGGACAACAAGGACCGATTTCTTTTATTGATAATTTTTAGTGATATACTTTTAATGTTACATTTTGCATTTTAAGATGTGTTTTGATCTATAGTTTTATTTGTATTTTAAGATGTACTTGGATCCATTTGTTATTATATTTTAGCTTATGTTGAGACAGATTTTATATTTTAGATGAACCATTTTAAAAGTTACCCTTCTTTTATACGCATATGTACTAACCAACATTTGATTTATGCTGTAAATCGACGTGATATGTATCAACATGAATGCTGGTATACAAAAATCACTAAATAAATAAATAAAAATGTGCAGCAAACACAGCCCACATGGGCAATTCTTTACAGGATGCTTCCAAGTAGCTAGGATTGCTTCCATAGCTTTAGATATACATGCTCAATCAGCACAGGTCCTTTGTTTCAAACTGGGGGGGGGGAGGGGGGGGGAGGGGAGGAATGGAGAGGGGAAAACACTATGCAGGAAATATTCAGCTGTAAGGTTGCTTCAAAAAGATTTTCTATGAAGCCAGACTAATTTGGTGGCGGAGAAGAAAAAGATATATTACAGCACATAGAGATTATACTAATCAGACTTGTAGGAACAGACGAGGCTGCTGAAATGCTAAAAAGTATATTAAAGGTCAGTATTAAGTTTCATTTCTGCGTTCTGGGCTCATATTTACAAGAAATCATATGACTTACAAGAATCCAGTCTTATTAACAAATATGAGATTGGCATTATAAATGCCAACCAGTTGGAAAATGCAAATTCATTCATTGGTATGTACATTTATTTTTTATTTAAAAATCTTATTTTCCGCAATGTCCAGTACATGCTCAGCATGGACTACAAGGTAAAAACCATACATAATCAAAACATATGAAATTTAAAACAAAGGAACTTTTTATAGACAAATACAACCTCAATGACTAGCCCCATATACATCCATATTTAACTGAGTGTAACAGCTCAGAAGAACTGAGCTGACATTTCTCTACATTGTTTGGTAAGCAGCATTGCTATTATGAGATAGCAAATGTTGCTTACCTGATGTAACAGGTGTTCTCACAGGACAGCAGGATGTTAGTCCTCACAAATGGGTGACATCGAGGATGGAGCCCACCACAGAAAACTTCTGTCAAAGTTTAAACAGAACTTTGACTGGCCCCTACTGGGCATGCCCAGCAAGGCACTGACCCTGCAGCCAGCAGGGGTCTCCCTCCAGTCTGATTTTCAAAGCTACAGGCAGTGCCTAAAAATTAAAAACAAAACGAACCCAACACTGCGGGATGGCGGGCGGGTTTCGTGAGGACTAACATCCTGCTGTCCTGTGAGAACACCTGTTACATCAGGTAAGCAACATTTGCTTTCTCACAGGACAAGCAGGATGGTTGTCCTCACAAATGGGTGAGTACCGAGCTGAGGATGTCCCGACTTGCACCAAATGCACCCAACGACGTGCAAGAGGCACAACAACTGGGGTGGAAGGGTGTTGGTACATCATGTTGGAAAAAGGTTACGCAAGACAGATTGGCCGAAGATGGAGTCCTGTCTTCCAGCTTTGTCCAAACAATAGTGGGCTGCAAAAGTATGGAGAGAACTCCAGGTTGCAGCTTTGCAGATGTCAGGAAGCGGCACCGATCGAAGGTGTGCCACCGAAGTCGCCATGGCCCTCACAGAGTGTGCTTTTACACGGTCTTGAAAAGGAATGCCAGCTTGCTGATAGCAAAAAGAAATGCAGTCCGCCAACCAGGAGGAAAGAGCCTGCTTACCCACAGGTTGTCCTAACTTGTTAGGATGGAAAGAGACGAATAATTGAGTGCTCTTCCTGTGAGAAACTGTACGGTCTAGATAAAAAGCTAGAGCCCGTTTACAGTCTAGGGTATGCAGAGTCTGTTCCCCGGAGTTGGAGTGGGGCCTGGGAAAAAAGATAGGTAGTATGATGGATTGATTAATATGAAACTCAGAAACTACCTTAGGTAAAAATTTAGGGTGAGTGCGGAGTACCGCCCGGTCCTGCAGGAGTTTAGTGTAAGGCAGATAGGTGACTAAGGCCTGTAACTCACTAACCCTGCGAGCTGAAGTGACAGCTAAAAGGAATAATACCTTCCATGTGAGATACTTTAATTCACAGGAGTGTAGAGGTTCGAAAGGTGGTTTCATTAGCCGACCAAGAACCAGATTAAGGTCCCAAGATGGGGCCGGAGGACGTAAGGGTGGCTTCAGATGGAGCAAGCCTTTGAGAAAGCGTGTTACCAGGGGTTGTACTGAAATAGGGACACCCTGTATGCCTTTATGGAAAGCGGCTACTGCACTGACATGCATCCTAATGGAAGAGGTTTTAAGACCCGATTCCGATAGATGCCATAAATAGTCCAAGAACTTAGAGATTGGACAGGAAAGGGGATCAAGGGACTGGGAAGTGCACCAAGATGTGTACCTTTTCCATTTATACGAATAGGATCTTCTGGTGGAGGGCTTTCGTGAAGCTATCAGGACACGAGAAACCGAATCCGAAAGGTTAAAAGGCTGAAGGACTAACCTTTCAACATCCATGCCGTCAGGGACAAGGCTTGGAGGTTGGGATGGAGGAGGCATCCGTCGTTCTGAGTGAGCAGATGCGGATCCGTTCCCAGAGGGATGTGCCTGCGGATGGAGAGATCCTGAAGAATGGGAAACCACACCTGGCGTGGCCAGTGGGGTGCTATCAGGATCATGGTTCCTCCGTCCTGGCGAAGCTTCACGAGAGTCCTTGACAGAAGAGGAAGTGGAGGGAATGCATAGAGCAGACCTGATGTCCACTTGAGGGAGAAGGCATCCCTCGGCCGAGAGTGGTGGCTCCGAATGAGAGAGCAGTAATTGTCTACTTTGTGGTTCTGAGGGGACGCAAAGAGATCTATGTGGGGAGAACCCCACTTGTGAAATAGAGAGGTCGCTACCAGAGGATCGAGTGACCACTCGTGTGGTTGGAAGATCCGGCTCAGCTGATCTGCCAATACATTGTCTACTCCCGGCAGGTAAGTGGCCCTGAGGTACATGGAGTGGGAGAGGGCTTCTGCCCAAATCTGCGCAGCTTCCTGACACAGAAGGAAAGAGCCTGTGCCTCCCTGCTTGTTTATGTACCACATGGCCACTTGGTTGTCTGTCTGGATTAAGATTATCTGATTCGAAAGACGATCTTTGAACGTTCTGAGCGCGTAACGGATTGCTCGAAGTTCCAAAAAATTTATCTGGTGTTCGGCTTCGTCTGGTGACCATAACCCTTGGGTTTGGAAATCGTCCACATGAGCTCCCCAACCGATGTGGGAAGCGTCGGTGGTCAGGATTACTTGTGGATCTGGTAGGAGAAAAGGTAAGCCCTGAAGGAGATTGATTTGAGTCGTCCACCAGGTTAAAGACAGGCGAAGCGCTTGTGTAACTGCGACTATGGAGGACAGGCGCTGAGAAGCTTGAATCCATTGGTGTCGCAGAGTCCATTGTGTTACTCTCATGGCTAGTCGGGTCATGGGAGTGACTTGAACTGAGGATGCCATGTGTCCTAGGAGAATAAGGAATTGGCGAGCCGTGGCCGTGTCCTGAGACTGGAGCTGGCAAGCTAGGGACATGAGAGTTTGGACCCGCTGCAGCGGAAGGTAAGCCTTTGCCTGTAAGGTGTCCAAGTCTGCCCCAATGAAAGATAAGGTTTGAGATGGGACTAAGCAAGATTTCTCGTAATTGACAAGAAACCCTAAGGAAAGGAGTGTGTTGATTGTCAATTGTAGGGAGGAGTGGGCAATCTGAGGGGTGGAGGCCCTGATTAGCCAATCGTCCAGATAGGGGTAGACGTGGACACCTTCCTTCCTGAGGAATGCTGCTACCACTACGAGGCATTTGGTGAAGACTCGTGGAGCAGATGCCAGACCGAAAGGTAGTACTCGGTATTGATAATGGTCGCGGCCTACCAGAAACCGCAGATACTTGCGATGGGATTGTGTTATCGCAATGTGGGTATAAGCATCCTTTAGGTCGAGGGAGCACAGCCAATCCCCCCTTTGCAGCAGAGGGAGTAGCGCACCCAGGGTTACCATCTTGAACTTTTCTTTTTGAAGGTACTTGTTGAGGGCCCGAAGGTCCAAAATGGGACGTAGCCCCCCTGACTTCTTTGGAATTAGGAAGTACCTGGAGTAGAATCCCTTGCCTCGTTGAGAGGGAGGGACGGGTTCTATAGCATTTGATTGCAAAAGAAGGGATACTTCCTGATGTAATTGAGTCAAGTGGCTGGATAGACTCCATGCTTGAAGAGGCGGGGAGTCTGCCGGAAGAGTTATGAAGTTGAGGTGGTAACCCTGTGTGATAATTGCCAGCACCCACTGATCTGAGGTAATCTGTATCCAATGCTGTAAAAAGTGGCACAGACGACCCCCCACAGGGATGTCGGGAAGTGGGATGTGGCATGTGCTCCGTACCGGGAAGTCAAAGGCCTGCCGCAGGCCCAGGAGGTGGGGCCACAGCAGGTCTTTGTTTTCGAGGTTGGCGTGGCTGAGGTCTAGTGGAGGATCGAGCCAGACGAGGCCTAGCCGACGGAGGATAACAACGACGTGGCCGAAAGAAAGACTTTTTAGAGTCCTTCTTAGGTGGTGGTTTGGAGGATACCTCAGATGGAACAGACGAAAGTTGCTTCAACGTCTCGTGGTGATCCTTCAATTCTGCCACAATTTGTTGAATCTGTTCTCCAAACAGATTGTCCCCTAAGCAGGGTAAATCGGCTAGACGATCCTGGACCTCTGGGCGAAGGTTAGATGACTTTAACCAAGCCCAACGTCTGGCTGAGATGGCAGTAGCTGAGACTTTTGTGGAAGCATCGAAGATATCGTAGGCCGTTCTGATCTCGTGCTTCCCAGCCTCAAATCCTTTGTGAAGAAGGGCTTGAAGCTGTGGCTGGTATTGGTCCGGTAACGTGTCAGCGTAGTCCTGCATCTGTTTAAGGATGGCTCTGTTGTATTGAGTCATGTAAAGTTGGTATGAAGCTATGCGAGATATCAACATGGCCCCATGATACACTTTCCGTCCCACACTATCTAGGAATTTGTTGTCCTTGATAGGGGGAGTGGAAGAGTGTGGTTTTAGGCGCTTGGCCTTCTTTTGTGCAGACTCAACTACAACAGAGCGATGATCCAGTTGAGGCTTCTGAAATCCCGGTGCTGACTGAACAAGGTATGTGGAGTCAGCTTTCTTATTAACTGGTGACACAGATGAAGGAGATTCCCAGTTTTTCTTTAAAAGATCCAGAAATACCTGGTGAATGGGGATGGAAGCGATGATTTTTGGGGCATCCAGAAATTGGAGCAGTTCCATCATTTGGTGCCTGTCATCGGTCTCAGATTGCAACTGAAAAGGTACAATTTCTGACATCTCCTTTACAAAATTAATAAAGGAGAGATCTTCAGGAGGAGATCGTTTTCTACTCTCTGTAGGAGATGGTGGGGATGGCAAATCTGTATCAGAAGATGTATCATCACCCCAGGTATCATAAGGATCATGTGGGGCTTGCAGACCTGAAGGACCTGGTTGAGAATCCAAAGGCATCGATGGAAATCTGGATGGAATCGGTGCTGCAAGCGGAACTGTAAACGGCATCGAGGGCTTCGGGGCTGCCGATGGAATCGGTGCCGGTCTTGGAATCGATGGAGCCGAGGGATAAATCGGTGGAGAGGTATGCGAAGGCACCGATGGGACTACTCCGGACGGGGGAATCCGAAACGGTGTTTCTCCTGCCGATGAGAATCCTGCCGGAGACGATGGTGTAGTCGGTGCTACTGGAATCACCGATGGAAGGGCCCGCATGAGTGCCTCCATACGATTCAGTAGCGGTGCCAGCGCTTCCACTAGAGGCTCGGTGGTCAGTTCCCTCCTCGGTGGCAGAGTCGGTGCCGAGGTCGGTGCCTGAGGCGGTGCCAGAATCGGTGCCGGAGACGGTGCCGGTGGAGGCTGGAACCTTTGCATCGCTTTCTCGATGGCCTCCTGGACCAGCCGGTCCAGTTCTGCCCGGAGACCAGGGGTAATGATACCCGGCTCGACGGGAGAGGGAGGCTGAGGCAGAGCCGGAGGGACCACCGTAACCGGTGGGATCACGGCTCCCACACCCCGAGAGGGTGAGGGTTTCCTCGATGCCTGCGAACGAGACGTGGACGGTGCCAGGTCTGACCGAGGCTTTTTTGTCGGTGGCTCGGCCTGTTCAGAGGTCGATGGCTGTGGATCCTCGACGGGCCGAGACTTGTGCCGCCGATGGCGATGCTTGTCCTTCCGATCTCCTCGCCCATCCGGGGAGGGGACAGGAGTCGACGGCCGAGAAGTCATCGGTGGTGGACGGTCACCAGAGGGTTGACGGTGGTGGTGCAACTTCGACGGTGCCGGTTCCAATGACGTCGATGCTATCAATGGCGTTGGGGTGGGTGCATGGAAGAGGAGCCCCATCTTCTCCATCCTGGCTTTACGACCCTTAGGTGTCATTAGGGCACATTTAGTGCAAGTCAGGACATCATGCTCACTTCCCAAACACAGAACACAGACCCTATGGGGGTCTGTGATGGACATAGTCCGGGTGCAATCCGGACAACGACGGAACCCCGTCGCCATGGCCTAGGGCCAAATTTAGCCGCGGGATCGGTAAGTGCCAACAGGCCTCAAGGGCCAAAATCGACGGCAGTCGATGAAAAACGGCAAAAAACTTACCGGATTCCGCGAAGGTGACAAAAATTTGTCGAAGGGAGACCCCTGAGGGGCAAATTTTCTTCGGAAAGAAAAAACCGAATTCCTGTCAGGAACGTGGTAAGAGAGCTCCTTTCACCGCGTGGCAGCTGCTGCGCGGAAAAAAGAAGACTGGAGGGAGACCCCTGCTGGCTGCAGGGTCAGTGCCTTGCTGGGCATGCCCAGTAGGGGCCAGTCAAAGTTCTGTTTAAACTTTGACAGAAGTTTTCCGTGGTGGGCTCCATCCTCGATGTCACCCATTTGTGAGGACAACCATCCTGCTTGTCCTGTGAGAAATCTTATAAAAGAAGATTAAAGGTGTTTCTCTTACTGGCTGTTTGTATTCAGTGTTTACTAGCACCTCCAACACAGCCAACTGACAGCTTACAAAGTTAGCCAGATAAAAATATCCCACAGTACAGCTGCACCACTAAATACAACTATTTTAAAGTTTATAAGGCTAAATTTAAGACTATTCCACGGCACGAACAGAGTTAGCTGGGGCTAACTGAATATCAGAGTTAGCTGGATAACTTATTCAGCTAACTTAACAACCCAGAATGCCCCCAAGTTATCGACTAAATTTTAGCTGGATGTGAGTCATCTCGCTAAACTTTAGTCAGATAAATGGCAGAAATATTTAAAAGTTGACATTTAGTTGAATAACTCACAAGTTATCCAGCTAAATGCCATTGAATATGGACCCTTCTGTGTTCAGTATATTAAAAATGATTACATCAACAGATTGGGCATAGCCAGAATTAACAAGTACAGTGTTGACATGTAACAATATATAAATTTATCTGTATATAATATCAAAGAACTGTTACAGTATAATTGCTTCAGACATACCTTTTCTCTCTGATATTCTCTAAATATTAAAGAAACTAATGCAAATGTTGGGTGGCATAGGAACCACAAGCAGCAACCCTGAAATGGAAAATAGAAGCACATCAGTTTCTATGTTTTTCTATAAATTAACCAACATTTGTATTGAGAGCTATATTTACAAGATGCACACTATTTTAAACGATCAAGTAAAAACCTACACTCACAGGTTGCATTAAAAACCAAGGCATCTGACAAAATCTCTCATGAGACTCAAGAAAATTTTCAAAAAAAAAAAAAAGTCATGGGAAAGGAGGCAGTATCCTCTAGGGAATTGCGAATTGGTTAAAAGACAGGAAACAAAGTAAGACTAAATAGTTTTCTATATGCAGGAAGGTAAATAGTTGAGTGCCTCAGGGATCTGTACTGAAATCTGTGCTTAACATTTATAAATGATATGGAAAAGGGAACAATGAGGGAGATCAAATTTGCAGACACAAAATTATTCTGAGCAAATTGTGAGAATTTGCAAGACGACTTGTAAAACTGGGCATCTAAATGGCAGATGAAATTTAATGAGGACAAGTGCAAAAGTGATGTTGAGAAAAAAAATTCAAACTGTAGTTCCATTTTAGGAGTCACCACCCAGGAAAATGATCTAGGCACCATCGTCAACAATTCATTGAAAGCCTTGTCAATAAAGCAAACAAACAATTTTAGGAATTATTAGGAAAGGAATAAAAAATGAAACAGAATATCAAAAAGCTCCGTATTGCTCCATAGTGCGACTGCACCTAGCATATTGTGTACAATTCTGGTCATTGCATGTCAAAAAGATATAGTGGAACTAGAAAAGGTACAGAAAAGAGGGACCATAATAATAAAGGGGTTGGAACAGCTCCCCTATTAGGGGAGGCTAAAGAGGTTTGGGCTCTTCAGCTTGGAGAGACAGCAGAAGGGAGATATGATAGAGAGCAGAGTTGCTTACCTGTAACAGGTGTTCTCTGAGGACAGCAGGATGGTAGTCCTCACACATGGGTGACATCATCAGATGGAGCCTTGATGAGGAAAACTTTTGAGAAAGTTTCTAGAACTTTGACTAGGCACACTGAGCATGCCCAAACATGTACTATACCACAAGACCACGTGGGGTCCCTCTCCAGTATCGTAACAGAATTATAATTAAAATAAAAAATAGGAGAAACCAAACTCTGCAGTGTGGTGGGCGAGTTTTCCCCGAGAACACCTGTTATAGGTAAGCAACTCTGCTTTCTCAGCGAACAAGCAGGATAGTAGTCCTCACATATGGGTGCACCCTTAGCTACAGGCTGCTCCCCAACACAAAAAGGGGACCAAACACCCAATCAGGTGTCAATGGGCACAAAACCACAGACATTGTTGGTAACCGAAAGGGAGACAGCCTGAATTCAAACAACGGGTCTTGACATGACTCCCAAGATGCAGTCCTGCCTGGGCATGACAGAAGGAGATGCGATCTGCTAGCCAATTGGATAGTGTCTGTTTGGCAACAGCAACACCCAACCTATTCCTATCAAAAGAAATAAAAAGTTGGGTGGATTGTCTATGGGCTTCTGTCAGCTCCAGGTAGAAGGCTAAGGCTCGCTTGCAGTCCAAATTGTGCAGTACTTGTTCACTTTGGCGAGAATGGGGCCTGAGAAAGAATGTTGGCAGGATGACTGACTGGTTAAGATGGAAGTCTGTCACCACCTTAGGCAGGAACTTAGGGTTTGTACACAAGACCACTCCATCATGATAAATAGTGTAAGGTAGAAAGTCACTAAAGCCTGGAGCTCGCTGACCCTGTGTGCAGAAGTGACCGCCACCAAAAACATGACCTTCCAGGTCAGGTACTTTAGGTCACAGGTGGACAGCAGCTCAAAAGGAGCTTTCGTCAGCTGAGCTAACACCACATTGAGTTTCCAAGACACAGTGGGAGGCCTTAGAGGAGGCTTCATTTGAAGTAGGCCCTGCATGAAACATACAACTATAGGCTGTACAGAGATAGGCATATCATCTACACCTTAGTGGTATGCACCAATTGCACTGAGATGAACTCTAACAGAGTTGGTCTTTAAGCCGGCTTCTGATAGGTATATAAGGTAGTCAAGCATTATTTGTGTGGGGCAGGAGAATGGATCTAGGGCCTTCTGCTCACACCACATGGAAAACTTCCTCCACTTCAATCCACAGGACTTTCTAGTGGAAGGCTTTATGGAAGCCATCAGGACCTGAGACACATCCTCTGAAAGATCAAGTTGCAGTATTAACCTCTCAGCATCCAGGCTGTGAGCGACAGGACCTGGAGGTTGGGATGCCACAGCCTTTCCTGATCTTGCGTGATGAGATCTGGGGAAGTCACCAGACTGATCGGTCTCCGGATGGACAACTCCCAAAGAGGAGTGGAAACCAGACCTGTCTTGGCCAATGAGATCAGTATCCCTGTCCTCGCAAAGCTTCAAGAGAGACTTCGTATCCTCTGATTCCCTTAGTTGCACATACAGAAGACCCTTGCCTCACTGACTGGCAAGGGTGTCAGAGGCTGGTTTGCTGTCTTACCTGTAAAGGGACCAGAACCGAGGCACCTCCCTGTTGCATGGGGATGCAAACAGATCCATGTCTGGGCTCCCCCAGAGGCGGAATATCTGATTCGCTATCCCCTGGTCCATGGACCACTCATGGAGTCTGAAGGCTCGACTCAGCTTGTCTGCTACCATGTTTTCTGTCTCAGCCATGTACATGGCCCAGAGTACCATCCTGTGGGACAGGGCCCATGACCAGCTCTGGACCACTCCCTGACACAGGAGGTACGATCCCGTACCTCCCTGCTTGACATTCCATATACTTACTTGTCAGTTTGGATCAGGACAACTTTGTTGGACAACCGATCTCAAAACCCATAGCATGTACCTGATCGCCCGAAGCTGCAGGAAGTTGGATTTGACAAGAATGTACCTGAGTGGACCAGAAACCCTGGGTGCTGAGGCCATCTACATGAGCTCCCCACTTCAGCATGAATGTATCAGTAGTTAGGACAATTTGGGTAGGGAGACTTTGAAAAGAGATCTCCCAGATTTGAAATTATTTGCCATCAGGACAATGAGTCCCAGAGAGACAGGGTGACTCTGATGCAATCCTGGAGGCTCTGAGTGGCATGCCGCCACTGCGACCTCAGGGTCCATTGGGTTTTGTGTATATGTAAATGTGCCAAGGAAGTGACTTGGACTGTTGTGGCCATATGGCCCAACAGCTTCAACATGTGCAAAGCTGACGCCTGCTGGCTCTGTTGGATCTCTACCATGATGGTAGTCAAGGTGGCCTGAGCCGTGTCTAGCAGGGCTCCTATGAAGTCCAAATGAAGTGACTGGCTGAGATGGGACTTTGGAGTAGTTGAGAACAAACCCTAGTGATTCCAACACCCAGATGGTCAAGTGCATGGACCTGCTCATACCCGAGATGCATTCTTGAGCAGCCAATCATCCAGATACAGGAAAACATGCACTCCCAGCCTCTGGAGGTGTGGTGCCACCACCACGGCCAGTCACTTTGTGAAGACCAGTGGGGCTGATGAGAGCCCAAACGGCAAGACCTGGTACTGAAGTGCTGTTTTCCCACCATAAATCTGAGATACACTCATATCAAGGCCTTCCCCAGTCACAGGAAGTATCTGCCCTTTAGATCAGGGAGCATAGCCAATCCCCTTTTTGCAAAATGTGTGTGTGTGTGTGGGGGGGGGGGGGGGGGCGAAATCAAGGTGCCTAGGAAAACCTTATTGAACTTTTCTTAGAAACTTGTTCAAGACCCTTAGGTCTAGGATGGGATGGAGTCCTGTTGTCTTTGGAATCAGGAAATACCTGGAGTAGAATCACCGCCCTCTTTGCCCTGGTGATATGGGTTTGACCACTCTGGTCATTAAGAGGGAGGAGAGCTCTGCTAGTAGTACCTCCTGATGTACTAACGGCCCCCAAGATGGGCATGGAGGGCAATTTGGTAAGACACCCAATAGATTAAATTGGTACCCTTGACGGACGATGGACAGAACCCATTGGCTCACAAACAACCGCAGCCTGCCCTTGACTAGAGGGTCCATCGTCCCAGGTACGGGCAACTGCCCTACAGTCCCCTTCGACCCAGTCAAAACCACATCCCCGGAATTGACTGAGGGGCTGGCTGGGGCTTGAGTGTTCTCTACTGCATAGGACAGCCACAGGAGCCCTGATGGTGTTGATGGGAGCGAGAGGGCAGAGGATAGTATTTCCTTAGCCCCAGTCTCACCGGCCTCCTAGAAGAGTACAACGAGTCCGAAGTGCTGGCAGAGAGTTTTTGGTTTCATGGTAGTCCCAAAGTTGGGCCACAGTATCCCTCACCCTACATGGCATGTAAGCGAGTCGTTCTTGTACCTCTCATTGGTGATCAGAGGCCCACAGCCATGCCATTCTGCACGCACTGATTCCCACTGTAAAGACTCTCGATGCTGTCTCAAAAACAATGTAGGTCATATGGACCTCGTGTATTCTGTACTCTATGTTCTTAAGCACCAGCAACACGAGGGTGTCTTGCTGCTCTGGAGCAGGTGCTCAGCCACCTCCTGCACCTGCTTCCAGATGTCCCGCGAGTTCTGGCTCGTGTAGAGGTGGTAGGCAGCAACGTGGGCAATGAGTATGGTGTCTTGAAATACCTTCCTTCCCAGAACATCCATTGTTCTATGGTCCTTCCCGGAGGGCGCCGAGGAATGAGTTTGAGAGCGCTTGGCCCTCTTGAGGGTGGATTCGACGACCACCACAACTAGTGAGGCAGCTGACGCTCATTGAATCCGGCAGCCTTCTGGATGAGATAGACCCTGTCCGCCTTAATATCAGGAGGCACTGTGAGGGGGTGTTCCCAAATCCTCAGCCTCAACTCTTTAAGGATTCTCATATACTGGGACCACCACAATCTCCTTGAACTAGAGAATCTCAAGCTTTTTTTTTTTTTTTTTTTTTTTTTTAACTGGCATCCTCCACCATTAATAACTGAAAAGGGATGGCTTCCGCCATCACCTTCACAAAACCTACGAAGCTTAAGTCCTCAGGCAGAGACGTCCTTTGCTCCTCTGGGAGGAGAATGGTCTGAAGGGAGACTCTCAGAGCCTCGTCATAAGACTCTGAAATGTCATCCCCCCAGGGGCCATAGAATTCCTCATCCTTACTGTAAGCCACAGGGGATGATGGGTCTCTAGGTGCTCAGCCTTCGTCCACAGGTGCAGACACCGATAAAACTAGATGGGGGGGTGGCAGGCCTCGACGTCTCTGCTGGCCTCGGTGGAGCTTCCTTCTCCTCGGAACTGGTGACAACCACCATATTGGTAGGGGAAGGTCTCTGGGCCCCACAGAGCACAGATGCTGTCCCAGGAACTGACATCAGCTGGGTCGGTAATGCACTGAGAGAAGGGAATCTGAATTACTGCACAATTGTGACAGCTAATAGCTAGAATCGGGGTGCAACATGTGCTGGGTTCTGGAAGGAGCAGTGGACCCTGGTCAAGAACTGTTGCTGAAATGGGAGAGGCATTGCGTAATAGGAAAGATCCTGAGTCGTTGCGAGTGAAGGCTCTTTATGCTTTAAGCCCAACAGATGTTCATTTTCAGAATCTAAATCAAATAATTATAAACCTAAGAAAGCCTCTGATTTCCTGCCACTCCAATATGGCAATCAATCTCACAAATTAGTAATATGCAGCATCTAATTCCATCTTCCACCTCCCTTTCTTATTTCTACTCATTTAGAAATCTCCAGCCCAGATGGCATGCCTGGGAGGTTCAGATGTCCTCACTGGCTTCAAGAGCTGGACAGAAGTCTCCTCCAAGACTATTCTGCAGTGCCATCTGATAGCCCAGCAGGGGTTACACGTCAGCATTACTTCGTTAAAACTAATTAATAAAATAAAGAATGTCAGTAAATATTTAATGGAAAGGGTGGTGGATGCCTAGAACTTCTTCCTGGAACAAGTGGCAGAGGTTAAAATGGTAATATATTTTTTTTAAAAGTTATGGAATAGATAGGAGGATCCTCACTTGCAAGAAGTGAAGGGATAACAGAAGTATGACTTGGTGACACCACGACCAATATGGGATAACCTGTATAGAGCGGTGGTTATATCCCAAATAGCAGAGGCAGCATGACAGCAGGCTTCCAAGAAGGATTGGGGTAACCTCTATGGAGTGACCATGGTTAAACCCCAAAATTTAACAAACATGAGGAGATCAAATGTTTTGGACAATAGCTCTGCGGATTAGTAGAAAACTTGGTAATAAGACATGCTAAGGGCCATTTGTGTTGGATTTAGTGTTGGTCTTGAAAGAACCACCGAGGAAGATAAAAAGGAAAGTGGCCTAAAGTGAAAATGAAGGGAGTCGGTACTCACAGATTCTGGGCACGCTTGAGACAGATACAGGAGGGCCATGTGGGAAAAGGGTTGAGAAGTCAGGTAAAAAAAAACAAAAAAAAAACAAGACACAATGGATTGTAGGAGGGGAGGCATTATTAGGCTGCATATGGGAATTTATCCCCAATTGGAAGAATCTCAACTGGGCAGACCGGATGGGTCAATTTAGTCATTTTTTGGTCATCATGTTTGTTATATTAAATGTTGCTATGCAGTACATCAAGTAAACCCCTTGAAATGAAAGTTTGTGCCTCACAAAAAGAATATTCCAATAAGTAAGAACTAAAACTATGTACTGTTTATATACAAAGATACAATTCCATGGGGTAAACCGTACTTTGGCGAACATAATGTAGAACTCTCTTTTGAGTGTATTCCTTTCCACGATGATCATCTGGAAGAGACCACACACCAGTAACAATGCCAGGAGGACTCTCCATCCGACCAGCAGGCTTGCTGGTAAACCGTGATGGAAATGGTAGCTATGATGATCCGTGTCTTCCAACTGCTCCCAGAGCAGCAAAATCACCTGGCAAAAGACAAGCAACACAGTAGGGGGTCAGAGGAAAATCCTACCCCGAGCAGAGTCTCTACCCGTGGTTGGATTCATGTTTTCAACGTGCTAGCTATACCCCTTATTCAGTAAGGGGTAATAGCGCGTCGAAAACGCGCGTCCAACCCCCCGAAACTAATAGCGCCCACAACATGCAAATGCATGTTGATGGCCCTATTATTATTCCCGAGGGATTCAGTAAGTAAAATGTGCAGCCAAGCCGCACATTTTACTTTCAGAAATTAGCGCCTACCCAAAAGGTAGGCGCTAATTTCTGCTGGCACCGGGAAAGTGCACCCTCCAACTTAATATCATGGCAATATTAAGTCTGAGGTCCCAAAAGTTAAATTAAAAATAAAAAAAAATTTTAATCAGTCCGCGGCTTGAAAACCGGACACTCAGTTTTGCCAGTGTCCGGTTTCCAAACCCGTGGCTGTCAGCGGGTTTGAGAACAGACACCGGCAAAATTGAGCGTCTGCTGTCAAACTCGCTGACAGCCGCCGCTCCTGTCAAAAAAAGAGGCGCTAGGGACGCGCTAGTGTCCCTAGCGCCTCTTTTTACCGTGGGCCCTAATTTGAATTTTTTTTTTTTACTGAATCGCGCGCACAGGACTTTTACTGTATCGGTCTGTATGAGCGTCACACCATAGGCTCTGCCGGGGGATTTACATGTAGCACTGACAGCCTGGCCGAAACACAGCTCTCCTCTAGCATCCAAAAAAAGGAAAAAGGGCAATATAGGGAACACCTTAAGGAGGGGAGACTGTTTTTAGTTTTTGCTCTTGTATTTTTCTTATACAGCAACCCTACCCTCACTTTGTTTATATTTGAAAGGCACATAACCCCAGCGTATTATCAATTTCGATTTATTTGAAAATCTTATATTCTGCACTCCCTTCTAAGCTTTTTTTTTTTTTTAACCCAACCCCCACCCCCCCAAACTCATAACTGGTAGACTGCACAGTGCCACATTTCAGCCAGTGCTACGAAACACAAGGAAAGGTGTGTGGGGCAAGGAGACATTCTAGGCTGAGGTAAAACGTTCTGGCCAGCATATCAGGGCACAGGAAATGTAGTGTGGATGACCCAACCGTTTTACGGTGGCTACCACCAACCTCTCTCAAGCTTTATAATTCACTACATTTAAATTTGGAAAAGCAAGCTTTCAAAATGACAAAGAGTGAGCGCCCAAGCCCCATTCTAAAGTGAGTCAGCTGAATATCGTCCACCCCAATTATCCAAAGGCTCAGGGACCAACTGTGAACCATTTGGGATGCACAATGATAAACAAGGTACTCCAAGAAGCTTATGTACCGTCCCATGTTATTTATTTGACACTTTTTTATACCGACATTCGAAGGACATCACATCGGTTTACATGGAACAATTTGGGAAAAAGAAGTACAAAGAACTCTAACTTTACAGAGATAAATATAAAATAAAAGGAGGAGATACCGAATAATTCTAGATAAAGAACATAGGTGTGAAGAAGATTAACCTGTATAACTTGATAAGAATATACTCTTACAGATATATACAAATTGGTGCGGTGGGGAGGGGAGGGGAGGGGATGTTAGATTTTAGTTTTGTCATTCATGTCACTCATTTTCTTAATGTAGCTCTCTTAGATTCTGTGTAGTCGAAGGAGGAAAAAAATAAGAACAGACCATTATTGTAACCGCTGCTGTAGCAATTCCAGTGGATGTGGGGGTGGAATCCCACTGCAGGGGTCTGCTAGGAGATTTCTTCATTCTGCTAAGCGTCCAGCCCATACACAAGCTCAACAGCAGGTACAACATCTGAACTTGCGATACTATATCACATACTACAGAGAAAAAAGGACAACAGTTAATGTAAAGGCCACAAGAGCAGGTCACGATGGCTGACCGCCATCGTGACCTGCTCTTTCTGGGTACACAGTAGTACCCAAGTGCCAGTTGGCACTTGGGTACTACTTGGGTACACGCTTTCTTTCTGGGGACACAGTAGTACCCAAGTGCCAGTTGGCAAGGGGTGAGTTTGCAAGTGGTGATGTGGGTTTCAAGCAGATGCACAAAGCCTGCGAGCAAAGCCAAGGCCGTTATAAGCAAATGGAGCGAGCGCGCAGCATCTCTCCAGCTTTCAGCGTTTCTCTAGTTAACCTTGTGTCTCCCCTTTCCCCCTCATCATTCTTCCCCGTTCTCTTCAGCTTTACTTATTTTTTTCATCTCTCCTGTTTGTTTCCCTTCTATCTTCCCTTGCATCAGTCTCTTTCCCCTCCCTCCTCCGTTATTCCTGCCCAATCTTATCCTTCCTCTTCTTTTGCTGTTCACCATGGCCTCCGCCCCTTTCCCTGTGGGCAGATCTCTAGGACTCCCTATCACACCTGCCGACTTCCACAGAATCATATGGTGGCGTGTCCCATGCATCGACAACAGCAACCCTACATTTTTACAGGTCCAGTGGAGACCCCCTGAGCAAGCTTCCATAGAAACCCATGGTGTGGATCAGGTGACAGGAGAAAAGGACAGAACATGGCAGCATCTTGCCCCCACCGCGATAAGCTTCTGCAGCGCCTTCAGGTTCCCTCCACAGTGCCTGCTCTGCAGGGTTTCCACACAGCATCATGAGGACCTTTGCATGTAAACTTGCTGACATGCTGCTACTGCCACGCACTTAAATAACCCTCTTCAGGGTATGTGCACAGGGTTTTTGCATAGGTCAGATGAGGCAGAGGCATGAAAATACTTTAAACAGGCATGTCTTCAGAATTTTAAAGCACGGTACTCCTGCAACATTAACACTTAATGTCATTTGCAACGTTAGAAATTCTAAGTATAGTTTCCTTTATCAAAACATAACTCATTACCCTTGCAAGAAAATACAGGGTAGCCTTTTCAGCAGCATTTAGAAATACTTCAAGTCTAATTTTAACTCTGTAATAGTTTGCTCACTAGTTGTTACTTCTCATTTCAGACACTGAAGTAGTTAAAAAAAAAAATCATAGGCACATTGGCATGTTTCAGGATACTTAATACTTAACTTTTGTTTTTTAATCCAACTGATTTTTTATACTCACACTCAGCCAAACTTCCTATTAAAGGTACTCCTGTTCCGTCTTTAGAATACCTAATAGAAAATAAAAGTGGTGGTATTGGTCTAATGAAGTCCCAGTGAAACCTGGCGATAAGTTTCTGGACAGGGTGCAGTGTTAAGATAGCAGACAGTCACATGGCAGTCCCAAGCCGACTTACCTTGAGAAATGCAAGTAGTTGGCAAAGGCAGAGACTGCCTGGAACAGCAATGCTGTCGACAAAACCTTCAAGACTGTCCGCATAGGACCCCCTTTCTTAATAGTTTGCCAGAGAGCTTGAATGTATATGCAAGCCACTACAAAATAAGCAAGTACCAGCAGGAAAAAGAATTCATGCAACCCTATGAGAAGAGAAGAAACACAGTTCAGGCTATCAGTCAAAGGGATACAAAAAATGTCTATCATCACTGAATTAAAACAACCATCTTATCTTATACCAAATTTATAACAGCCAACAAATCTTCAAAATAAAAAAAAGAAAAGACTAAACTAAAAATGCAGATTATTGTACTGAAAGTAATTTTTGTAAGATAACAGTTAGGGATGTGCATTTGTCTAAAACGAAATGGGAAATTAACAAAATGTTTCCATTTGTTTTCAAAATAGCAAGTTTGCTTACCGTAAACTGTTCTCCGTAGACAGCAGGATGAATTAACCCTGCCACGTGGGTGATGTTCTCCGATGGCACTGAACAGATCCCTCTCTCTAAGCTCCGAGAGTTTTTTTGCTCCATTGAGCATATGCGGGGGGTTACCATGCAGGTGTCTCTTCCAGAGCCCTTCATTCGGTTTTAGAGCCAAGTTTATCTATATAGTCAACTCTCCAGGGAGGCAGGCAGGTTTTCGGCATGGATAATTCATTCATTCTGTTGTCTATGGGGAAAACCCCATTTACGGTAAGCAAACTTGCTTTCTCCATTGACATGCAGGGCTGAATTAGCCATAACATGTGCAGAGCCCTTCCTGAAAAAAGCAACCCATATCACCGTGGAGAGAAGACTACTGGGTGAACAGGCTACACAGAATTGCTTATCCGATTTTACTGTCACTTCTTGATAGACTGTCCAGTCAATGGGACGTGAAGGTGTGCACCTACGACCAAGTTGCAGCTTTGCAGATGTCTTTGATAGGCACAGCTCACAGAGGAGCAACTGTTGCAGAAATGGCTCTCAGTGATGAGCCTTAACTGAGTCTGTAATCTGGAGGCCAGCGAGCGCATGATAATGGGTGATACGGTTTGCTAGCTAGGGATCATAGTGAGGAAAAAGTTGTAAGGCCTAATGATGTGGCAGAGTCCTCTTTTGGTAGTAAGCCAAGGCTCTCTTACAGTCTAAGGCAGTGGATCCCAACCTTTCTTGTTTTGTGGTACACCTGGCACCCAGGTCACTTCCTTATCATCACTTTCTCTTTCCTCTCCCCCCATCCCATTGATATCGTTTTCCCTCTCCTACCATCTCTTACCCTTCCCTTGTATTGTCATCACCCTTCCACCTTCCTTTCCTACTCCTTTGAAGCATCATCTTCCCTTTCCCTCCACCCCAACTCCTGGCATCACCATTTCTCTATCCACTATCTCCTAACATCATCACCTTCTCCCCCACACCGGGAGGCCCATTCAGCTGTCCCTTTCCCCACCCCTGCCCACCCCCAATCCTTGAACAGCAGAAGTCTGGGAGCAGGCTTAGTGAGAGCTGTTTCTTCCCCCTTTGCCAGCTTCCCTCTGCAATCTGTTTTCATGAGTCTACAGGACCCCGTGCATTTTCTGTTGCAGAGGAGAGCCAGCAGAGGGGAAAGCAGGAACAGCTGCTCTCACACACTCCCTGCTGGCAGAAGGACATCCTACAGGCTAGGAGGGAAAGAGAAAAGGAGAATGCAGCCACAGCACACTTGTTGGGAAATGCTAGTCTAAGAAACAAAAGGCTTTTTCACCTTCATGTGAATGTGGCCTTGGAAAGAACATGGATAACATGATAGCTTAATTTACACAAAAAGCTGACACCATTTCTGGTAGGAACTTTGGGTGGGTAAGGAGCACCACTCAATTGTGAAAGAATTGCATATAAGGAGAGTAATGAGTCAATGCTTGAAGTTCACTGGCTCTTTTGGCTGGCGTGATTGCCGCAAGGAATAAAACTTTCCATGGGAGAAAATTCAAAAAGAGGACAACTCCAATGGCTCAATGGGTGGCTTTATAAGTTGTACCAAATCCCCTGAAACAGGATGTTTGACCACTGGAGGTTTACTATGTCACAGACCTTTAATAAACTTTGACAGTAAAGGATGCGTGGAAATCAGTTTATCCTCTACCTGAACAAGGTAGGCTGCTATGGCACTGAGCTGCATCTTGACTGTCAAGGTACTAAGTCCTGAGGAGGAAGAACATATGTACTGAAGGAGCTCCTGCAATTCACATGCAAATGGATCCATGGATTTTCATTGACACTAGGACAACAGCAGTTTCCATTTAAAGCTGTAAGCCTTTCTAAAGGGCTTCCTGGTGGATACTAGCATGTTTTCAATTTCCTTGAGTAAGGAAAGTGATGTGATTGGTGAGTGCTCAACATCCAGGCCGTCAAGCTGAGAGCAAGAAGGCTTGGCTAAGAGAGATGACCCTCTTCTTGAGTTAATACAGACAGATCAGGGGGCTTATGGACAGTTACACTAGGTTTGAGAGCCATACCTCTCTGGGGCATGCTGGTGCAATAAGTATCAGGTAGGCATGGTCTTTGAGCACTTTTTGCATATCTTGGCTATTAGCAAAATAAGTGAAAAGCATACATAAGATCTGCATTCCAGGTGAGCAGAAAAACATTCTGAGCAGACCTGAGTTTGCTTGGAAGAAATGGAACAAAATCTTTCCAGTGTTCTGTTTTCCTCTGATGCCAAGAGGTCGGTTGAGGGATGCCCCCAAAAGTCAAACAATTTGTTGGCTATTAACAAATGTAGGGACCATGTATAAGAGTGAAACACCCTGCTGTGGTGATCTGTCAATGTAATGGCAATCTCCAGAAGGTAGGTCACTTGCAAAACAGCTTAATGGTTGCACACACATTCCTAGATCTTTATTGCCTGTTGACAAAGTCTAGGATCATGTGCCTCCTTGTTTGTTGACAAACATGGCTATTTGGTTATCAGTTTGGATGAGAATTCTCTTTTCCCTAAGGAGTTGTGAGAAGACACTCTTAGCGTATCTGATTGCTTGGAGATCCAGTAAGTTGATTTGAAACTGTCATTCTACTGTCAACCAAGTTCCTTGAGTTTGGAGGGAACCCGTATATGTTCTCCATCCCTTGATGGAAGCATTTATTACTAAGGTTAACTAATGGGCAAGAAGACAGAGGAGGCACCCTCCCATATAATATCCAGGTCTAACCACCAGTGGAACTCTTCATTCTTGCGAGATATTCATCAGAGTTGTTAAGGGTACAGTTAAATGGTACCATTGGGAAGGAAGGCCCCACTGCAGGGCTGGCATGTGAAGGTGGGTTAGAGTGACCACATGAACCACCACTACCACTATGTGGCCCAGAACACTAGCACTTCCCTAGTCTGGTCTGTGCTCACCAAGCGACGAGTTAGGGACCAAAGAACATCTGTTCGATCTGGTGAAAGAAACACACGCTTTCCTGTAGAGTTTATGCAAGCCACAATGAAACTGATTTTCTAAGATAGGATCAGGGTCGATTTTTTGAAATTTACTAGAAAAATTAAGGACTGCTGGAGGTGAATTGTGATCTGCAAGGAGGTCAATGCTTCCTGGGAAGGCTCTGTAGCTAGCCAGTCACCCATGTAAGGGAAAATATAGATACGCTGCCACTACAGCTAAGCATCTGGTAAAGATCTTTGGTGCTGCTGAAAGACCGAAGGGGAGTACCTAGTACTGGTAATGAGAGGATTCTACCATTAATCACAGATAGTGCCAGTGGGAAGGATGGATGGGTATGTGGGTATATGCATCTTTCAGATCCAGTCCCCCAGTTGGATGAATGGCAGAATAGTGTAGAGGGAGTTCATCCTGAATTTTTCCCATAATAGATTCTTATTCAGACTTCTTAAATCCAGTATAGGTAAGTCTCAACTGCCCAGATTTCTTGGGGATAAGGAAATAGTGAAGTAGAACTCCTGGCCAGGTTAAGCTTAAAGGCATGACTCCACCTCCAGGTGGAGTTGTGCTGAATATGACTGATCTGCACTGAAGGCTGAGCAGTGAAGCAGCATAGAATTTAGGAGAAACACAAGAGATAATCAGATTTCACATTCTTGAGCACCCGGTGATCCTTGGTGATTTTGTGCCACTCCTCTAGGCAGAGATGAATTCTTCTTCCTACTGAAGAAAGTGAGTGCTGGATTTTGAGACTGGTCAAAAACGTGCTCCACATTTTGGATGGACCACATTTGGTGGCACCTCTCGCACTGCCAGTCTTGAGCCGGTAATGGTTGCTATTGTGGAAGCAGAGGAGGAGCATGGTAGCACTAGAATTGCTGGAAAGGGCATCTTTTGAAAATATGAATGCTTAAAAGCAAAGTAGGTCCACTTTAAAATTGACTGCTGTTCCGAGCTGGTTGAGAGCAATTGGGCTGCCATGTGTTGCTCTTTGATTTGAGCAACGTGGCAGTCCATGTGTTTGGTTCCAAAGAGATGATCTCCTAGACAAGGAACATCTGCTAATTTATCGTAGTCATTATCACGCAAACTGCTGGCCCTTAACTAAGTCAGTCGGTGTGCTCCAAAGAGGCAGGTGACAAGTGGATTGTTGAGTCAAAAGCTTCATATTCTATCCAAACAAGAATGCGTATGCATTCTTCTGCATCTGGGAGCAGCTGTGAGTATGCAGAGTTCCCCTCAAATGAAACAAGGAATGGTTTCAGTTTCTGAATGCAATCATGTAAGTACTGCACCATGTAGAACTGGTGAGAAATTCCAGTATTAAAAATTGAACTCTACAATTTTTTCCCCCAAAAGTTGTCTAGCAGTCTGGGATCTTTCCGTGGTGGAGTGCTAAAGAATATTCTTGTTTTCTTTGCTCACTTCAGCACAGACTCCACCATGATTGATTGGTAAGGCAGCTGTGCCACCCCAAATCCCAGGGTTTTCTGGACTCTATACTTTAGATCTAATTTCCTGGCCACATTCTTGTCTGTAATTCTTGCAGGATTGAATGGATCAGAATAGCTGCTGACTCAGCTAGGGTTTCCAAAATCTAAAGACTGAAGACTTTCATGTGAAGGTCCTTCGCTTATGGACATTAACTTCCAGAAATCTGTTAGAAGAAAGGTCCTCAGGTGGAGACAGGTGTTCCGGAGGCTCTGTAGGAGATTGAAGGGTAGTTCAGTCTAATTCAGTCTATCTTTCCTCTGATCCAAGAGGGAAAAGGACACTGATCCAGGACCACAATGATGATGTAGGCAACTGAAGAGGGGTCCTCAGCTGCCTTGGAGAGGAGTATTCCTGGGGGAACATTTTCCAACTGGCTGGACTCTGCTGCGAGAGAGTGGTGAGGACTTGGAACCCCCATGGGGGTTCTGATGGAGTTCCACTTGGGTCAGAGATAAAAGATGTTCTTGAGGGAGGAAATCCAATATCCTGGACAAGTGA
The DNA here is from genome assembly GCF_901001135.1 of Rhinatrema bivittatum. Classification (NCBI taxonomy): domain Eukaryota; kingdom Metazoa; phylum Chordata; class Amphibia; order Gymnophiona; family Rhinatrematidae; genus Rhinatrema; species Rhinatrema bivittatum. The sequence continues at coordinate 364,641,570 of NC_042619.1, forward strand.
AGTTGAACAGTGCCCTCCTTGCCCTTAGCTACTAAGGAGGCAAAGGGTTTATCTACTCTGCCACTTAGTCCAAGTGCTGCCATGCCCTCTGGCCAGGCATTATGGGTGAGAGGGGGATGAAACATCCTCTTCAGAAATCAAAATGGAGTCTTCTTGAAAACCTTCTGGACTTTCCAATGTGTGTGGGGAGGGGATGATTACAAATTAAGGGTACCACCAAGCAAATGGGATCTGGTGTTTCTAGATTAAGGTCTTGCTCAAGTAGCCTTGATGGGGAAACAGCCCTTGAAACAGGAGGACATAAGTGGAGCATCTTTCTCCACACCTCCCATCTTCCCTAATTGGGTCGAAGGGACAAGCAATTTGAGACACAGCTGCGCTGACAGTGCCGATCCACACTCCAAGGCTTCAGGCATAATCTGTGTCGAGGCTCGATGCATTGATGGCGCCAGGGCTTGATATGCCAGTGAATGCATTGACTGCACCACCAGTACACTGCTTTGGTGCCGCCATCTCTGAGAAATGGTGCTTTTTTCTTATTACTCGGACCCCAGCCCTATAGTGCATTCGAAGGGCTCGTCGTCAACACTAGAGAATGGTGCTTTTGTTGCTTACTTAATCCTGATGAGGTGAGGGGAGCCCAAGCCTGCTCCAATGAGGAACTCCTGCTCAACTCGGTACCTGGAGAGCTAGAAGAGGCTTCACTACAGAAGGAGGAACCACTGCGACTCTTCAGAGAGTTACACAGTTCCTCCATCTTCCTGAATCTGGACTTCCAAGAGTATGGAAATATCTGTTTGCAGCAGTAGCAGTTAGATAGGTCATGGTTAAGTCCTAGGCACCAATAACAAATGTCATGGCCATCAGTAATGGACATCGTACCACACATGTAATCTTTGAAGCCATTGATGGTGGGCTTCTTACTGCCAGATATTTTCTGTCAAGAAGTTTTAATTTTATTTTTTTTTTAAATAGTACTTAGAAGTGCTGTTTGGTGGAAGGTCTGCCTAAGTAGCGAGGCAACATAATAGAAAAATGTTAGAAAACAAAAAAAAATACCAATAGATCACACAAATAAAAACAGAAAGAGCATACACATCTATGCTGATGCATGGATGAAAAAAAAAAGACCAAGAAGCTCACCGGGCAATGCTCATGCGGGAACTCCTGCACATGCTCAGTAGAGCAAGAAGTTCTATGAGCTAGGAGAGAAGGACCTGTTCAGTGTCGTTGAATGATGTCACCCATGTGTCATGGCTAATTCAGTCCTGCTTATTGATGGAGAGCTAATGAAAGAAAAGCAAATTAAATTTGATTAATTGTTCTTCATTTTGTTTTAAAACATTTTTCACTGCTGTCACTGATAGAAAAAAAAAATTCATTCCTGGGTTCCCACCAGTTTCTTTCCATCCCCTCTTACCATATTTTTTGGTTTCTTCCCATGGCAGAAATGATCCCCATTCACTCCTGCCCTGCCTGTAGGGTGCTTTTAAATAGCACTGACAGACCAAGGCCGGTGCCATTGTTAATTTCTTCCATACAAAATGGCACCGGCCTTAGTCTGCCAGCACCATATTTAAGCATATCACTGACGAGGCAGGAGTGACTGGGGATTATTCCAGCTCCGTAAAGAAACTAAAATATAAGAAGAGGATTCTGGGACAGAAAGGGGGAGAGTTCCTTCTGACAAGGCCAGACATGGTATTGTTTATTTGAAAAGGAAAAAAAACACACACAAAAAAACCCCATGAAACAGAAAAGAGTGTACCATTCCTAATAACAGTTTGCCTGCTCTACTACTCCACAGGCTGTTCATATGTGTATTCTCTGGTCATATTTTTAAGAGATCCAGACACAGAAATCAATGCACAACAGACATACTAATGTCTTTAAAGTACTTTTATTACTGGAAGCACAATGAATATCTGAATCCTTTCAGTCAGGAGATATTAGCATTTGGCAAAACTATAAACCATTCTCTAATTTTGAATTAAAACTGTGTTATAATATATACTCTGGTTATATTCAAAATTTATAAGAAAGTCTAAGGCTAAGACCTGAGAGAACAGGTTTAAGTGTTAGCAGAGGTCAAGAGCACTGGCACAACAAACAGTAACTTCTGACATGCTAGAAATGATAAAACAAGCAAACATCTGCAAATAAACAGTGTGCATTCACAAAAGACTTCAGAAAATCACAGACTTCATTTGATTCAAATGCATAAAATGTACTTTGTGAAAGAAGGGAAGAGGAAAAAGAAATCGAATAAACCAAAGTAAAGGCCTGATTTACTAAGGCTTTTCTCCCATTATGGAAAAAATGCTTAGTAAATGAGACCCTAAGCTTGCTGTGCACCGTCTATCCATTAGGTGTCACTGTTGCCCCATATAAACTGAAGCCCTGTCCTAAGCACCAGCACCTGGGTGCAGCACTCTGCATAATCTTCGGGATGGGAGGGGGAAAAAAAAATAAATCACACACACAGTGCATTACAGACAGGACTGCTGGCAAATGTTTAATGGCATCTTGAGCAGCCAGGGGAAGTCCTCCTCGGATGATGCGTGCAATCTGACACCGGTGTCAGCATGGCATCCTCTCACCCTCTGGCTTGGGCCCACCTCTAGTGATGGCTCCCCATTACTGTTCCCGCTCCTACCATTCATGCCAACACGACCTACTCTAATCAGTCAAGTTGATATGTACTACATGGGATGGATGTGCGTTATGTGTATCACTTATATTAAAAAAACATATTTGTTTGGTTCTGTTTCTTAATTTGTTGACTAGGAAAACCAGATCAATTGCAAACAGAGTCCTGGAGGCACAAAGGGACATGGTGGCTATACAGAATTTTACCTGTATACACTGATGGGGGCTATTTAAACTGAGCTAGTTTTTGAGACACTTCCCTGAAAGTGCTAATCTGAACACCAGAAAGGTGGCTAATAGATTGTAAGGCCTCCGGGGGGGAGATGACAGGAAAATACATCCTGTATCTGAAGGTAACTCCTCTTCATCTACCAAGGGAAAAGGCATGAGCTAGATTGGGGAAAAAATGCAATATTATACGCAGAAAGCGGGTGCTGACTTTTCAGCACCCACTTAGCATACACATGGCGCCCGCAAGGGGGCATCATGCAATAAACAAATTAGGGGATCACGCTAGCAAGGAGGTGCTAGGGTCATTTGCGTGACCTTAGCACCTCCTTGCTAACGTGACCTCCTTGCTAACGTGACCTCCTTGCTAACGTGACCCCGCGGTTACTGGCGGTCTGCCGGTTATGAACACAGATGCCGATAAACTCGGCATCTGTTTTCATAACTGTAATAAGAAAATTATTCCTTACCTGCTAATTTTCGTTCCTGTAGTACCATGGATCATTCCAGACGGTGGGTTATGTCCCCCGTCCAGCAGATGGAGTCAGAACAAAAAATTCCCAGGGGAGGTCCCTTATAGCCACGCCTCCCCTGGCTCAATCCTCAGTAACAGACTATCAAAGCCAATAGAGAAGAGATAATACAAACAGAGGGATCAAGTGAACCAAACAAAAAGCCAACTGGCTAAAAATTGGAAACTAGTTTGTAACTAAAAAACCGAAAACTGTAAAACTTGCAAACAGTATTGAGATAAAAGTACAGTCTGAAGTACCAGAAATATAGAAAAGACTGAAACTAGAGACAGGTAAGCAGGGATGACCCCAATAACACGAAACCCCCAAATTAAGGGAGGGTGTCTGGAATGATCCATGGTACTACAGGAACGAAAATTAGCAGGTAAGGAATAATTTTCTTTTCCCTGTACGTACCAGGATCATTCCAGACGGTGGGATGTACCAAAGCTTTCCCATCATGGGTGGGCCGCGGACAGCCCTGCCTGAAGAACCCTGTCTCCCAGTTGTCCGAGAGAGGAAGCTCGGACGTCCAGACGATAATGTCTGGTAAAAGTGTGAATTGACTTCCAAGTGGCCGCTCTACAGATCTCCTGAATAGGTACAGAAGAACTCTCAGCCCAGGAGGTCGCTTGGCCTCGTAGAGAGTGAGCCTTAATCACCAACGGCGGAGACTTACCTACTCCAAGATATGCCGCTATGATCGCTCCCTTTAACCAGCGAGCAATGGACTGCTTCGAAGCCATACATCCCTTCCGAGGTCCCGACCAAAGAACAAATAAATGATCTGAGAGCCGGAACTCATTGGTTATCTCCAGATAGTGCAATAGGACTCGCTTTACATCCAGCTTGCGAAGATCAGCCAGTTCTGAGGAAGAAAAGGAAGGAAGGTCCACCGACTGATTGAGATGGAAACTGGAGACCACCTTAGGCAAGAAGGAAGGAACAATACGCAAGGAAACCCCATCAGGCGAAAAACGAAGATATGGCTCTCGGCAGGAGAGAGCCTGCAACTCCGAAATTCGTCGTGCAGAACTAATTGCCACCAGGAAAACTGTCTTAAGAGTGACATCCTTAAGGGTAGCCGAACGCAAAGGTTCAAAGGGAGAGGAGCAGAGAGCTCGAAGCACCAGGTTCAAGTTCCACGAAGGACAAGGTGATCGGATTGGAGGCTTCAAGTGCTTGACCCCTCTAAGGAAGCGCATAATATCTGGATGAGAAGACAGAAGACTGCCGTCTGTCCCCTGAAGAAAAGCCGCCAAGGCCGCCACCTGAACCCGGAGAGAATTATAGGCTAGCCCGAGATCCAATCCCGCCTGCAAGAAGGAAAGAATCTGTACCACTGAAGCCTGTGGAGCCTGAATGTGCTTGGAGACACACCATTCTTCGAAGACTTTCCAAACCCGGACATAGGTAACCGACGTGGAAGTCTTTCGTGCCCGTAACATAGTGGAAATAACTGGTTCAGGGTAACCGCAACGTCTTAACCTGCGCCTCTCAAAAGCCAGGCTGCAAGACAGAAGCGATCTGCCTCTGGAAAAAATATTGGACCCTGGCGTAGTAACCGCGGGAGGTGCCCCAGTCGAAGAGGATTCTCCATCGCCAACTGGAGGAGATCCGCGAACCACGGGCGTCGAGGCCATTCCGGTGCAACGAGTATCACTGGACCCTGATGAGCTTCTATTCTTCGAATGACCTTTCCCACCAGAGGCCACGGTGGAAAGACATACAGAAGGGACTGTCGAGGCCAAGGAAGTACCAGTGCATCGACTCCTTCTGCACCGTGCTCCCTTCTTCGGCTGAAGAAGCGAGCTGCCTTTGCATTCCTGGCCGTTGCCATGAGGTCCAGGCGAGGAACTCCCCAGCGTTCGATGATCAGAGCCATCGCTTCCTCCGAGAGTTCCCATTCTCCCGGATCCAGGTGTTGTCGGCTGAGAAAATCCGCCTGTACGTTTTCGACGCCTGCTATATGGGAGGCTGCTAGACGGAGAAGATGACGCTCCGCCCAATCCATTAGTCGGTCGATCTCTAATGACACCAACCGACTCCTTGTGCCTCCTTGATGGTTGATGTACGCTACCGTGGTAGTGTTGTCCGATAGAACTCGAACTGCTCTGAGACGTAGAAGGTGTAGGAAACCCCGCAGGGCAAGACGAGCTGCTCTTGCCTCTAAACGGTTTATGGGCCAAGACGATTGTTCCTTCGACCACTTTCCCTGTATCGCACTGTCCTGACAGACCGCACCCCAGCCCGAGAGACTGGCATCTGTGGTCACTATGATCCAGTCTGGAGAATGCAGGGAAACACCTTGAGCTAGATTCAAGGGGTCCATCCACCACACAAGACTGCGTCTTGCAAAGTCTGGAATTGGAAGGATCACCTGGTATTCCCGGGACACTGGCTTCCAACGGGAAAGCAATGCCCTCTGAAGTGGTCGTAGATGAGCAAACGCCCATGGCACTAGGTCGATGGTGGAGGCCATGGTTCCTAGAACCTGAAGATAGTCCCACGCCCTACGGAACTCGAGAGCCAAGAACCTGATGATCTGCTCGCGCAGAGCCTGCGCCCTCTCTTGGGTGAGGAACACCATGGCAGCTCTTGTGTCGAAGTGGGCACCCAGAAAGTTCAAAGTCTGAGAAGGTTGAAGCTTGCTTTTTGTAAAATTGACTATCCACCCCAGGGTCTGGAGAAGCTGAATTACCCTGTCGACCGCCTGAATTCCCTGTGACTGTGATTTTGCCCTGATGAGCCAATCGTCCAGGTAAGGGTGTACCAGAATTCCTTCCCTCCTGAGCGCCGCTGCAACTACGATCATTATCTTTGTGAAAACTCGAGGTGCCATGGCTAGGCCAAAAGGTAAAGCCCGGAACTGAAAATGCTGGTCTAAAATCTTGAAGCGAAGATAACGTTGATGGGAAGGAAGAATCGGAATATGTAGGTATGCCTCCGTCAGATCCAAGGAGGCCAAGAATTCTCCCGGATGTACAGCCGCCAAGACCGAACGCAGCGTCTCCATGCGAAATCGAGGAACGCGGAGGGAGTTGTTGACTGTTTTGAGATCCAAGATTGGACGAAACGTACCTTCCTTCTTGGGCACTATGAAATAGATGGAATAGTGACCCCGTCCCAGTTCGGAGACCGGCACCGGCACAATTGCCCCCAAGGCAAGTAGACGATTTAAGGTCTGTCGAACTGCCTGGCGCTTGAGAAGAGATCCGCAAGGTGAGAAGAGGAATCTGTTTGGTGGAGCGCGTACAAAATCTAACGCGTAGCCATGTCTTAGAATACTTAGAACCCATTGGTCTGAGGTTATTTGGACCCACGCCTTGTAGAAGAGCGCAAGTCGACCCCCCAGCCGGGGAATCGACTCGTGGGTCCGCCTGGCATCATTGAGACGACTTAGTCGAGGTGCCCGCACCTTGACCATCCTTACCGGGTCGACGGCCTCGAAAGGACCGATTCCAAGTGTGTGAACGAGATGAAGGAGGTCGAGGTGGTTGTTGTCTGGTGGGACGCCCTCTGCGTTGATTACGATATCGGCCTCTGTTAGTATTAAAAGACCTGTACGAGCGTGGCCGATCCTCTGGTAACTTGTGAACTGTATTCTCATTAAGGGATTTAATAATCTGATCCAGGTCCTCACCAAACAGGTACTTGCCCTTAAAGGGAAGAGACCCAAGACGCGTCTTGGATGAAGCATCCGCGGACCAATTCCTTAACCAAAGGAGGCGGCGCGCCGACACCGCTGCAACCATGGCTCTAGCTTGAACCCTAATAAGGTCATAGAGAGCATCAGCCCCATAAGCTACTACTGCCTCCAATCTTTCAGCCTGTTGAGCCTCAGAATCTGGAAGAGCCTGAGAAGTAAGCAGCTGTTGCACCCATCGGAGTCCTGCCCGCTGTGCTAACGAACTACAAATAGCAGCTCGCATACCCAGAGCTGAAACCTCGAAAACTCTCTTCAGGAAGACTTCCAATTTCCTATCCTGAATATCTTTCAATGCTGTTCCGCCAGTGACAGGAATGGTGGTGTGTTTAGTCACAGCAGAAACAGCCGAATCCACAGCAGGAACCTTAAGAAGTTCCAAAAAATCCGCTGGCAAAGGATATAATTTGTCCATAGCTCTACCAACCCTAAGGTTAGCCTCAGGAGTGTCCCATTCTCTGGAAATTAGCTGTAGAATAGAATGATGCGTAGGAAAAGCCTTTGCTAGTGGACGAAGACCTGCTAAAAGAGGATCCCCCTTTTTAATATTAGGATCTGGAGCCACTGGGTCCGGAGGAGGGTCAATATCCATCTCCTGTAGGATGTGTGGTATAAGTTCCTCTAGCTCTCCAGCTTGAAAAATTCTGAGAACCCTGGGATCATCTCCCTCGACATGAGCCACCAGGGAAGGATCATCAGAGAGTGTATCCAGAGAGGGATCTCCACCCCCTACTGGCTGCGGAGCTGCTGGAGTGGGCAGGGAACACCCAGAAATTCCTGGGCGTCCCTTCGGAGGAGAGATGTCACCTTGGGGAAAGAGACTTCCCAGGGAAGGTATCGTACAAGGCAGCTTAGCTGGAGGAGGACCCCCTCCCCCCAGAAAGCTGTCTCTGCTGCATACAAATGCTCTGTGCATTAGAACTACAAACTCAGGAGAGAAAAAATCATGAGAAGATGTCCCAGGCCGAGACACAGGCTGAACTCCGGCAGCAGAGATAGGCAGGGTAGTAGAAAATTGAGCGTCTGTATTCTCCTCAGAGAAACCGTCGTTTGTAGCTGAGGACAAAATGGCCGCTGTTGCCGCGGACGACGGAAACGGAGCGTGTCTCTTTCGTTCCCCCCGGTCCTGAAGACGCTCGACCTCCCTCGCAGGAGGGCTGTCTTCCCCTTCTGAAGACATACTGACAGAAAATATTTTCGGTCGGAGCAGGTAAGAAACTGAAACCTGACAGGAGGGAGGAGGAGGGGCAGCACGCGCGCGCAAAAAAAAAAAAAAAAAAAAAATTTAAGCAGTCAAACTTTACAGAGAGACTGAAGGTCCGGCCCGGTTACCCACCCACCGACCCGAGAAAAACCGTCGAGGAATGTGACCTCTCGACGGCAGGCGGCCCCGGGGAATATTATGTTGCGGGGCCGCGGGTCGGGAAGAAAAAATTTCAGACTGCCGTCCACCTCAAGGGTGGGGCGGGTACAAGCGGCTTCGGGCAAAAGGGGAGGGATCGGCACCACCGATGTGCTCCCTCGGACCTAAAAGCCCCGTAGTAGTTCTTTCTTTCCTCAAATAAATGACGCCCTAAAACAAAAAATTAAACACTTACCTCCAACCCTGTGATAAAAAAAGGGAAGAGGTAGGAAAGAAAGAAATAAGACAGAAATACAGCCTGTCAGCAAGAAAAATTGTTCTCTGAGGAACAAAAAGAAATTGCTTTATCTAAAACTAAATAGTTAAAATAAATTTAGTAGTAAGCAACTTGATCCCTCACAGCAAAATAAAATAAATTAGAAAACCCTAAGGCTTGATGCTGGGGACCGCAGTGTCCCCTGCTCAACATCTGCTGGAGTCAGAACTATACTGAGGATTGAGCCAGGGGAGGCGTGGCTATAAGGGCCCTCCTCTGGGAATTTTTTGTTCTGACTCCATCTGCTGGACGGGGGACATAACCCACCGTCTGGAATGATCCTGGTACGTACAGGGAACAGCTGGTTATGAAAACCGATGCCAAGCATGTCGGCGTCTGTCTTCAATGCGGCCGGCTGAGGTTATTTTTTTTCTTTTAAAGAAGTACAGAAAAGCAGTTTTTTCTGCTTTCCTGTACTTTTTTTCAGTACACTCAGCTATTAACGCCTGCTCCAGGCAGGCGTTAATAGCTGAGTGAGATGCACATTTATTTTTTTACATTTGGAGTGAATGAGTAATAGCCTTATTCACATGCATTTGCATGTGATGAGCGCTATCCCATTCACTCCGCGTCGGACGTGTGTTAATTAGGCGCTAATCCCGCTATTGCATTAGGGGGGTGGATTAGCGCCTATTTAACCCGCGTCCAACTGCGGGTTATACAGTGCACTCGGCTGAGCGCACTGTATTGCATTGGCCCCTAAGTATATCCCACACTACTGATACTAATAATAGCAGTGGGTATTTTCTAAGTCAACTTGATTAACAACAGTTAATGGAGTTCTCCTCCAAGAACTTATCCAAACCTTTTTTAAACCCAGCTACTTAACTGCACTAACCATATCCTCTGGCAAATTCCATAACTTAATTGTGCGATGAGTGAAAAAGAATTTTCCTTACCCTGGGAACGAAGAGTTCCTCTGGGTATATCTGATCTCAGGAGTTTGGACAAATAATGAGGTCCATCCATTTTGGTATCTTTAAACATTAAAAGCAGCAGTTTAAACTGGATACGTAATAAAGAGGGCAACCAGTACAATTCACACAACATGGGTGTAATATGGTCCAGGGTGCACAGTGTCAAATAAGTCCAGCAGCAAAATTCTGTAACACTTAAAGTTCCAATACTAGAACTTGGTAATCCTATATATAAAGCATTACAGTAATCTACTGATGTCAACACAAATGACCGCACTAGTGTTTGAATACCATCTCTATCAAGAAAATAGTGTACATGTTGTAATGTACGCAAATTACAGAATCCTGCTGATAAAATGGACTGGACTGAGATGACTAGATTAAATGAGAGTCAAATAGAACCCCCAGGTTCCTAACGATAGGAACAGGAATCGCAGTACCTTTAACTGTTATAGGACATTGACAAAAACTGGGGGGAGTTTCCTTCCTGTGTGTGAAACATAACACTTCAGACTTAGATCCCTTTAAAAACAGGTTGTTCTCCTCCATCAAGTGTTTATAGTTGTGAGGCATTTAGACACCTTCTCTGCTATAACCGGGCCAACATCATGGACAGGAAAATATAACTGCAAATCGTCAACACGTATCCTAAACTCAACTCCTAAAACTTCTCAATCAAAACACATAGTGAGAGCAGATACAAATTAAAAAGGACTGCCGACAAACCTAAATCCTGAGGGACATCACCAGAAGGCTCACTCCCATCAGAATTGCTTCCTTGAAATGTAATAAGACCTAACTGTTGCGACCGTCACTTCCCGACTGCTTCACTCCGCCTACCTTTCCTTTTTTGAGACTCCTCCTGCTCTTCACGGACACCTGGCTGCCGCAGCGTCCGCCTGCCATCCTCTCCGGCGTCCCTGGACTGGCTTGAGTGCTGCCTCCCACCATGCTCTTCAGGTACCTTAGGGCGCGCGTGCTGCGCGGCCCTCATGGGCATCCCCCTGTGATGACATCACGCTACCCGGATATTTAAGCCTACAGTTTATTGCTAGCTGTGGAGTTAGCAAGGGTGATCTTACGGATGGGATTCGCTCTCCGTACCCAGCTACTCTGCCTTCCAACTTCCATTGGACTCTTTCTGCTAACGGGGTACCTGCTCCTCGGGGGCCTCTTTGCTTCTTTCAGGTCACTATCAGGTAACCGGTACTCGCTCCTCGAGGGCCCATGTTCCCTGACTCGCTGCCTGCATCTATCTCCTCTTCTAATTGGAAGAATTCGCTACAGACACCATCAGTGGGTACTACTATCATCCACTCCTCAGAGCTGTCTCCCTGGAACCAGGTACTCACTCCCCGAGGGCCAGCTCTCCCTATCTTGGGGCTTCTCCATATTTGGGACTCTGAATGTTCTATTGTACTCATTCTCTCAGTTCTCTCCACTACAGCACTGCTACCGGAGGAACCGCTGTTCCAGCGTCCTGGGAATACTAGCCCAGGCGGGCTACATCTTCTACTCACTACTGCCACCTCTGGTGGCTTCTCAAACTGTGTTTGTGTGTCCAGAGCTGAGCCTGACCTGTGGCCCCTCACGGGACTTCCCCCCGTGGGCGTGGTCAGCTGCCACAGGTGTCCAAGGGTCCACCCAAGCCTTACTAACTCTAACGCTAACCCAGAGGAGAGACCCACTAATTCCTACTTGTTCTAATCACATTAAAAGAATTCCATGATACTGGCTCATAAGCTGCCGTTATATCTAAATATACAGCTATCACGGAACAATTCTTATCCAGTTGACAGAGCACAAAGTCTCGTATTGAAACTAATAAGGTTTCTCTGCTATGTTTCCCCCTGAAACCACACTGGAAGCGAGGTAGTATGTTATGGTTAAGCAAGAATTCAGTAAACTGTGTATTGCTACTTTTTCCAACAATCTCCCAGAGGTAATCCATTTAGAAAATGGTCTATAATTTAGTGCGTCCTGCCAAATTGTTTTTCTTAAAAACAAGACAAACTGAAGCCAAATTGATCTAGGGACTGATTACATAACCTTGTTACAATACCCTAGGAATTTATCCTTTAAAAACAAACAGAAAAAGGGCATGGGTCAAGGTCACAAAATGAACTCTTAAGAATAGTCAAAATGCTCTTCAATTTCTTTTTGTCCTACTAATTCAAAACCTATCCCAACTTCCATTTGGATACAAAACTGGAGAAAACCCGATCCTGACTGCTGATAACTTGGAACTCACCCACATTGAGATATATATATTTTTTTAGATGAACTGACCAAGGCTTCCAGCTTTTCAATACATCTATCTGTAAACTCTTGTGCCGAGAGCTGAATAATATTTTGCAGCTCATGTTCAGTATCAACTTACTTGTGAACAGAAAATAAATCATTTGGGTGGTTTAAACAGTCAGATAAGAGAGTATTTTAAGTTTAGTGATGTCTGCGCCATTTTCTAATTGGAAATATAGAAGATGATCTCCCATTTGAAATATATCACATTGGGGACAATTTTTTTTTTTTTTAAATTTCCACGGAGCTCACAGGTACAAAAATGACTCATGGGTCTGCAAATTCAATTTCAAAGTGGAGCTTCCCTTTTGGACCTTCAGACTTTGCAGGTCCAGTTTTCAAAGCTCCCATGAGCTCTACACCTGCTATGTGTGGGTTGAATCTGTAGGGAAAAGAGCAACTGAGACCTGAAAATCAAATCTCCACGAGCGTTTTAACCCCCCCTGACTGCCCTTGGCACGTCTGCTCCCACCCAGCAACCCTTTTCCACACATATAAAAGTATATGCGCTGTGAAAAACACTCATACTGGGTTTTATTTTAATTTATTGTATTTGTTTTTTAATATTTTGCCTTTTGCAACTGGTCAGCCACTTCAAATCGCTTTACAATCAGGTCCGGTAGATATTTCCCTGACCTCAGATGGATTATAATCTAAAAGGTCTACTTACAAAACTGCGGTATTTTTCTTCTTGCAGGGAAGTATACCATGGGATTCACAAAGCTGTGCTAATTGGTTCTGCAGCTTTGTAAATACCACAGGTAACCTATAATGACAAGGTGTCCCTGCAGCAACGTGTGTCCCACTATTGTACAGGATCGCCATCTTCATAAAAACAAACCAAAACAAAAGCAAACCTGCCGCAAATACTGCCCCTTCCGAGGGCAGCAAAACCACTGGGCATCCTGAGGGGATATTTTTTTTTTTTTTAGAAGAACTGGACACTGGGAGCGGCACCGAAGAAACCCTCCAGAATACGCAGATGGATGACCACCCAAAATGGCGCAGGGTAGGAAAAGGCGGGAGCCGGCTGCACCGCCACTCTGAGGACTCTCTGTCTGCGTTATCTGATCAAGGCTGACTTTTTTCATCTTGGGACTTTGTTGTCTTGGCTATTGACTATACCAGCAGGACATTTTATTGAAGCAAGTTTCTGCTTCTCTCCGTTTATCTACGTAGAAGATCTCCGGTGACAGTATCCATGCTGGACAGACTGAAGCCCACACTCATTCCTGTCGTGAGCCAGCTTCTTGTTACATGTTCAACGATTTATCAGTTGGGTTTTATCAAGTTATTTCAGTGATCCGGGAGGAAAGGGAGAGGGGGTAATCATGCCGGTAAAGGGGTGACTCTCGAGAGAGGAGTTCCATCACCCACATGTATTGGAGGGGTGATACAAGTTTATGGGGTATTATGGGGTTATCCTTTCCAGAGAACGCAGGTTATTTTTACTGTATTCTTTGTTATAGTAGATGTCATTTTGCTATGAAAATCACAATATGTCTAGATTGACTTATTTACCCAGAGACTGAACCCAAGAGAGTGTATTTTATCACTTAATGTAAAAGGCCTCAACCATTACCGTAAGTGGTTTTTCCTCAATCATGAGCTTCAAACAAATCACATTTCTATTGCAATGATACAAGAGACAATTACGGAAGCACCATGAAAGGGTTCTTTCATTTAAACAATACCCACATACATATCTTGCTGCTAGTACAAAGAACTCCAAATATGCAGGTGTGGGTATCTTGATAATTAAGGACTTCATACATGAGATCTTGGAGATTATACGTGACCCCTTAGGGTGATATATTTTATTAAAGCTTAGGGAGGGGAAGCAAGTAGCTACTCTGAACAGCATTTATTCCCCTAATACTAGTCAAGATGTTTTCTTTGCTAAATTAAATGAGATATTACTTAAACATGCCGAAGGTGCAATTATTATGGGCGGGGACTTTAATGTGAAGCACAGCCCCACTATGGATAATTCCGCTCAGACTTCTACCATCCCCAGGGCTGTTTGGATGCGATTAGCGAATTTGGTCTCAAACTGGGGATGTTTGGCGACAGAGAAACATGCACTCTCGCAGATATACTTACTTTTCTAATGCCCATCAATCCTATTCTCGACTAGATTACTTTCTGGTTGATAAGCAAACACAAAATTGGGTAAATGACGCTGGAATTGAACCCATTGTGTGGTTGGATCACTCGCCAGTCTGGATAAAGTTAAACTTCCATAATCAGGATGGGGGACAAATGTTCTGGCGACTGAATGAAGGGCTTCTTAAAGATACCTCATTTGTCCAGTCCTTGGGTGCTAAATTATCAGAGTACTTCCATAATCATGTTAATGATCCCACTCCTAAGCCCACTATCTGGGAATGTTCCAAGGCAGTCGCCCAGGGTATTCTTATCTCTCATGCCTCTTTTCGCAAACGTGAGAAAGAGACACAGGGAAAATCACTTACGAGGAACCTTGCCCAGCTATCCCAGCAACATATGCAATCACAGGGCCCTATCCTACTTCAGAAAATGAATAGGATCAGGGATGCTCTCAAGACACTTGATGCAGAGACACTCGCTTTTCAAATGGATATAATTAAACAGCAATATTTTGAGGGGGGGAATAAAGTAGTCGTTTACTAGCTAGACACTTAAAAGTGGTTCTCGCGCAGAATAATATTACTAAGATAAAGGATAGGGGGGAAATCTTGTAACTTCCTCAGAGGGGATCAGGCAATGCTTTACTGATTTTTATGGACGGTTATACAGTCGCGATTCAGACATTGTGGATATAGACATTGAACACTATTTAAAGGATTTGCCATTGCACACGATTACAAATGACCAACAGCAGTATCTAGATGCCCCAATTTTACTCGATGAGGTACAAAGGGCGATTAAAGCTCTGAAACCAGGGAAATCCCCAGGACTAGATGGCCTTACCGGTAGTTATTACAAAAAACTATTACATATTATAGCAGAACCTTTAACTGAGATGCTGAACTCCTTAAGGGGCACAGACACCTTAGCCACACACGCGAATGTAGTGAGAATTACAGTTCTCGCAAAACCAGGCCGAGACCCAATCCATTGTGGGTCGTATTGACAGATATCACTTATCAATTTAGATCTAAAGATCCTGGCCCGGATTTTGGCA
Organism: Rhinatrema bivittatum; assembly: GCF_901001135.1. Taxonomy (NCBI): domain Eukaryota; kingdom Metazoa; phylum Chordata; class Amphibia; order Gymnophiona; family Rhinatrematidae; genus Rhinatrema; species Rhinatrema bivittatum. The sequence goes on from NC_042619.1 coordinate 364,656,728, forward strand.
GAACGTCTAAAAAGGCATTATCCCCTCCTTAGTGCACAATGATCAAGTGGGATTTATCTCTTCTCGAATGGCTAGTGATAATATTAGGAAAGTCATAGACCTGATTGATTGGGTCCACCAGCATAAGACTCCAGCTGCACTCTTAGCTATAGATGCTGAAAAGGCTTTCAACCTTGTACATTGGCCTTTCTTGTTCCAAAGTCCTTAATAAGATGAGTTTTGGTGAACCCTTTCAAAAATGGATTAAAAAGTTAATATGAATTACCTCAAGCTAGAGTAAATGTTAATGGAGGATATGGCCCACTACTGGACATTCAAAGGGGAACCAGACCACGTTGCCCCCTGTCACCTATGCTTTTTGCCCTCTTCCTAGAACCCTTTGCTGAGACGTTAAGACAGACTTAGAATATTTCTGGGGTCCAGCTTGATCATTTACACTTTAAATTATCCCTATTTGCGTATGACATCTTTTTTACACTCACTGACTCAGATATCCCTTCAGGGAGTTACAGCTGCCTTGGAACAATTTCATAGGGTGTCTGGTTTTATAGTGAATTTGGAAAAGTCTGAGCTTTTGAACCTTAATTTGCCCAATCAGGTGGTTTTGAACATCACTAAAACATTTCTGTTTCGCTGGGCACGTACATCTATCAAATATTTAGGAGTGCAAATTGGTGTGCATAATTCTCAATTGTTCTCACTTAACTATAACCCATTATGGAAAAAAATAGATAAAGATTTGCTGAAATGGTATAGGGAATATCACTTTTGGTTGGGAAGACTGGCGATTATTAAAATGGTAATTCTACCCCGATTATTATATTTATTTTCCACTATTCCCATTTTCATTTCAACCGCTCTCTTAAAGCAATGGCAGACTAAAATTTGTTTATTTAATATTTATTCTCATGTTCTGAAACTCCGTTTATTGTAACGCCTCACCACGATTGTTTTGTTTTATGTAAACCGACCTGATTTGATATTTGTATCGAGAACGTCGGTATATAAAAATGCTAAATAAATAAATAAATAAAATTTATAGTTTCATCTGGCAAAAGCAGCCACTTAGGGTAGCCAGAACGACCTTGTTTTTACCAAAACAGGCAGGGGGTTTAGGGGCGCCAAATATCATTTGGTACTATGTAGCTGTCCAATTACGGTATCTAGTGGATTTATACAATAGAGCCAACCCTAAACAATGGGTTCAATTGGAGCAAGTCCAGGTGGGGGCTATGCCTATACAAGCTTTACCGTGGCAACCTAAATCTACATGGAGACCATTGGGTTTTTTTTTAATTCTTTATTTATCAATTTTTAAACAAATACACAAAGTATGTCTTTGTCTGAAACAATTTCATGAGATACAAGCAAACTGAATAATATCAGGAAAAATCATACTCATATAATCACATGATATGTAACTATAAACATAATCCTTCTCATATTTTATATTTCAATTAAATCTAAACAGGTAACCTTGGGGGGGGGGGGGGCGTATTTACTATAATTGAGAAGAATTCCTAGGTCACTATCAAGGAAAACATGGACATAGTTCCTACACAGATTACTTCTTTATTCTAAAGTAGAAGGAGGTTGACTTTTGCTAATCAGGAATTCTCTCAAATGGTCTGGGTTAAAGAAAACACACACATTATTAGAAATTTTTACTACACATCTGCAAGGATAGCGAAGATGGAAACTCGCTCCTAGTGCCAACACTTCCGCTCTCATAGTTAAGAAAACTTTTCTTCGCAATTGAGTCGGCCGAGATAAATCAGGAAATACACGGATCGGTTGACCTAAGTACATTTCTTTCATATTCTTGAAATAAGCTCTCATTATCATACTGAAGTCCTGTTCCGAATATAATGATATAAACAAAACAGCTCTCTCTATTAATTCTACTTCAGAGTTTTCTAGGTACTGGGTGAAATTCGCAATATCAGGCCTATTCTCTTCTCTTAATGAAACATTAAGAGTTCTTTCAGTTAAAAAACTGATTTTCTTCACAGGAGGTATTTGATCAGATGGAATCTTTAAGATCTCTTGAAGATATTTTTTTAAAGGTCACAATCGGTAACTCACCCAATATCTTAGAAAAATTTAGAAGTCTGATATTCAAATGTCTGAGGAAATTTTCCACGGCTTCTAAACGCCTTGAAGAAATCAGGGAGTCTCACACTAGATTTGCAGATATGTCCTGTAATTTTTTCATATCCTGATTTAGTGCCTCAGTTGCTTGCGCCTGTTCTTGTAGTGCACGTAAGCTATCTCCGGACACCAGATCCAATTTCCTCCCCAGATTTACAATTTAAGAGGTTTGTTCCTTAATTAGCTTGGATATACCTGCCATCATTCCCCAAAGGGAATCTAAAGAGACAACCTCAGGTTTAATCAAATCCTCTACCTCCAAGCTGTCCGATCCAAACTCCTCCGCTAGGCCGCGTTCCTCTCCAACCATAGAGGTCGCACCTCCAACTGCCCCTGCCTCCAGGGGATCCAGCGGTCTCTGCCGAGTGTAGGTAAGGAGATTTCCCGAACCATCGCCAATTCTTCCCGCGGGCACAGGCATTCCATTAGAGTTTTCTCCCTCCGTCGGTGTCTGTGCAGAAGTGGCTGATTTCGGTGAGGAAGCAATAAGAGGTTGCTTTGAATTCGGTGGACTTAAGGTGACTTCCCCAGGCGATATCGTAGCTTCTCTCTGCGATCCGCCAAAGGGGCTCGTCGCCGGTTGCTTCTGCGGGACGGCTGTGTACTGAGTTATTAATCGCTGCTCCGCTGCCTGGCCAGGGTCCGCCGGGAATACCCTGATCTTGCCCTTGCGTTTATGCGGCATGTCGATTCCAAAAGTCAAGAAACAATCAAAATATAATAGAAATAGAAAAGAGATAGCAAGTCGGGAGCTGCGGCAGCACAAACCGTCTATGTCGCCATCTTAGGAACGCCCCCCCCGGAGACCATTGTTTCATGTGCTACTTGCTTTGGGTACCACTTTCCGTATCTGGAAGACATGGAAAGCTAAATTGGTGGGGCCCTCTGATTATCATCAGCTATCTCATTTGTTTCACAACACTCCTTTCAAGGAGGGTTGGGAGAATTCCCTCTTTAGGGCCTGGGAAAGAACAGGGATCGTATCTTTTGGACATCTTCTTACAGGTACCAGCATACGGCCCTATGACACCTTACCAATGCTGGACCCGCCTGGCCTCTCTCAGGTGTTTGAATTTGCACAGATATGACACTTTTTAATGTCACTGACACACGCTAATAAGGTGCACCTGACCAAAACCCTTTTTGAAACCTACTGTGAGCATTCAGGCCAAATAAGGGGTATTCTCTCCAAAACCTATAAGTTGCTAAATAATCACTCACCATACTCTGCAGCTCACATCCAGGCCTGGCACAGGGACTTGGAGGAAGATATTGAACAGGAAGTTTGGGATATAGTGTTCTTTCAGTCTGCCACTGTACAAGAGCAATGCTATAAAGTCCTTTATAGATGGCACTTGACCCCGGAGAAACTACATAGAATGATGCCTGCAATTTCTAAGGTTTGTTGGAGAGGGTGTGACCAAGTGGCTACTTCTATTCATATATGGTGGCAATGTCCACAAGTGATGATATTTTGGAAACAGGTCCATGAGTGGCTAGTTGGTGTAATTCCAGGCATCACGGATTTAAGTGTGCTTTACTTAATATCCCTCTGGAAGGCCTTCCATCTCAGACCAATAAATTCTGTAATCAAGTATGTATAGCAGCTAGAGCTGAATTGGCCAAGGCTTGGAAATCGCTAGATACTCCATCAATGGCAGTAGTACTCCATAGATTACATGATCAATACCATATGTCCCATCTCACTGCTGTGAAAAACGATACTATGAAGTCTTTTAAAGCCATCTGGCACCCTATGATCACCTGGCTACATACCCAGGGAACACCCACCTTGGAGATCGGTAGTTATTTATTTTTATTTATTTATTATTTTTATTATACCGAGTTTCATGATGGAATCACATCAACCCGGTTTACAATTAACAATGTGAGTAAAGGCAGAGAGTAACATAGTAAAACATTTCCCAATTCAACGTCACATATAGAATGAAACTTAACAGGTATAATAACAATATTTAGGATGTGAGAAAGTTACAAAAAACAGGGAAAAATAACTAGGATCTGAAAGGGGAGGAAATTGAAGGAAGAATATTAACATTTTATCCAACTGTATCAATTAATAAATATGTATAGTATAAAAATATAGATGAGTAGCAAAAATGATCAAATATGATGCTGTTGTGAATTATAATAATAAGATGCTGTGACTGCGTATGAAGTTAGTGGGTTTATTACAGTTCACTAACTTTGTGTTTGTGCTGATGGGTGGGGAATTTAATCCAGTTCTGGGAACGCTTTTTTAAAAAGCCACGTTTTTAGTCTCTTCCTAAAAGTTGGGGCGCATGGTTCTTTTCTTAAGTCCGGTGGGATGGAGTTCCAGAGGATTGGACCTGCTGATGAAAGAGCTCTTGAACTGTAGGATTTATGTTGGTAAGTTTTGGCATGAGGTACCTGAAGTGATTCTTTGTAATGTTCCCTGATGGGTCTGGCGGCTGTGTATTTTTTAAAAGGGATTTGTAAGTCAAGTTGAGTGTGTTGATGGATGTTCTTGTAGATAATCATGATGGTTTTGTACATAATTCTGAAGTGGATCGGTAACCAATGAAGGTTTTTGAGGATGGGGGAGATATGGTCGATTTTCCTGGAGTTTGTAAGTATTCTAGCTGCTGTGTTCTGTACCATTTGTAAAGGCTTGGTGTAAGAAGCTGGGAGGCCTAGTAGTAGAGAATTGCAATAATCTAGTTTGGAGAAGATTATTGCTTGCAGGATTGATCTAAAATCTTGCGCGTGGAAAAGTGGCTTTATTCTTTTCAGAATATGTAATTTGTGGAAGCAGTCTTTTGTAGTTCGGTTTATGAATGGTTTGAGGTTAAGACGGTTATCTAGGATGGCTCCTAGATCTCTTACATGGGTGGTTTGTAGGAGGGTAGGTGGCTTTGAGAGCGTGATGTTGTTTTCAGGTGCTATAAGGAGATATTCCGTTTTCGACGCATTAAGGACTAGGTTTAAGCTGGTAAGGAGGTGTTTGATTTCTAGTAAACAACTATCCCAATATTCCATTGTTGACGAGATTGAATCTTTTATAGGGATCACAATCTGTACGTCGTCCGCGAAGAGGAAGTGTTTAAGGCATAGTTTTGTGAGTAGTTGACAGAGTGGTAGGAGGTATACATTAAATAGGGTGGGTGAGAGGGATGAACCTTGTGGCACCCCTCTGGTGGAGTGGTGATATTGGGATTCTGTATTGTGAATTTTGACCCTATATCCTCTGTTTTCCAGGAAGGTTTTGAACCATGTTAGTGAAGTAGCTGTCACTCCAATATTTGCTAGTTGTTTTAAGAGGAGGTAATGGTTGACGGTGTCAAAGGCCGCCGAGAAGTCGAGGAGGATTAGTAAAAATGCTTTGCCTTTATCGATGCCGGCGAGGAGGAAGTCTGAAAGTGCAAGAAGTAGTGTTTCTGTGCTTGCAGCTTTTCGAAAACCATATTGGTTTGGAGACAGAATGCCGTGGTCTTCCAAGTAGTTGGAAAGTTGGGTGTTCACCAATTTTTCCATTATTTTGGCTATGAATGGAAGGTTGGAAATAGGGCGGAAGTTGTTGGGATCACTTGGATTTAGATTCGATTTTTTTAGGAGGGGTTTGATTGAAGCTGTTTTTAGATCATCTGGGTAGATACCCTGGGAGAGGGAACAGTTTATAATTTCGGCAAGGGATTTTGATATAGTATCAGGAATGAGAAGTAGCATTTTGGAAGGAATTTGATCAAAAGGGTGTGATGAAGGTTTCATTTTCTTCAGCACTGATTGTATCTCTGTGAGAGTGATGGGTTCGAATGCTTTAAGCTGTATATCTTTGTTAGGGAGAAGGTATGTGTTGTCTTGGGAGCTAGTGGTTAGTGATAGTTGATTGAGGAGGTCAGAGATTTTTTTGCTGAAATGAAGAGCCAGTTCGTCTGCTTTGGTCTGAGAGAATTCGGGTGGTATATCAGGAGTGATCGGTTTAGTGAGATTGGAAACGAAGGCGAATAGGGCTTTTGAGTCAAAGATGAGGTGATGAACCTGACGGGCATAGTAGTCTCTTTTTGTTTTCTGTGTACTGCTTTTGTATTGGTGGAGCGTGCGTTTGTAGTCTGAGAGTGAGGCTGGTGAAGGGGCTTTACGCCATTTTTTTCTTTCTGCCGAAGTAGTTGTTTGAGATTTCTCAGTTCATCATTAAACCAGGGTTGTCTTTTGGATGCCTTTGAAGAGTGTTTTTTGGTGGTCAGTGGGCAAAGTGTGTTTGCTACTGATTTTGTTATTTTGGACCATGATTGAAGAGCGCTGTTAGGTGTAGAAACATCGATGGATGGTAATTCTGGGGCTAGAAGTTTGCTGAGGAGATCAGAGTTACATGTTTTTTTGTAGAGGAAAGAAGGTCTTGAGTCAGGCTTGGAATCTGGTTGTAGTAGGGAAAAGCTGGTGGAGATTAAGGAGTGGTCTGACCATGGGACTTGTTGACAGTCAGGTTGATTTGTTTGGGAAATGCCGGCATTTGTAAAGAAGAGGTCGAGTGTGTGTCCTGCTTTGTGAGTGGGTTTGTTGATTTGTTGTTTGAAACCCATTGCGGACAATAGTCTAATAGTCTAATAGTCTAACCCATTGTTAGACAATAGAGGCATAGTAAGTACTGCATACCATAATGACTTGCTATTCTTCCATCACTAGTAGACAAAGAATACAGAGCCGGATAAAAGTAATTTTCAGCTTTTATTTTCACAACATTTTATTAATCTTTACTCTGGCACCTCCATTACAAATGTTATATAACTTAAGCGAACAACTGGAAAGGTAGGGAGGGAGGAATGGGGAGTTACGCATTATATAGAAAATAAATACTTAGGATGGTTTCGAACCAATTTCTGACATAGCATTATACATTAGCAATGTAGTATTTTCTACCGAGGAGTACTTATGTATTAGCTTTGTATTTCATTTACCTGTTATTATGGCCTTGTTTGTACTCAGCTATGAAAGCTCCCTTATTTTGCATTGTTATTCTTGCTTTATCTTATTTGAATGGTATGCTATGTTAAATAAAGTTTATGTATTACAAAAAAAAAAAAATCACTTTGAAAATTTGCATCCAAATGCATTTTCCTTTAGCAGCTGGTGGCCAGTGCCAACCAGTCACCTAGGGTTTGATGCCTCAAACAGATCCCTGCACTACTGGGGTGAGGGGGTTGTAGAGACCGTGGGCTGACCCGGGAAGAGAGCTTTGGATGTTGTGCAGCTGCGCCACCTACTGGCCAACCAGTGGGGGGGCAGCGGCACCGCACAGCGATGCAGGGAATCCAGGTGTGTGCTCAGCCACAGGCTGAGCGAGCCTGTTTCTTGAAACTCTCCTTACCTTACTGTGCATTTATTCTTTTCCCAATGAAAATATCTGGGGCTCAGTGTGAATTCAGCCACTGCTGCTTCTTTCACCATACCCCAATGGCTCACTGCACACCTTGAGTGAACGGAAAAATTATTCAGGAGGCGGGGCTATACACACTGCAAAATGTAACCTGCCTAATCAGGCTGTCCTGGTACATACAGCCTCACTATATGGAACATGCTCCAAAACACAAGAACAGACCAGCAGCTTGTAAGACCAAGCAGATTCCAACTGGCCTGTCCTTTATCCATAATTATTTTAATGAATGAATCCCCAAAACACACACACCAGAGACCAAACATCTACACAGAATGATTGTTTTCAAAATGCCATCTTAGTGTGTGCATTGCATATTCTATTCCTCTATCACCTCCAGAAATGATAGCCAGGTGAGCATATGCAATCAGACCTTTGCTTATAGTGTAATTAAGTTTCAGAAGAAAATAGATCGTTACCAGATTCCTCTGCACCAAAGTGATCAAGTGGGTTGCCTGCAGCATCTGGATTTAACAGCACCATTTCAAACTCCACATCCTGAGAATGCAGTTGGTCCTCGTTTCTCTCACACGTGTATTTGTCTGCATACAAGATGTACCAGGTCTGTGGGTAAGGAATCTGAGACATGGTCTGATTGAGTTCGGTGCTGTTCAGAGGCACTGCAAGAAGACAGTAGAAACCAAATGATTACGCATGTAATAGGAGTAAAAACAGTGAGCTTGCAATAACTTGTGGAACTTGCTAACCACACAGAAATTACCTGTCCCACATATGTAATAATTCATTGTAGGGGGGAATTTTCAAAAGGATTTACACATGTAAATACACTTTACCCATGTAAGTGGGCTTTTGAAAGTTGCAACAATACATGGCATTCAACCATCGATAGGATCTACTCACATAAATGGCTTTTGAAAATTGCTATGATATATCTTTCATCTAAATTTTCAAAGGTGTTTCATCTAAATTTTCAAAGGTGTTGCTCTCGGCTGTATTTGGAACACCTGAGAGCTGCCAAAACGGCGAGAGACAGCATTTCCCAGGATCACAGAGACCAAGAAATGCATTTCAAACATAAGGCAGAAAACAGAAATGAATCTAGTTCACTGAAAGACACATGAACCATTTGTGACAATACTTGGGTAAGAAAAAGCCAAATCTGTGCATGAAGGAGTCTCTTTGAATCTCGGTGTAACTAGATCAAAACGTTTTGAAATAATTCATTTTTTGCAATTTCTAGTTCAGCTGACTGCATCTGCTTCCAGAGTTTAATTGATAAAACTTATGGCTGGGCCTCTCTTGAGCCCACCAAGGACAGAAGGATGTACTGTTGGAAGGGAAAGAATTTGGATGACTCGCTGACTGGCCTCCACCCCACCCACAAATCAACCAACTCCTGAGCTGCTCGGAGACCAGCACACCAGTCAGAGCAGGTGAGCACAGTTACCCCATTCTGCACTGCCCGCTATAGTAGGAAGTAAGGTGGCCTTTAAAACAGTGACCTCTCTTCTGCCGATTTCTGAGGTGTGCAAAAAAGTTATGCAAGGACTAAATCAAATGATCCCCTAAGTCGGCATGAGCACCTATTAAGTAGCATGGGGGAGGGGTAAGCCATAGGTCAAATGCATCTCAATATCAAGCTATTTACTAGGCTCAAAGTTTGCGGACTGCAGACCTACGTGATTTCCTTTCACAGTAACATAGCAAATGCCAGCAGAAAAAGACCCAAGTAGTCCATCCAGTCAGCCCAGCAAGTTGTTTGGGCTAGTACTGCTGCTCCATGCAGGTTATCCCATTCAAAATGAAATCCCCTATGCACACTTTCCCTCCCCCACCTTGCCCCTTCCTCCCCCATCCCTTTGTGGAACTCTGCTGCAAAGGGAATTGACCCAAGCATTCACTTAATTACTCAAGCAAATTCCTTTGCAAATTGTTCTCCCCCATTCAGAGCCCAGCCCTGTAACGTGGAGGACAATTTTCTGAACGTCATGCCCAGGAAGCGTGGCCTGTCTGCTCACTCAAGCCAGCTCCCGCAACACGAGGTCTTCCAGCTGGGTAGAAAGGGCAATCCTGGGGGGCGTGCAGAGGTCAGGGGAGTAAAACACTGAATGCACTTGGGTATTCTCCAAAGCGTGTGCCCTGTTCTACCTTCGGTTGCTCACATGAATAGTGGGTGCAAAACTCCCCTTGTGTTTTCTGCGCACATGCATTTATGCTAGCTCATTTTCAGACACAAACTACTCAGCTAATTTTCTTTTTGAAAGCTAACTGCAAATGCACATGGCAAAAAAAGTGCCTGCATACTCTGCAAACACATGGACTATTTCCAAAATTGCCCACATGACAACGCCTGCTTGTTTGCCTCGCTCATTCTATCTAGATCTAGGCTGATAGTCATCAAAAACGCTTTCTGACAGCTCCAACTACTCCTGTTTGCCTGGGTGGCCTCCCAGAGCTCCCAGGATCCAGCTCTGCTCTCACTGGCTCAATAGGGAAGGGAATGTAAGAGCCAGGTCTATACTGGGTCGAAGCTACCACATGCTCTCGTGAATAAGTGGAAGGAGTACTGCTTGGAGATAGCTGCTGAGATTCTGGGCAAAAAAGTTTCCTTCTGCAATGTAAAAGCATGGGGAGGACCCGCCTGTAGAGAGCCAGCTCCTCTCTGCTAACCTCTGTGCCCTACAGAATACCACTGCTGATGATCTGGAGCTACGAGTGTAAACCCTGGCCATAAGCCAGTTATTTACGGTCAGACTGCATTTACTGATCAGGACCCGAGACTGGACCTAAATCTACAAATGAACAGAAGTTGGGGGGGGGGGGGGGGGGCAGGGATAACAAGTCAAGAAACATTTTTCATTTGATTTTTTAGATCATTTCACTATAATTACAGGTCTTTATCAATAAACTGTGCCCTGGAGGTAAATTCACGGATTTTTATGGATTTTGGTTTGAGCATAAAAAGCCTGATAAAAATTGGGTTTTTCAAAGAACCCCGATAATAGGTTCTTTGAAACCATTTATATCCTGGTGGAGCTCCGATGTCATCCGCCTCTCCCCCCCAAGGCAAGGAGAACAGCGGCCGAATAATATAAATGGAGCAGGCTAGCAGGGAGCCCAGTCCTGTCGGCCCAAGAAGAGATGCCATGGAGGAATATGTCAATGAGAAGAAGCGAGTGAAAAGGGAAGAGGGAACTGAATATAGAGAAAGGAATGGAGCAGGAAGGAGGGAGTGCAGAGGGAAGCCACACACAGCCACAACCCTAGTCACATGTACCCATCCCCATGCCATTGGCACTGCTCCTCAGCCACATGTACTCCTTACTAGGGATGTGCAGACAAAAAGTTTTCGTTGATAAGTTGATGAAGTTGAGGGTCGATTTCGTTCAATATGGACATATGGAGAATTCCATAAGTTGAGGGTCTGTCCATACGTTCACCGGTTCCCTAAATAAAAATTTAAACCCCTCACCCTCCTTAATCCCCCCCCCAAGACTTACCAAAACTCCCTGGTGGTCCAGCGGGGAGTTAGGAAGCCATCCCTGCACTCGTCTGCGATTTCCTCATGGCGCCGATAGCCTGTGTCACAGGGGCTGCCGTGCCATTGGTCAGCCCCTGTCACATGGTCACCGGTGCCATCTTGTACTCCTACCACGTGACAGGTAGGTCATGTGGCAGGAGGTCGCTCCGGGACCCCCGTTGGACCCAACCGGAACTTTTGGCCAGCTTGGGGGGGTCAGGAGGCCCAAGGGGGTCCAACGGGGGTCCGGGGGCGGAGGCGCAGAGGAGCACGTGACGCCGACGTCACGTGCTCCTCTGCGCCTCCGCTCCCGGACCCCCGTTGGACCCAACCGGAACTTTTGGCGAGCTTCTCCTCAAACCTTTATTTTCTCTTTTAAAAATATAAGTTGCGTTTTACATATGCGTTCAAAACGAATGCACACCCCTACTCCTTACTCCTGGGGGAGTTCTGCACAAAAACATTTTAAGTTCTGAAAACTTTATATTGGTCAAAATAATTTACATGACAGTAATTACATTTAAAATTAATACAGAAAAAATTTAGAGATGCAGAATTTTAAATATTTTGAACAGAATTTCCCTAGAAATTCACTGTAAGAGTGTCCCTTCCACTCACTCTCCCTACTCCCCTGGCCACTTTGCCCTCTCAGGCCCCAACTCCTCCACCTGCCAGTATCTCTCCCCTCCACCACTAGGATCAACCCCTTCCACTCTGTCACCAGTCCCAGAGTTTGACCCCATTCTCAATACTGCCCCTCACACAGGCTCCCTCTCTCTAGTGCATATACACACACCCTCATACAGGCTCCCTCACTCTCTCGCATACACACATCCCCTCATACAGGGTCCCTCTCTCTTGCATAACCCACACAAGCTCCCTTTCTCTCTCACACAGGCTACCTATCTCTCTCTCATGCATACACAATCCCTTCACACAGGCTAGCACCCTCACAAACACACGATCCTTTTTCACACACACAAGCTCCCAATCTCTCACACACACACACACACACCTTCACAATCACCTCATATAGGCTCCTCTTCTCCGGCACCCACACTCAAGCATCATTCCCACCCCCCACCCTCACTCCTCACCTCCCATGCTCTCACCCTTCCACACACACACACACACACTCTCTCTCTCTCTCTCTCACCGGGGCCTTCATCTTCACTACAAGCGGAACACACTCTGTTCGCGGCAGACTGGGGCCTTCATCTTCCCCACAAATGGCATGCCAGGGCCTTCATCTTCACGCGCTCTGTTCACAGCATGCTGGGGTTTCTGCCATTTTCTGCGCAAATTCTGCGCTCTGCAGTAGTGCAGAATTCCCCCAGAACTAACTCCTGTCCCAACTCCTATTCAGCCACATACATTTAAGGCATGTGAAAATTTGAAAATAAACTGATTTATGCCTTATTAAATTGAATTTACAAAAAAAAATGTGCCAAAAATTCTAGTTTGTACTATTATGATGCTTTGAAAAGATTTTTCCTATAAAGTTATTATTACTGCATTGTGACTTTGCATTGATTAGACTTGTAGAATTATTGAAAATTTCCGACATGCTAAGATATGCAGAAACGCTAGAATGTAAGCCAAAAATAAGAAAATTGGTTCTTACCTGCTAATTTTCGTTCCTATAGTACCAAGGATCAGTCCAGAGAAGTGGGTTGTGTATCCCTTCCAGCAGGTGGAGTCAGAACAATTAGAACTTTGGGCACTGCTACATAACGAGTGTGCCACCTGCAGTCCCTCAGTATTGACCTGTACCCAAGCCAAACAACCAACACTAACGGGCAAAGGGGCGACCAAAAACCACTGTCCCCCACTTCGCCCCAAGGAAACATGAGTAAATAAACCGTTAGAAAAAAACTGCTCCAACAATCGTATTCTACAAAAAAAGGAGCTCTATGAAAAAACAAGGCAAATTGTAGCCAACACAGTCTTTCGGTAACTGAAGTAAGGGGTGGGCCTCTGGACTGATCCTTGGTACTATAGGAACAAAAATTAGCAGGTAGGAACCAATTTTCTTCCTATACATACAAGGATCAGTTCAGAGAAGTGGGATGTCCCCAAGCCACCCCACACTGGGTGGGAACCCGAAAGAACCGCGAGTAGAACACTTGCACCGAAGGACGCCTCATCCTAGGCCTTAACGTCCAAGCGATAATGCTTAGTAAATGTGTGCAAAGAGGACCACACCGCCACCTGGCAGATCTCCAGAGGTGATAGCAACTGACAATCCACCCAGGAAGTAGCCTGAGCCCTGGTGGAATGAGCTCGGAGACCCAAAGGCACTTGGCGGCCACGGACCAAGTATGCTGAAGTAATAGTCTCTTTAATCCATCGAGAAATGGTCGATTTAGACGCCTTGTCCCCTTTCTTTGTCACGCGAAAAGAATGAACAAATGATCGGAGCATCTGAAGTCATTGGTAACCTTTAGATAACACAATAAGACCCGACGCACATCCAAAAGAAGAAGATCCTTGCCCTGAGGCGACCCCTTGGAACCCTGCGGGAACCCTGGAAGCTCCACTGTCTGATTAACATGAAAGGCCGAAACCACCTTAGAACAAAGGAAGGAACCGTGCGCAACGTCACCCTATAGTCGTGAATCCGCAAAAAAGGGTCATGGCATGACAGGGCCTGCAATTCAGAAATCCGACACGCTGAGCAAATGGCCACCAAGAACAGTCTTCAAGGTTAGATCTTTCAGGGAAGCGGTGCATAGAGGTTCGAAAGGAGCGCCAGAGAGCACACACAATACAAGATTTAAACTCCAATCTGGACACACTGCACGGAAGGGAGGTCGTAAATGTTTGACCCCTTTGAGAAATCGAACAATGTCAGGGTGTGCTGAGAGCGAAAAACTGGCACACTTTTCCCGCAAGGCTCCCAAGGCCGCTACCTGGACCCGAAGAAAATTGAACACCAAATCCTTCTTGAGCCCCTGTTGCAGAAAATCCAGTACCAGAGAGATCTCAACCGTTAAAGGATCGCAAGAGCGCTGATGACACCAGGTCTCAAAGAGCCTCCATACCCTCACGTAGGCCAGGGAAGTGGACGGACGTCTTGCCTGCAATAGAGTGGAAATAACTTGTTCAGAATAACCACTCAATCGTAAACGTCGCCTCTCAAAAGCCAAGCCGCGAGAGAGAAGCGATCCTCCCGATCCGAAAAGATGGGACCTTGACGAAGTAGATGCGGTAGATGAGCCAGCTGCAAAGGACTCTCTAGGGCCAAGCGAATCAGATCCGCGAACCATGGGCGGTGTGGCTACTCTGGAGCCACCAGCACCACCCTTCCAGGCTGGAGTTCTATGCGATGGAGCAACTGACCGATGAGAGACCAGGGGGGGAAAGGCATACAACAGAATACCCGTTGGCCTGGGGCACACCAGAGCGTCAAGACCGACTGAGCCTTGTTCTTGACAGCTGAAGAAGCGTTCTGTCTTCGCATTCTCCCACGTTGCCATCAGATCCAACTGTGGGGGGGACACCCCCCCCCCCCCATCTGGCACAAATGCGGTTCCATGCTTCGGGAGACAGTTCCCACTTTCCCAGGTCGAGTCGTCACCTGCTGAGAAAATCCGCCTGCACATTGTCCACGCCTGCGACATGTGACGTGGCAATTCTCCCAAGATGATGCTCCGCCCAAGCAAACAGAAGACGTGCTTCGAGTGCCACCGCGGGACTTCTTGTCCTGCCCTGTCGGTTGATGTAGGCCACCGTCGTCGCATTGTCTGAGAACACTCAAACCATGCATCCCTGAATCAGGGTAGAAACGCTTGTAGGGCAAGACGTACCGCTCGTCTCGAGAAGACTGATGGACCATGAGCCCTCTGTTGGAGACCAAAGCCCTTCGGCGGATCTGGTATCACACACAGCTCCCCAACCTGACAGACTTGCATCGGTGGAGACTATCAGCCAATTCGGTGGGTTCAAATCCACCCCCTTCTCCAGAGTGTCGCGCGAAAGCCACCATGACAGACTGGCTCTGGACTCTGGAAGCAGAGACAAGGGTAGGTGGAACTGCTCAGACACCGGACTCCACCGTGACAACAGCGCACACTGTAGCGGACATAAGTGGGTGAACGCCCATGGAACCAAGTCTAAAAGGTGGACACCATGGATCCCAGCACTTGCAGATGATGCCACACAGTGGGTGTATGTCTGAGAAGAAGCGCCTGTATCTGGCTCTGCAACCTGGCTACCCGGTCCGACGCCAGAAAGACTCTGCCTCACAAGGTATCGAAACGGGCTCCCAAATAGGTCAGCTCTTCGATGGGTTCCAGGTGACTCTTCTGAAGACTGATGACCCATCCGAGCGATCTCAAGGTAAACATCACCATGTGAACCGATCTTTCGCAGTCTTCCCTGGTCTTGGCACAAATCAGCCAGTCGTCCAGGTATGGATGGACCAGGATCCCCTGCTTGTGAAGAAAAGTGCTACCACCACCACGACTTTGGTGAAAGTTCGAGGAGCCGTCGCCAGACCAAATGGAAGGGCCTGAAACTGAAGTGTTGTCCCAAGACCTTGAAGCATAGAAACCGCTGGAGACATAGCCGTATCGGAATATGCAGATAAGCCTCCATAAGATCCAGGGACGCAAGGAACTCTCCCGTCTGAACGGCAGCCAGTACTGTCCGCAGGGTTTCCATGCGAAAACGAGAGATTCGGAGGCAACAGTTCACCTTCTGTAGGTCTAGGATGGGACGAAACGTGCCCTCCTTTTTGGGAACCACAAAGTAAACAGAGTAACATCCCCGACCCTCTTCTGCCTCCAGAACCGGGACAATGGCCTGTAGCTGGATCAGGCGCTGCAGAGTCTCCCGTACTGCTTCCTGCTTGCTGCGCGAAGCCACGCGAGATTCCACGAACACCTCCTGCATGGGACGTGAAAACTCTAGGAGCATAGCCTTCTCTGATCACCTCCAGGACCCAACGATCTGAGGTGATCTTTGCCCATTCCGTGTAAAAACTGGACAATCTTCCCCCGACAGCTTCAACGACGGAATGGGGACTTGTGGCTTCACTGGGAGGGTTTACTACCTCCTGTCCTGAGGTGTCCAGAATCCCGGCTGGGACGACGACCCCCTCGAAAGGACTTTTGCCGTCCTGAGGTCTGCTTAGACGTGGAAGGGGAGAAATACCTGCCGGAACGAAATGGGCGTGAATCCCGAAAATGCAGCCGCGAAGGAAACACCTTTCTGGTGGGCCTTTTATCTTCCGGCAACTTATGCCCCTTAGATTTTCCAAGTAGCTTTACCAACTGCTCCAGTTCCTCACCGAACAGGAGCTTACCCCTTAAACGGGAGGTTACACAGCTGAGATTTTGAAGACAAATCCGCTGACCAACTGCACAGCCACAGCAGTCGGCACACAGTCACTACAGAAACCATGCTGCGCACTGAAGTTTGCACTAGGTCGTAAAGCGCATCTGCTACATATGCGATGCCCGCCTCCAAACGAGCGCCCTCCAAGGCGGCACCACTGGTAGTAACGAAACTTAAGACTAAACTCTGTATACTTTTTGTTCCCTATACGTACAAGGATCAGTCCAGAGAAGTGGGTTGTGTATCCCTACCAGCAGGTGGAGTCAGAGAACAATTAGAACTTTGGGCACTGCTACATAACGAGAGTGCCACCTGCAGTCCCTCAGTATTTCTCTGACTCCCGCAGCTGGAAGGGAGGCACCTGCAGTCTTAGTTAATTTTTCAGTTTAGTTAGTTAGATTTTTTTCTCCAGGTTTTTTCTTCAGGATTGCTTCCTGAGGTGTTGGGCACCTTTGTGGGCCATCCCTCAGTCGAAGCCAGATGTCCGGGGGGTTGGTTACCTCCGTCTGGGTTTCGTCCATCATCACCAGGGGCTCCTGGTTACTCACCTCCGTGGCTGCTCCCCCAAAGCTGCTCATTCGACCCTCTCTGCTCTACAAGACTCAGTAAAGTTTAAAAAAAAAAAAAAAAAAAGTAAAACTGAGTGAGACTTCCTCTGGTTTTGAGCTGAGGTAAGGAGTCTGATTGGGGCAGCCAGCCTTGCAGGCACTCCGGGATGTTTGGCAGCCCTCCGGTCCCCTTTCCCTCTACTCCCGGGTTGCACTGAAGGGACGGGGTAAGTGTTTTCTTCGCCGGCCAGTTTTTGGTATGGCTCATCGCGCTTGGCAGATATTGGACCGCCAGTAGCGCACCATTTTTTTCTATTTTTTCCGTTCCTACCCTCAGCTCCTGGGCCGTGTGGCTGCGCGGTTTTTTTCAAGGGGCCCTCACTTTCTCTCCGCGCTCTGTCAGGCATGTGGGCGCGAAGGCAGAATTTAGTTTTTGTTTTTTCCCTCCCTTATCCTTCTTAGGGATGGAGAGTTTGTCGGGCCCTGAGCCCTTCCCCTGGGACGGGGGGGGGGGGGGGGGGGGGGGGGGGGGGAGGGTCTTCATGCCAAGGCTCAAGGGAGGAGGGATCCCCTCCAGTCTTAGCCCTTGTGGTGGAGGACAGCGCTGGGGGACTGGGTGAACCGGCTCCTCAGGATCCCATTCTGGCAGATGGAGAAACCCATGACTTACAAGAATCCCAGCTCATTAAAATATGAGATAAAATTATAATACTAACCTAGTAAGAGGATGTTGTGTTAATGCCAACCAATTAGGATACTATTATGAAAAGAAACACTCATTGATCTGTAAATTTGATTTAACATATTGTGTAAACAATACTCAGACTGCTTCTGAATTGCCTCTCCTGAATATTCCAATATTCCATACTTTACCTAAATTAAGATCTTTCTTAAGCTACCGGTATGAACTGTTTATTCTGATTGACCCACAACAGTACGTTAAAACATCAATAATCAGCTATTTTTAGTACCCACCAAATATAGCTAATTGCCTGAAAAAAAAACTTGCAATCTATAAAGACCTAGGCTCAGGAGCCCTAATTAAAAGTAAGGTTTGCGACTGGTATCCAAATCATAATTTTCTATCTATCCCATTTGTATTGTTTATACTACACTAAAAACAGTAATTAGTATGTTTTGCATAATAAATCCCTCTCCTTTTGTAAGAAGTATATTACATTTAATTTGTAATTTATATTCTCTTTTTGTGGCTTGACAAATACAAAGCGCTTTATCTTGCAAGCATAACATTCTTATAAAAAGGCTTTAGTTTTACATGGAGGAAGGGCAACTCTGGTAGTGAATACAAATGCATCTCATGCATATTTATTGTGGATTTCTTGAAAACCCAACACGTTTATGGCATTCGAGAACCCGTGTTTCCTACCCCTGCATTAAAACATTAATAAGCAATCTTTTAAAGTGGAATATCTTCAGAACAGAAATGAGATCTGTGAGGAGTACTTCAATTAAAACACCATATTTCTCAGGCTCCATCTCTGACTCAGTAAGGTTATGGACCATATAATGCACTCAGCACAGGCTCTGCAATTTACAGTCATAATTTAGTCAAAGCAGCGGAGTGATGAATTCGGAGGGTCCCTACTTGTATGCTGTACCTTGCAGGACCAACTCATAAATGAAGCCTTATTTGAGCAAACCTCCCTGAAAAAAAGGAATTGAAATGCCTACTACATCAAAGGCAGTCATATTTCCATTCCAGGAACGTGATACAAGCCTTTAAACAAAGGCTATTTCAGTAGACTATTTTTTTATTTGGGGGGGGGGGGGGGGGGGGGGGGGGAGAGGAGACTAGCTTCTCGTGACCACCAGTGTAGACAATTTATCTAAGAAACAAAAGAGAAAACCAGCCTCAATAATTTTAGGCTGGTGCAATCATTTCAAACAACTACCACCTGAATTACAGAATCTCAGTGCTTCATTGCCAACTGCAAAATCGAAAACAGGAATTAATATAGTTCATAAATTGTATGAAGGAAGTGGCATAAAACAATTTTGCAAGGAACCATTAACACCATCAACATTGAAGAGCTAAACAGACTCAATCCCTGGAAGCTGCTCCGCATGTTAACTATTTATCCTTCTGGCTGTCACACACAAGTACTTATCTTGTAGATCTCAATAACAGGGCACTCCAATGCTTTTTGATGTAGTTAGAATTAGCACAGCCTGCTTCAGTTCTGCAAGTTTCTCATTAAAGGTGAACCATATCTTCTTGGTGCAACTACAGAGCAAACAACTTTAAAGAGCATTTGTTGTTAGTGCTCTCTGATCCCATCTAGTCTGTTAGCTTTTAGCCCCCTATCTGAAGTTACATACTGTTGCGGTTCTGGCCGCGAGCACCGCGGCCAGGTCCTTACCTCCGGGCTCCCAGACCTGCCCCCGCTTCCAGAGGCCTGGTTTGCGGCCTGTTTGGCAGCGTCCCCGCTGGGGCTGCGCCACTGCGAGGTCTCCCATGGACGCCCAGCTCCTGGGCGCTTTTCTAGGCCGTTTCCCGCCAGTGGTGACTCTGCCCAACTCCTGACATCAGACGCTGCGGCCTTGAGAAGCCGGCCGCGGTCATCCAGTCTTTGCCTTGCAACGGGTTAGCCTCCCGGTTTCCTGTTGCGCTGTGCCCCGGAGTGACTCGCTTTGCTTCGTCACTCCGTTCCTGCTACAGTACCTGCCTGGTTCCTGCCTGCTTGCCATAGTACCTGCTTGGTTCCAGTACCCGAGTCCTGCTACAGTTCCTGCCTGGTTCCAGTACCCGAATCCTGCTACAGTTCCTGCCTGGTTCCAGAACCCGAGCCCAGTTACAGTATTGCTACTGTCCTAGTCTGGTCCCAGTTACCTGTCCTGATCTACAACCCGCCTAAGTCCCAGCTGCCGGGCTCCTCCCGGGGGGGGGGCTTCGGCTTCCAAGGGTGAAGCCACCTAAGTCCCAGCGGTTGGGCTCCTACGGGCTCCTCCCGGGGGAGCACCAGCTTCCCGGGTGAAGAGCATCTACGTCCTGCCTGAACATCTGCCTCCCGGCCTGCTATTCATTAGAGACATTGACCAACTTTCCCAGTCTCCAGCAGGTTGGCCCAAGGGTCCACTAAACAGAGACTCCCATAACATACCACAACAAAAAATGAGGCAATCCTGATCTGGGTAAAAAAATATATATATAATGAAAATTCAAGTGTCTCCATGCCTATTGGGGAAATTTTCTGGATGTCTTCAGAAAATCTCTCATACTTTAATACACCATTTATAGGCCAGTTTAGGAGGATATACAACTCCGTCCCAAGAACATTTATTTCAGTGCATTATTTTGTGCGTACTTTTGAATTCTGCAAAGCTAAGGCCAGAGTACAGAACAAAAACACAACATCCTGCTCTCTTTCAGACAAAGTAGTAATATGTTCTAGGTGCAGGAACTGAATATTGACCATGAAAGCTGACTTTGCAGGGACAACTTCTGGCGACCACAGAAAACTCTCTCTCAGAAGTCCGGCCCAGAATAACTCTGCTTTTATCTTTGCATGGCAGTATATACCAACACTGTATATTACACCCTATGCATCAAATTTTTGAAAGGAACAAAAAAAAAAAGAATAGGTTATGTGTGGAAATAAACAGAAAGACATGACTCTAGCCTACCTCGGGGGTAGGGGGTGACTCACCCCCTAACCTCTCTCCTAGGCTTGCAATCTCAAGCAAATCTAATGGCACCTTTATCCAAAACTGTGCACCACACAGGCACCCAAGGAAGTCAACTTTCATAGGCTCTGTTCCCACATTATGAACTCCCTGCCACCACACAGTCGAGCCCCAGATCTCCTGTGCTTCAGGAAACCAGTCAAAACTTGGCTCCTGGAAGCTTTTGCAATCAACCAATGACAAACACTACATAGCCATAAACTATACTGCAGCTCCTACACCTTGTCTGCTTATACACTAAAGCTTTGTATAGAGCTCCTGTACCAATCGGTACCTAAAACATACTGCACAATTTATTTTTTATGCCTTAGATAGTTCTATATCCACTGTACCCTGTCATATTGAGTTCACTTAGAGAATAGCCACTGCCATTAGCAATGGTTACATGGAATAGACTTAGTTTTTGTGCACTTGCCAGGTTCTTATGGCCTGGATTGGCCACTATTGGAAACAGGATGCTGGGCTTGATGGACCCTTGGTCTGACCCAGTATGGCATTTTCTTATGTTCTTATATATATTATACCTAACATTATGTATCCATTGTACCCTCACACCTATTATGTAATCATCGCAAGCTTCTATACGTATCTTCTACTATATTTCTGTAACACACCTTGAACTCCCTGGCTGGAAAGGTAAGACAGACTCCCTTGCCAACCTTGGCTGTAGTAAAGAGGTATTTTATTTATTTATTTTCTTAAGAATAAAAATTCTTGATGTGTTACATTTCTTTCTTCGTTGATGTCCTGATTTATAGTGGCAGTGCTACCATGTTGAATGCTGCTATATGAATCTTGTTCTTAAACACAGGCAAAAAAAAAAATGCCAAGACCAAAATCTCTCAGACATTTGAACATTTGTGCATCTGGATTAGACTGCAAGCTCTGAGCAGGGACAGTCTCTTTATACATTTGTGCACAGCACACAGTACATAAAGTAGCGCTATAGAAGCGAAAAGTAGCAGCAAGTACTATGTGGCTCGGGACATAAATGTAGCAAAATCTTTTAAAACTCCCGCTACAAGAGCAGGTTAAGAGAGAGAAGAAGGTTCAGAGAAAGCTTGAGAAAATACTAATATGGATAGCCAGGACTTACACTCCTTCCGCCATCGCCCTTTTACAATAGCAACAACCCCCCTACACACACACACCCCCCTCCACCCCTCTCCCCCTCAGAAAGACACAGAATTGGAATCAAACAGGCCTCAGCTTTATTGTACAATAGGTGCCTGAGCCCTCAATGCCCCAATTTAGGAACTCAAATGACCATCCACCACCTCCCAGCAAGATGATCACTACTAGCCAACCGACCAGCAAGTTCCTCCGTCCTTGAACTTATTATTCCGGCCCCCGCCACCTCCCAGCAAGGAGCCCAACTCAGGAAGACCCCCCTGAGGCTGACAACTGCATCCAGCTCTCCTCATCAATTACAACTTGAACAAAGTTAACTCCGCAGAAATAATAACATTGCACCCTAAAGGCTTGGGCAACCCGGCATTGCCCCAACCCAGTTTACAATCAACAATCAGAAGAGCGGGCGGGAGGGAAGCAGCCACTGCAGCAAAGAGGCACAAATGAAAACATTTGCGCCGTTGCCGCCAATACCCCCCCCCCCCCCCCCCCAGACTCCACCTCTTTCAATCATCCTAGCCCTCAAAGCCAATGGGCTCCCTGCTTTTAAATTCAAAGTGCACAGAGGGGGATGATAGACTAAAACTGTCCCCGCTCTAAGCCCCCCCTCCCTTCTGTTTTGCTAACATTCATAGGGAGCACTGCTCCCTACCTATCCCCACTCTCTTGTAGCTCCCCCTCCCTCCACAAATACTAACTTCAGGCCAGCTACCTCATGAGCCTGACACCATATTACTTTTGCCAAGCAGGCACTAGGCCTGCTTGGCCTCCTATTCTTCAGTAAAAGGGCGATAGATGCACGAATTAGCTCACCAGCAGAAGTAGCAGCAACCAAAGCCAAGACAACTTAAACATGCTTGGGAAAGATGCATCAAGGTACACTTTGACTAGGTACACTGAGCATGCTCAGCATTGCCCTATACAACGCATCCACGTGGAGTCCGTCTTCAGTCTCTTAACAGAATCATGATAAAACAAAAATTAGGAGAAACCCAACTCCGTGGGGTGGCAGGCGGGTTTCGTGAGGACTAACATTCTGCCGTCCTCTGAGAACACCTGCTACAGGTAAGCAACTCTGATTTCTCCAAGGACAAGCAGGATGGTAGTCCTCTCATATGGGTGAATCCCTAGCTATGGGCTAATCCCGAACACAGGACAGGACAAACAACAGTCACCTAACCAGGTGCCAAAGGGCACAACCACACTGGTCTGTTAACAGCCTGAACCCAAACAACAGGACCTAGGTTGGGAAAGTCGGGTTCTACACCTCAAAAAGGTTCCGGAGGACAGACTGGCTGAACTTACTATCGCATCGGCCATCCCTATCCAGACAGTAATGGGATGTGATCGTGTGAAGAGAATGCCACATTGGAGCCTTGCATATCTCCTCCATGGGAAATGCTTGCAAGTGGGCCACTGACGCTGCCATGGCTCTGACTGAATGAGCCTTGACATAACCCCCAAGATACAGTCCCGCCTGGGCACAACAAGGAGATGCAATCTCCTAGCCAATTGGATATTGTCCGTTTGGCAATGGCTACACCAAACTATTGTTATCAAAAGAAATAAAAAGTTGGGTGGATGGTCTATGGGCTTCTGTCAGCTTCAGGTAGAAGGCTAAGGCTCGTTTGCAGTCCAAACTGTGCAATGCTCATTTGCCTTGGTGCGAATGGGGCCTGGGAAAGAATATTGGCAGGATGATTGACTGGTTAAGAAGTACACAAGACCACCTTGTCACGAAAGAACTTAGCATAAGGTGGATAAGTCACTAAGGCCTGGAGTTCGCTGACCCTGTGTGCAGAAGAAACCACCACCAAAAATGTGAGCTTCCAGGTCAGGTACTTCTGGTCACAGGTGCACAGCGGCTCAAAAGGAGCTTTCGTCAGCTGAGCTAGCACCATGTTTATTTTATTTAATAACAAGCCGTTAAGCCCGTTAAAACGGGCTACATCCCTCTGTCTCTCACCCCCTCTTCACCACCCCCTACCTCCCTCCCTCCCACTCAGTCCCTCCCTCCCCCACTCCCTCCCCCTCTACCTCAGTCCCCCTCCCTCCCCCTCAGTCCCACTCCCTCCCCCTCAGTCCCACTCCCTCTCCCTCCCCCCTCACTCAGTCCCACTCCCTCCCTCCCTCTCACTCAGTCCCACTCCCTCCCTCTCCTCCCCTCTCCTCCCCTCTCACTCAGTCCCTCCCTCTCTCTGTCAGTCCCTCCCTCTCTCTCTCCTCCCTCGTTGCCGCCGCCGCCGCCACCCGCCGCCGCTACCACCGGACGCCTCCGCTGCCACCCGCCGCCGCGCTACCAACCGGACGCCGCCGCCGCTGCCACTCAACGCCGCTACCACCGGACGCCGCTGCTGCCACCCTCCGCCGCCGCCACCACCGGACGCCGCTGCTGCCACCCTCCGCCGCCACCACCGGACGCCGCCGCCGCTGCCACTCAACGCCGCCGCCGCCACTGCCTCCCGACGCCGCCGCTGCCACTGGACGCCGCCATTTTTTTTCTTTTTTTTCTGGCTCAGACCGACGTGTTCGCCCGCACATGCGCGGTAGAGCTGGTCTCTACCGCGCATTTGCGGCACGTCGGTCATCCTTCGTTTATTAGGTAGGATTTTTATATATTGACTTTTCATGCAAGCATATCAAATCGGTTTA
This sequence comes from Rhinatrema bivittatum, assembly GCF_901001135.1. NCBI lineage: Eukaryota > Metazoa > Chordata > Amphibia > Gymnophiona > Rhinatrematidae > Rhinatrema > Rhinatrema bivittatum. The sequence goes on from NC_042619.1 coordinate 364,681,149, forward strand.
CAGTAGTTAGCAAATATTCATTTAAAAATATTTGCATTTCCAAAAGAAAGGAAGTAGATATAGTTTCATAATGTAAATAAATAAAATAGTAAACTAAAATAGTAGGCTAAATCTTAAAATTTAAAAAATTAGAGAGGCAGTATAGTAAGAGTAGAGTTAATAAAATCAAAAATATATACATTACCTTGGTATAAAATCAGTAGTTTGAAATCATTATGTTAACAGCTCTTGGAAGGCTTGTTTAAAAAGCCAAGTTTTAATGCCCTTTTTAAATAATTTGACGTCTCCTTCTAATCATAATTCCTGTGGAATAGAGTTCCATAGTTGGGGTCCAGCAATAGAGATAGTTCTTTCTTTCTCTTACATTATTTAGATGCGCAATTTTAGGGGAAGGAATTGGCAACATCCCTGTTCCGGTTGATCTAGTAATTCTGGAAGGGATGTAGTTAGCCATTCAATTTTTTCATTGTAGAGGGTTTTATGAATTAGGGACAAGATTTTATGTTGGGCCCTGTATTTGACCGGTAGCCAGTGAAGTTCTTTCAAAAATTTTTTTATTATTTAGAAATTTTTTATATACCGTGGCACGTTAAAAACATCACCTTGGTTTACAATGAACAATAAATCAGCAACAGGCTTTACAATTAAATGAAATTAAGAGGAATCATTATAAATACCACATATAAATACCACATAAAACAAAACTATTAAACCAATGATAATCATATTCTACAGTTGAGGCATGCCTAATAAGGAAGGGAGATCAGAAACAGGTACAATAAAACGAGCAATTCATTAATATGGAGTGTGGATATGGATCCGAAAAACAGACTTTACAAAGGGTGGGTGTAGAGAGGACATTTAGATACAATAGATGAGCAGGATTTATGGCAAGATTTCTATTTGAAGGCAGATAAAGAATTTTGAGTGGAACAAGCGATCAGCATTTCTGAATAGGAGATGATTATTGAGTGTAAGCTTGTTTGAACAGCCAGGTTTTAAGGTTCTGTTTAAATTTCCTATGGCAGGGCTCTAGTCGCAGGTCTGTAGGCATTTTGTTCCAGATGTTGGTTCCGGCAATCGTGAATGAGCGGTCTCTCGTAGCGGCGTGTTTGATGTGTTTAAGTGATGAAGAAACAAGTTTGGCTTGGTGCATTTTTCTTATTGGTCTCTTTGATGTGCGGAAAGTAAACTGATCAGAGAACCATTGCATATCTTGGTTATAGATAGACTTATGAATGAGGGTGAGTACTTTGAATAATATCCTAGATGCTACAGGAAGCCAGTGAAGGAATTGGAGAGCTGGTGTAATGTGTTCATGGCGGTGAGTATTGATGAGTAAGCATGCAGCGGCATTTTGTAGCATCTGTAATGGTTGTAGAGAATTTTTAGGGAGACCTAGTAGGATGGAATTGCAGTAGTCCAGTTTTGACAATATTGTAGCTTGTAAGACTTTCCGGAAGTCATGTGGATGTACGAGAGGTTTAATTCTTTTTAGAGTATGTAGCTTAAAGAATCCATTTTTGATAGTGGAAGTGATAAATTTCTTTAAGGAGAAATGATTGTCAATGATAACGCCGAGGCTGCGGACTTGCTGTAAATTGAGAGTGTCAGATGGTGAATGTAGGTTAGTGTTAAAAGAAATGTTTTGTGGAGTGATGATGAGGAGTTCTATTGGGGTGATATGTTCAGTTCTTTTAGTTCCTGTCAAAAGTCTAGCTGCTGAGTTCTGCAGAAGTTGCAATGGTCTTGTAATATTTGCGGGTAGGCCTAAAAATAGTGAATTGCAGTAGTCTAATCTCGACAAGATAAGTGCCTGCAAGACAGTTCTGAAATCTTTTGGGAATAGTAGGGGTTTTAATCTTTTGAGGATATTTAATTTAAAATAACCATGGCTTATGATTTTTTTAACGCATGATTTCATTGAGAATTCGCAATCTATGAGGATGCCTAGATCTCGTATTTCTAGGGAGATGGGGTCATTTTTAGCTGCTTCTTGAATTTCAAGCTCTTTTGTCTTGTTTAGTTTAGGTGAGATGTATAGAATTTCAGTTTTATTAGTATTTAGGGAAAGATTCATTTGGGTTAATACCTTTTCAATGGCGGATTGGCATATATCCCAGAGCTTAAGAGTTTGGTCGATAGATTTTTGGATCGGTATTAAAATCTGAATGTCGTCAGCAAAGATAAAGGGGTAGATTTTCAGACGAGCGCGAATAGCCTACTTTTGTTTGCGCTCCAGGCGCAAACAAAAGTACGCTGGATTTTAGTAGATACGCGCGTAGTCGCGCGTATCGGCTAAAATCCTGGATCGGCGCGCGCAAGGCTATCGATTTCGTATAGCCTGCGCGCGCCGAGCCGCGCAGCCTACCCCCGTTCCCTCCTAGGCCGCTCCGAAATCGGAGCGGCCTAGAAGGGAACTTTCCTTTGCCCTCCCCTCACCTTCCCCTCCCTTCCCCTACCTAACCCACCCGCCCGGCCCTGTCTAAACCCCCCCCCTACCTTTGTCGGGGGATTTACGCCTCCCGGAGGGAGGCGTAAATCCCCGCGCGCGAGCGGGACTCCTGCGCGCCGGGCCGCGACCTGGGGGCGGGTACGGAGGGCGCGGCCACGCCCCCGGGCCGTAGCCACGCCCCCGTACCCGCCCCCAAAACGCTGCCGACACGCCCCCGAAACGCCGCGACGACCGGGCCCGCCCCCCGACACGCCCCCGACACGCCCCCCTCCGAGAACCCCGGGACTTACGCGAGTCCCGGGGCTCTGCGCGCGCCGGGAGGCCTATGTAAAATAGGCTTCCCGGCGCGCAGGGCCCTGCTCGCGTAAATCCGCCCGGTTTTGGGCGGATTTACGCGAGCAGGGCTCTGAAAATCCGCCCCTAAATGTGTTAGACTGAGGCCTGATAGAATTCTGTGTAATGGAAGCATATAAATATTAAAAAGGGTTGAGGACAGAGAGGATCCCTGAGGGACTCCATTGTGGAGATCAAATGGATGTGATTCGTTAAAGAAATTTTACTTTGAAGGTCCCAAGGCACAGCGGGAAGCTTTTGGGGAGGCTTCAACTGAAGCAGGCCCTGCATGAAACATACAACTATAGGCTGTACAGAGATGGATGTACCATCTACACCGTGGTGGTATGCGCCAATCGCACAAGATGAACCCTAACAAAGCTGGTTTTTAAACCAGCCTCCGACAGGTGTGGTAGGTAGTCAAGTAGTTTTTGCATGAAGCAAGAGAATGGGTCTAGGGCCTTCTGCTCACACCACACGCAAAACCTCCTCCATTTCAGTCCGAGGGCTTTCTGGAAGCCATCAGGAGCCAAGACACATCGTCAGAAAGATCAAGCGCCTGCAGGATTAACCTCTCAACATCCAGGCTGTGAGCAATAGGGCCTTGGAGGTTGGGATGCCCAGCTTGCCCTAATCTTGCATGATGAGATTTGGGGAAGTTCCCAAACTGATCTGTTTCTGGATGGTCAACTCCCATGGGAGCGGAAACCAGACCTGTCTCGGTCAATGAGAAGCTATGAGGATCATAGTCCCTCTGTCCTCATGAAGCTTCAAGAGAGGCTTCGCCATTAAGGGAATTGGAGGATACGCATACAGAAGACTCTTGCCCCAATTACGGGCAAGGGTGCCCGAGGCTGGTTTGCCATCTGAGCTGGACAGGGAGCAGAACAGAGGCACCTTTTAGTTGCAGGGGGATGCGAACAGATCCATATCTAGACTCCCCCAAGAATGGACAATCCAATTCGCTACCCTCGTGGAGTCTGAAGGCTCAACTCAGCCTGTCTGCCACCACGCTCTCCATTCTGGTCAGGTTCACAGCCCTGAGTCCAGATTTGGGCCATGTGATACGTCAACTACTTGTTGACATATCACATGGCTACTTGGTTGGTTGTCCGATTCAAAACAATTTTGTTAGATAACAGAGCTCTGAAAGCCCACAGCATGTACCTGATTGCCAGAAGCTCCAGGATGTTGATCTAATAAGAATGTTCCTGGGCGGACCACAGTCCCTGGGTGCCGAGCTCAACTACATCTACCCCAGGGTGCACACATCCATGGTTAGTACAATTTGAGCAGGGAGACTCCGAGAGGAAATCCCTCGTTCCAGATTGGATAGTACCCACCCACCAGGACAAAAGAGTCCTAAACAGATGGGGTGACTCAGATGCAATCCTGGAGGCTCCGAGTAGCCTGGTACCAGCTGCCACCTCAGGGTCCACTGGGTTCTGTGCATATCTAATCTTACCAAGGGAGTGAAATGGATGGTGGGGGCCACGTGGCCCAGTAGTCTCAACATGTACCAAGCTGAAACCTGCTGGCTCTGTTGTACCTCTGTAGCAATGGTCTCTAGAGCGATGGCCCTCTGGCATGGCAGGAAGTCCCTGGCTTGAGCTGAGTCTAGCAGGGCTCTGATGAGGTCGAATGGAGGTGACGGGATGAGTTGTGACTTTGGGTAGTTGAGAACTAACCCTAGTAACTCCAACACCCAGATGGTCAAGCACATGGACCGGAACTGCCTGGGACATGCTATTGACCAGCTAAATCGTCCAGGTATGGGAGGTGTGCTGTCACCACGGCTAGGCATTTCATGAAGACTCAAGGGGCGGACGCAAGCCTGAATGGCAACACCTGGAACTGGAAGTGCTGTTTCCAAATTACAAATCAGAGATACTTCCTATAACCGGGGAAAATCTCGATGTGGGTGTATGCGTCCTTCAGGTCAAGGGAGCACAGCCAAGACCCCTTTTTGCAAAAGTGGGGGTATCAAGGTGCCCAAGGAAACCATTTTGAACTCTTTCTTTTCTTAGAAACTTGTTTAAGGCCCTCAGGTCTAGGATGGGACAGAGTCCTTCTGCTCTCTTTGGAATCAGGAAGTACCTGGAGTAGAATCCCTGCTCTCTTTGACCTGTACGCACAGGCTCTGGCAGTTAAGAGCGAGTACAGCCATCTGTAGTACCTCCTGATGCACTTCAGGCCACCAAAAAGGGTATGGAGGGCAATTTGGCGGGACGCCCAATATGTTTAATTTGGTACACCCGGCGGACGATGGAGAAAACCCACTGGTTCAAGGTTACACTGAGCCTGCCCCAGACCAGAGGGTCCATCATCCCGGGGACGGGCAACTAATTTACACTCTTCCCCATTGATTTTCTCCTGTTTTTCATATTATAATAAACCTACAGTACAGAATGTAATCCGCTTTGAAGTACTGAAAAGCGAAATATAAATAAAATGCTGATAAAGTTTTGAAGAAAATAAAATACAAAACAAAAAATTAAGGTTTCTAAATATATTATCTTTTTGCAGCCTTTTGCAATAAGTGGCATGCATATTAAATTGCAGTCACACCTCCTGTTTATTAAAAGTGTCAATCTGTATGCATGGTAGCCCAAGCAATTACTTCTGTTCATAATAGTAAGATCAGCTGTATAGAAGGGTTTTTGTTTTTTTTTTAAGTTACACACACTTATTTCTTGAAAAAAAAGTCAGACAAAAAGAGAAGCCATAGGCCAAACAGACATTGATTAAACCTCAGAAGTTAACATAAGATATTCCATACTGGATCAGACCAAGAGTCTATCAAGTCCAACAGTGGCCAATTCAAGTCACTTCGACATGGCAAGTACCCAAACATTAAATAAAAAACTCAAGCTACTACTGCTTATTAATTACCATCATAGCAGTTTATGGATTTATCCTCTAGGAACTTATCCAAACCTTTTTTAAACCCAATTACCTTAACTGCTGTAACCACATCCTCTGGCAATGAATTCCAGAGCTTAACTATGCACTCAATGAAAAAGAATTTTCTTTGATTTGTTTTAAATGAGCTACTTAATAACTTCATGGGTGCCCCCTGGTTCTTCTATTATCTGAGTAAATAAACGATTTGCATTAACTTGTTCAAGTTATTTCATGATTTTGTAGACTTCTATCATATCCCCCCTCAGTTGTCTCTTCTCCAAACTGAACAGTCCTAACTTCTTTAGCCTTTATTCATAGGGTAGCCATTCCATGCCCCTTATCATTTTGGTCGCCTTTCTCTGCTGCAGCTATATCCTTTTTGATATACAGTGACCAAAACTGCACACAGTATTCAAGGTGGGGTCTCACCATGGAGCGATACAGAGACATTTTGACAGCCTCCATTTTATTTTCCATTCTCTTCTTAATAAATCCTAACATTCTGTTTGCTTTTTTGATTGCCACAGCACACTGGGCCGACGATTTCAATGTATTATCCACTATGACATCTAAATTTCTTTCCTGGATGGTAACTCTTAAGACAGAACCTAACATTCAGGCCGATACAGTATAGTGCGCTCCGATGGAGCGTCCCAGAGCAGTCTAACTGCTCTGGGATGCGCGTTTTCCCTTACCCCTTATTCAGTAAGGGGAGGAAAACGCGTGTCCAACCCGCGGCACCTAATAGCGCCCTCAACATGCAAATGCATGTTGATGGCCCTATTAGGTATGCGCGCGGGATACAGAAAGTAAAATGTGCAGCCAAGCCGCACATTTTACTTTCAGAAATTAGCACTGACCCAAAGGTCGGCGTTAATTTCTTCCGGCGCCGGGAAAGTGCACAGAAAAGCAGTAAAAACTGCTTTTCTGTGCACCCTCCGACTTAATATCATAGCGATATTAAGTCGGAGGTCCCGAAAAGTAAAAAAAAAAAAAATTTTGAGTTCGGCCCGCGGCTGTCGGGCCAAAAACCAGACGATCAACTTTGCCGGCGGCTGGTTTCCGATCCTGTGGCTGTCAGCGGGCTCGAGAACAGACGCCGGCAAAATTGAGCGTCGGCTGTCAAACTCACTAACAGCCGCCGCTCCTGTCAAAAAGGAGGCGCTAGGGACACTAATGCGTCCCTAGCGCCTCCTTTTACCCGGATCTACCACGTCACCTAATTTAAATAGAGAATCGCACGCACTGGCGAAGGGCCGGTGCGTGCGCCGGGAGAGCGGGCGTTCGTCTGCTCTCCCGCGGACTTTACTGTATCGGCCCGATTGTGTAACTACAGCAAAGGTTATTCTTCCCTATATGCATCACTTTGCACTTGTCCATGTTAAATTTCATCTGCCATTGGGAAGCCCAATCTTCCAGTCTTGCAAGATCTTCCTGCAATTCATCACAATCTGCTTGAGATTTAACTACTCTGCATAATTTTATGTCATCCACAAATCTGAGCACCTCACTCCTTGTACCTCTTTCCAGATCATATATAAATATATTAAAAAAGCACAAAGCACCGGTCCAAGTACAAATCACTGAGGCACTCCACTTTTACCTTTTTCCACTGTGAAAACTGACCATTTAATCCTACTCTGTTTCCTGACTTTTAACCAACTTGCAATCCACAAAGAACATCACCTCCTATCCCATGACTTTTTAGTTTTCTTAGAAGCCTCTCATGCGGGACCTTAAACACATATGCTTGCTCGCTCACTCACTCTCCCCTCCACCGAACTAGCATCAGCAGCAGTTTCCTCCACTTCCAGCCCTTGCGGCCTTGAAAAAGGAGTCCCATCGGCCGCGGGGGCTGATGTTGCTCCTCTTGTGTTCTGCACCACGCTGATCTTCTTCAGGCCGATGCTGCACACACTAGCATGGTCTCTTCTTCCCGCACGCACAGCCATTGTATACCACTTCCTCTTCGAGGCAGCGGTAAGAGACCATGCTGGTGCTGCCGACTCCAGCTCTCCTGCTGCATTCCGCCCAGGCGGAGGAGTTCCTATTTCGCTGGGGCAGGGGAAGCAGCTGGGTCAGCGGGGCACTGGGAAGTGTAGTAACACACCTGAGTGTGCTTGGCGACACCGGTTGAAAACCACTGTGCTAGAGGATCACCAGTGTCTTTTAGACAGCAGATGATTCTCAGAAGAGTCACAGTTTATGCTTTGCCTCCAAGTCTGGCAGGCTGATGCAGAAACCTGAGCAGTTCAGTGCACAGTTTTCTAACTCACAGGTAAATATATATAGATATATATATTGTTTTTTTTATTTATTTTTTTTATTTTTTTAACTCCCAATGCAGTAAACTAATGTTTGACTGGACAAACAGCCACCAAATACTGGGAATTTTCAAATATATAAATAGAGATATTTGGTCAGTATGTGTGTGGTTTTGAATACATTCAAAACTATTTGCAAGAGCCCAAGAAAAAGTACCTGGCGTGCACAGGTGGTGGAACCCATCTATATGCTCAGCTCCACCTCTGCTCCCACCTACAAGAGTTATTCACCCTCCTAGATACATGGCTTTTATTTACTTCCCAAACCTCTTTACCCCCAAGTCCTGGTAACCTCCCTTTTGCCCACGTAGCTTCCATTCCCTATGGCAGGAAAGAATTTGTTTTTCTTTTCCTCCCATGGAAAGTCTTAGGAGCCAGTCCATGCAATGTCTTCCCTTTTACGCTCTCCCACGCCACTGAAATACAACTGGAAAAAAAGAGGCTCAGGGAACAGCTGGAGCACATCAGAAGAGAGTGGGGCACACAGAGTCAGACCAATGAGCCATCAAGCTCAGCATCCAATCCAGGTCACCCGGAAGCACCCAACAGATCCAATCCAGGTCACCCGGAAGCACCCAACAGATCCTCATAGGGAGAGCCCTTCTCACTGCACAAGCATCTGAACCCTACCCACAAGTGCCCCCCTCAAACTCCTCCCAGTTCCTACATCGTTCTCATCAGCCCACTTCTGAGTAAATGCAGTTTGGACCTACCCTGTCCACATGCATTCACACTCATCGTAGCATGGTGGGGGGGGGATAACGAAAACGAGAGCACCAAAATGTAACCAAAAATGAAGATTCATTTTTGTTCACAAAACCACATTTAAACTTCGTTGGCAACCAACCAACTTGATTTGTGATTGACACTTGGCAATCAAACAACATTTTGTAAGTTTTTATAAAACAAAAAAAAGCACTTATAGTTTCACTTTTTGTCTGTCCATCTCTCTTTAAAACACTGACGTGACAGGCAGGCAGGTGAACAAAACAAAACCACAAGCACTCAGGAAAGAAAGAAGAGGAACCAGCGTCATGAGGCTCCACCAGCTGAAGATCAGAGCAGCCTGCGGCCCTTTTGCTGTCTCCGCCTGCCCAGACACTGCTCCCCTGGCAGCCAATTGCACTGTCCAACTTTACCAGCGGATGTAGATGGGAGAATGGGAGGAAGACAGCAGGGTGTGGTATCTCCTATAACACCTCACCTGCCCACAGCAGCTGTTAATACCACAAACACACTCTCTCAGTTTTCCTTTGTGCCAGTTTTCCCCTCTGGTATTTATTTTCTCTTAAGTATCGCAAACTCTTTGCAACGAGAAAGTACTTAAAAAGTATTACTCCAGAAACCTCTAGAACGTAGAACAAACTCTCACTTGACAGACGAGCTTTGGCTAACTTTTCTGTGCAGCTGTAGCCAGCCGGGCTTTCCTGCAGATTGGTCCATTCCTGCTCTTCATACAGGTAAAGTCTGGCTTCCTTTCCGATGGCGGTTGCTATATTGCTGATCCTGAGCAATAGGACTGCAAGCTCACCTTAGCAAGAGACAAAAAAAAAAAAAAAGGAAGAAAGAAAAAGCATAAATATTATAGTCCTGATTTTAAAAGCAATAATATACAGCATGGTTTAAACCCACTTAGGAAAGTACAAAGCTCTCTGTAATTAAAGCAATTAAAAAAAGATTCAATTATTGCCTTCTGTTGACAAAAGAGCACTTTTCAATTTAAAGTGTTAGCTACATATCACCCTTGACAAAACAGGATAAGGAGTGTCCCCTTCCTCTTTTCTATGGTGTTATCTTGGGCCTATGGATTTCTACATAGTTTACTCAAAGTCCATTTAATATCGGGGGTCATAAACTACCATTAGATACATCCCAATGGCATACGTGTTTCAGGTCTGAAATTTACCATTTCTTACATAACTTTAAAAAGATGAACATCAAATTACTGTTTAAATAACATTTTAGCATCAGTAAAACTTTTCATTGTTTTTCCAACCCCAGATGGTGGGTACATATTTCCAGATACCTCTGTATCACTCCACAGTGCGAATGCACCTTGAATATTGTGTGTAATTCTGGTCACTGCATCTCAAGAAAGATCTAGTAGAATTAGAAAAGATACAGAGAATGGTGACAAGAATGATAAAGGGACATGGAACGATTCCATTCTGAGGAAAGGCTAAAGAGATTAGGGCTCTTCAGCTTGGAGAAGAGATGGATGAGGGGAGACATGAGAGAGGTCTATAAAATGAGGAGTGGAATGGATAAATGCAAATCAGTTTACTCTTTCAAAAAGAAGGGGTGTGCTTTTTTTTGTGTGCCATTTTTGTTTCAGGTCATATCTGATTTCATTTTTAAAATGATTTGGGGGTATTTATTTCAGGTTTCCCTAATTTCAGAGTTAGTGCGTTAGTGTTAATCAGGGGAGCAGGTCGTTAGCTAGAATCTCTATTCCCATTGGCTGTCTCCTTAGTTACTTGTTTGTGTTGCCAAAGTTGCAAGGTAGTATTTGTTGGGGGATGCCCAGTGCCTGGTAACAAATGTAAACAAACAAGTGATGTAATAAATAATAGCATCAAGTTCTAATTAGCAAAAGCGAGTAATGCAAATGCATATTTTGAATTCCCAATCCCTTTGTATTTTAGGAAAGTTGCCCTGGCATTTTGGGATATCCTTAATTTGAGTTCCCCTGGTATGTGTGTGTGGGGGGTAACTGGTGAGAGAGAAGCAGCTTGGGATGTGTGAGGGGGGGTTACTGTGGGGGTGGGGGGTGACAGGTCACCCCCCCCCCACATACATACACACCCAGGGTGCCTTTCTCTCCCCCACTTGTCACACCCCCTTTCACCAGTCACTCCCATATACCAAGCTGCCTCTCTTTCACCAGTCACCACCCCAACCAGTCTCCCATCTGTCACACCCCCTTCACCAGTCATCCCACACATACCAGGTTGCATCTCTCATCAGTCTCTCTCCCATTTGTCAATCCTAGTCACACTTCCTCTTACCAGTCACCCCTCACACACAAGGCTGTCCCTCTCACTAGTCATCACCTTAACCAGGCTCTCTCCCACCTGTCACCCCATACAGTCTACCCAGTCACTCACCCTCTTACCAGTCCCCTCCACACCCACCAGAGGAATTAAAAGTAAGCACATCCCAATGCCAGGACCCCTTACCTAAAATACATAGGGACTGGCAAATTCAAAATATACATTTATTACATGATTACTTGATGGTATTATATCACTTTTTTGTTTTCACTTGTTACCAGACACTGGCCATCACCCCCCCCCCCCCCCCCCAAACACCACCTTGCAAAAGAATTCAGCCCCCTAAAAAGTCAGCTGTGTGTGGATTACAAATGACGCACAGATTGTTCCAGACAGTATGTTTATTGCAAACCAATATGCTCTTGAAGTAAATTTTCAAAGTCACAATTCATTATTTCTCTGCATTTTTTCTTTATAAAATGCAGTTAAAAACTGAAAAATGCTGCTTGCATAATGATTCAACCCTTGTGCTGTGGAAGCTGCAGGTTTACACAAATGAAAGATATTGCCCTAACAACTGGCCTCTACCTGTGAATCATTAAAAATGGAGAAATTAATTACCTAATAATTTTGTTTTCCTTAGTGTAGGCAGATGGACTCAGGACCAATGGGTTATTTGCTCCCCTGCTAGCAGATGGAGATGGAGTCAGGTTTCAAAGCAGACGTCACCTTAGATACACCCCTGCAGTGACCTCAACCCTTCAGTATTCTCTTCAAAAGTCACTGTCGACATACTATTGAAAAACTTGAATAAAATCTGAATACAACTTAATAACTTGATTAAAAAAAACTGATGACCGTAACTGTACTCAAACAAACATAAGTGCTGGATCCCAGCAATATTATAGATGCCCTGATCTAGGGATAGGGCAACGGCTTACCCGTAACCTCTCGGAATGGAGATTCACTTCATGGGCAATTCCTTGGCACCGTTCATGGGCAACAGTGTGCGGAATGCTGAGTCCATCTGTCTACACTAAGGAAAACAAAATTAACGGATAAGTAATTTCTCCATTTCCTAGCATGTAGCCAGATGGATGCAGGACGTACAAAAGCTACTCCCGAAAGGGGCAGGAGGCTGCTCGCTGTCTGGTTAGCACCGCCCTCACAAAGGCTACGTCCTCTCGGGCGACAGAACCTGGAGAAGGTGTGCAATGAAGTCTACATCACTACTCAGCAGATGTCGATGGGAGACAGTAGCTTAGCTTCCGCCCAGGATACTGCCTGGACCCTAGTGGAATGAGCTTTAACCTGAAGGGGTAAAGGCTTCCCTGCCTCTACATAAGCTTCCGTGATCACTTCCTTCATCAAGCAAACTATGGTATCTCACGAAGCTGCTTCGCCTTGTTTCCTTTCACAGTGAAGAACAAGTAGTCCGACTTGCGCACCAATTCTGAATGTTCCACATACCGTACTAAAAGCCTATTGATGTTTAAGTGGCCTAGGAGGCAGTAGTCTTCCTTCAGTCCATCTAGGGACGGTAAGAAATGGTCTGGTTCAGGTGAAACTCCGAGACTACTTTTGGCAAGAAAGAAGGAACGGTGTGAAGCTTTAACATTCCTGGAGTCAACCGGAGGAACAGCTCCCGACCAGACAGCTGAGGAGGGATATGATAGAGGTTTTAAAAATTGTGAGAGGTCTAGAACAGGTAGGAACATAAGAACATGCCATACTGGGTAAGACCAAGGGTCCACCAAGCCCAGCATCCTGTTTCCAACAGTGGCCAATCCAGGTCATAAGAACCTGGCAAGTAACAAAAAACTAAGTCTATTCCATGTTACTATTGCTACTAATAGCAATGGCTATTTTCTAAGTCAACTTAATTAATAGCAGTTAATGGACTTCTCCTCCAAGAACTTATCCAGTCCTTTTTTAAACACAGCTATACTAAATGAACTAACCACATCCCCTGGCAACAAATTCCAGAGATTAATTGTGCGTTGAGTGAAAAAGAACTTTCTCCAATTAGTTTTAAATGTGCCACATGCTAACTTCATGGAGTGCCCCCTAGTCCTATTATCTGAAAGAGTAAACAACCGATTCACATTAACCCGTTCTAGACCTCTCATGATTTTAAACACCTCTATCATATCCCCCCTCAGCCATCTCTTCTCCAAGCTGAAAATTCCTAACCTCTTTAGTCTTTCCTCATAGGGAAGCTGTTTCATTCCCTTTATCATTTTGGTCGCCCTTCTCTGTACCTTCTCCCTCGCAACTATATCTTTTTTGAGATGCGGCGGCCAAAATTGTACACAATATTCAAGGTGCGGTCTCACCATGGAGCAGTACAGAGTTTGACATTTTCCGTTTTATTCACCATTCCCTTTCTAATAATTCCCATCATTCTGACTGCTGCAGCACACTGAGCCGATGATTTCAATGTGTCATCCACTAGGACGCCCAGATCTCTTTCTTGGGTGGTAGCTCCTAATATGGAACCTAACATTGTGTAACTATAGCATGGGTTATTTTTCCCTATATGCATCACCTTGCATTTAACCACATTAAATTTCATCTGCCATTTGGATGCCCAATCTTCCAGTCTGCAAAGGTCCTCTTGCAATTTATCACAATCTGCGTGTGATTTAACTACTCTGAATAATTTTGTATCATCTGCAAATTTTATTACTTCACTCGTCTTATTCCTTTCCAGATCATTTATAAATATATTGAAAAGCAAGGGTCCCAGTTCAGATCCCTGAGGCACTCCACTGCCTACCCCCCTCCACTGAGAAAATTGTCCATTTAATCCTACTCTGTTTCCTGTCTTTTAACCAGTTTGTAATCCACGAGAGGACATCGCCACCTATCCCATGACTTTTTACTTTTCCTAGAAGCCTCGCATGATGAACTTTGTCAAACACCTTCTGAAAATCCAAATACACTACATCTACTGGTTCACCCTTATCTACATGTTTATTAACGCCTTCAAAAAAGTGAAGCAGATTTGTGAGGCAAGACTTGCCTTGGGTAAAGCCATGCTGACTTTGTTCAATTAAACCATGTCTTTCTATATGTTCTGTGATTTTGATGTTTAGAGCACTTTCTACTATTTTTCCTGGCATGAAGTCAGGCTAACTGGTCTGTAGTTTCCTGAATCGCCCCTGGAGCCCTTTTTAAATATTGGGGTTACATTAGCCACCCCCCAGTCTTCAGGTACAATGGATGATTTTAATGATAAGTTACAAATTTTTACTAATAGGTCTGAAATTTAATTTTTTAGTTCCTTCAGAACCCAGGGGTGTATACCATCCAGTCCAGGTGATTTACTACTCTTCAGCTGGTCAATCAGGCCTACCACATCTTCTATGTTCACCGTGATTTGGTTCAGTCCATCTGAATTATTAGCCATGAAACCCTTCTTCGGTACGGGTATCTCTCCCAACATCCTCTTCAGTAAACACTGAAGCAAAGAAATAAATTTAATCTTTCTGTGATGGCCTTATCTTCTCTAAGTGCCCCTTTAACCCCTCGATCATCTAACGGTCCAACTGACTCCCTTGCAAGCTTTCTGCTTCGGATATATCTTTAAAAGTTTTTACTGTGAATTTGTGTCTCTATGGCCAAATTCTTTTCAAATTCTCTCTTAGCCTGTCTTATCAATGTCTTACATTTGACTTGCCAATGCTTATGCATTATAGTATTTTCTTTTGTTGGATACTTCTTCCAATTTTTGAATGAAGATCCTTTGGCTAAAATAGCTTCTGTCATCTCCCCTTTTAACCATGCCAGTAATCATTTTGCCTTCCTTTCACCTTTCTTAATGTGTTGAATACATCTGGACTGTGCTTCTAGGATGGCTTTTTTTTTTTTTTAAACAATGTCCATGCCTCTTGCACACTTTTTACTTTTGTAGCTGCTCCTTTCAGTTTTTTTCTATTTTTCTCATTTTATCAAAGTTTCCCTTTTGAAAGTTTAGCACGAGAGCCGTGGATTAGCTTACTATCTCCCTTGCAGTCATTAATTCAAATTTGATCATATTATGATCACTATTGCTAAGTGGCCCCACCACTGCTACTTCTCTCACCAAATCTTGAGCTCCACAGAGAATTAGATCTAAAATTGCTCCCTCTCTTGTCTGTTCCTGAACCAATTGCTCCATAAAATTGTCATTTATTCCATCCAGGAACTTTCTCTCTCTAGCGTGTCCCGATGATACATTTACCCGGTCAATATTGGGGTAATTGAAATTTCCATTACTGCACTACCAATTTGGTTAGCTTTCCTAATTTCTTTTAGCATTTCACAGTCCGTCTCACCATCTTGACCAGGTGGACGGTAGTATACTCCTATCACTATAGCCTTTCCCAACACACAAGGGATTTCTACCCATAAAGATTCGATTCTGCATTTAGTCTCATGAAGGATGTTTATCCTGTTGGACTCTATGCCATCCCGGCCATAAAGTGCTACACCGCCTCCTGGGTGCTCCTCTCTGTCATTGCACTGTCCGATTGGTTATCCTCCTTCCACCATGTCTCTGAGATGCCAATTAAGTCTATGTCATCATTCACTGCTATACATTCTAATTCACCCATCTTACTTCTTAGACTTCTGGCATTAGCATACAAACATTTCAAAATTTGTTTTTTTGTTTGTATTTTCATTCTGCTTTTTAATTGATAGGGATAAGTTAGAATTTTTTTAGCTCAGGTGAGTTTTTAGTTACAGGCACTTGGACTACTTTTCTTATTATTGGAACCTCAACTGTCAGGATGCCCTAATTCTAATGCATCATTAGCATCCTTTGAAGATACCTCCTTCCGAACCATGTGCTGCTGAGCAACTGTCGGCTTTCCCCTTTGTTCTAGTTTAAAAGCTGCTCTATCTCCTTTTTAAAGGTTAGCGCCAGCAGCCTGGTTCCACCCTGGTAAGGTGGAGCCCATCCCTTCGGAATAGAGACTCCCCCTTCCCCAAAAGGTTCCCCAATTCCTTACAAAACTGAATCCGTCTTCCTTGCACATCGTCTCATCCAAGCATTGAGACTCCGGAGTTCTGCCTGCTTCTGGGGACCTGCGCGTGGAACAGGGAGCATTTCAGAGAATGCTATCCTGGAGGTTCTGGATTTAAGCTTTCTACTAAGAGCCTAAATTTGGCTTCCAGAACCTCCCTCCCACGTCTTCCTTAGTCATTGGTGCCCACATGTACCACATGATCTGGAAAGAAATACGACGAGTGAGGTAATCAAATTTGCAGATGATACAAAATTGCTCAGAGTAGTTAAATCACAAGCAGATTGTGATAAATTGCACAGGAAGACCTTCTGAGACTGGAAAATTTGGCATCCAAATGGCAGATGAAATTTGTGGATAAGTGCAAGGTGATGCATATAGGGAAAAATAACCCATGCTATAGTTACACAATGTTAGGTTTCATATTAGGAGCTACCAGCCAAGAAAGATCTAGGCGTCCTAGTAGATAACACATTGAAATAATCAGTTCAGTGTGCTGCGGCAGTCAAAAAAGCAAACAGAATGTTGGGAAGAAAGGGACTGGGGAATAAAACGGAAAATGTCATAATGCCTCTGTATTGCTCCAGGGTGAGACCGCACCTTGAATACTGTGTACAATTCTGGTCGCTGCATCTCAAAAAATATGTAGTTGTGATGGAGAAGGTACAGAGAAGGGCAACCAAAATGATAAAGGGAATGGAACAGCTCCCCTATGAGGAAAAATTAAAGAGGTTAGGACTTTTCATCTTGGAGAAGAAACAGCTGAGAGGGAATACGATAGGGGTGTTTAAAATCATGAGAGGTCTAGAACGGGTAGATGTGAATAGGTTAATTACTCTTTCGGATAACAGAAAGACTAGGGGGCACTCCATGAAGTTAGCATGTGGCACATTTCAAACTAATCGGAGAAAGTTCTTTTTCACTCAATGCACAATTAAACCCTGGAATTTGTTGCCAGATGATGTGGTTAGAGCAGTTAGTGTAGCTGTGTTTAAAAAAGGATTGGATAAGTTCTTGGAGAAGTCCATTACCTGCTATTAATTGACTTAGAAAATAGCCACTGCTATTACTAGCAACAGTAGCATGGAATAGACTTAGCTTTTGGGTACTTGCCAGGTTCTTATGGCCTGGATTGGCCACTGTTGGAAACAGGATGCTGGGTTTGATGGACCCTTGGTCTGACCCAGTATGACATGTTCTTAATTTCTTAATTAGGAGAGTATCTATTCATGGACAGTCCTCCCACTGGCGGAGCTGTAATGGATACCTCTGGTTCCTGAGGTTTTATACCAGAGCTCTACAATAAGCTCTGGGAGTATTCTACACTGAGACTGAGAGTGAGACACTATATTTTCCTAAGTTGGATTTTGAGCCTACCTGGAGCCTCAGAAACCCTCAGAGACCCCTCCAGGATAGGCCAAGGGGACTCCACTGCTGTATTCTCCCAAGATACAGAGTGGCTACTCTGGGACTATTTTGGGATTTTGATCCTTATTTGAGAGGAGCCCTGCAGGAGGCCAGGGCATTTCTGAAGCCAGGGACTGAGGAACCCTGAGCTGAAGATGCCCAGTGTTTAAGGAAGACCTGCCCAACAAAGGTGATGACCTGCTCCAGAGGTTTTCCTTATCTGAGCTGGGAATTTTGTTTCAGACATCTGTAAGGAAGCGTTTTCTGCCCCTCTTCCTGCCCATCAAGGGGACTGGCAAGAACTGCAGTCCACAAGGATTCCTACCACCAGGGATCCCACCAGAAGATTATATCAACTAACTGTGCGTAAAAATCCAATTCAAAGGGAGGATGCCCATCAGGCATCTACCAAAGCCCTGAGGGACAGAGACAAACGTTGTGCTAAGTTAGATTTTTGTGCCATCAGGAAGGGTTTCCCATACATCCCTGGGGGCCTACCCCAAAGGGACCACTGCCCAATCTAATCCAGAAGTGTGGATACATTCCTGGCCTAATAAAGGCTAATGCACAAATAGAAAAGATCTGTAATTCTGAGAGAAACTGTAGAGACTGTGGTGTGTGATTTACCATATTTAATTGTGCCATTCAACGAAACTATATCAGTAGAGCAGTATTTTGGCCATTGCCTACACTGTCCGAGTGTGGTTTAATGGCACACAACACACAGCTCACAGCAGAATGAGGGCGTTCCAACACAGTTCACTAGTCACCCTGTACTAGGACCAGAGAGGGCTCTTTTCCATCCCTAGTCCGAAGGACCTACACCTTGGGATGGGAGAAGTAAAAGCTAGCCAGGGTCCCTGCTCTGAAGAACTTAAAAATAACTTTATGTTCCCCTCCGTACCAGACTCGTATGCTAAAGAAGGACTATACTAGTACCATTGGTCAGACTGTGAATCTGAAGAAAAGCTGTGAAAATAAAGACCAAAGAGCTTTCTAAGGAAAATAAAGATACATTTAGACATGCACAAGATAGGAAAAGGCTATAAAATAATATCCAAGTGTTGGATATCCCAGTGAGCACTATTGGATCAATTGTGAGGAAATGGAAGCTGCATCATACCACCCAGACACTGCCTAGACAAGACTGTCCCTCAAAACTCAGAATCAGAGCAAGAAGGAGACTTGGAAGTCACAGAGGCCAACAATCACTTTGAAGGAGCTACAGAGTTCAGTTGCTGAGGCTGGAGTAGAGGTGCACCAGTCAACTATATCAAGAGTTCTGCATACAACTGGCCTGCATGAGAGGGTGGCAATAAAGAAGCCATTACTGAAGAAAAAAACCACATCAAAGCACCTTTGGAGTTTGCCAGAAAGCATCAGAGTGACCCAGCTAAAATGTGGGATAAGGTTGTGTGATCATACAAAACAAAAATGGAACTTTTTGGCCAAAATTCAAAATGCTATGTGTGGCTCAAACCCAACACTGCCCCAACAGTAAAGTACGGGGGTGGCAGCATCGATCGTGGGGATGCTTCTCCTCAGCCACGACTGGGCTTCTTGTTAAAATTGAAGGACGGATGGATGGTGCAACATACAGGGAGATACTGCAAGAAACCGGCTTCAGTTTACTACTGGCAATGAAAACGAGTAGATGGATCGGAGTAAACAAGAGTTTATTCAAGCATGCCCGACTCTGGCCGAGTTTCGCTCAGAGAGCTGCCTCAGGGGCTCATTTAAAATCCACACAAATCTGCTGACTTTTGAGGGGGTCAAATACTTTTGCAAGCCACTGTAACTAAAGAAGACAGTCAATGGAAATAAAAATCAAACCTCTAGCTAATGATCTGCTCCTCCAATTGATACCTTTTTAGTTAGTGGTCACCAAGCCCCATTAGTGTGCACTAACACAAAATACCAATTTTTATGAAATTTTTTTTTTTTCCATTTTGCGGCCTTATCGAAACAGGCCAAAATAGACTATTTTGTAACTGGTTAAAAACGACTGCACATCTCTATCAAAAAGTACAAAGATTAGGGGATATTCAATAAGGTTTCTAAGCAATACATTTAAGACAATCAGGAGAAAATATTTTACTCAACACATAATTAAACTCTAAAATTAGTTGCCAGAGAATGTGGTAAAAGCTGTTAGTGTAGCTGAGTTTAAAAAAGGGTTTTGACAAGCTCCTGGAAGAAAATCCATAAACCATTATTAATGTGGACTTGGAGAAATCCGCTGCTATTCCCTGTAATAAGCAGCAAGGAAACTATTCTGCCAGGTACTTGTGACCTGTATGGACACTGCTGGAAACTGGATACTGGGCTTGATGGACTTTTGGTCCGACTCAGTAAGGCAGACCCTTTGTTCAGATGGAGGTACAATAACCTGTCAGTGGACCGATCAGGGTGAAATTAGGAGAGGGTTAAGTGTGGGAGATTAATCACAGGCACAATATCTACCCTACCGAAAACTACTTTGACCTGATAAAGGGTGAGATCATTTTCCATGGGGCAAAAAGTTGAAAAAAAAAAGTGTTAAAATCCATGTATATGCCAGATTAGTTCTTCCTTGATTGTTACTGGTCCCTTTCAACAAGGGCTGCTACAGAATGGATGAAAATTCATCATATTTATGAACCATTTTTCCTTCTTTTAATGCAAGATGCCACCCAAAGCAGAGTACTTAGTTGTACTTAGCCTCTAAACAGTACAGTACAGACTGAGCTGGGGGGGGGGAGGGGGGAAGGAATTTAGATGATGCACAAGAATTTATGAAATTCCACTATATCTCATTTAATTCTAAAATACCGAGTTGGAAAAACCTCTGTTCCAATTCAGCCCAATTAACATTCAACAGCATAAAGGATCCTGTTTTTACATTTCAACTACCAAGAGAAAACGGGATGGATCCCTTCTTGCACTATAGCCGAAAGATTTTTCCCAGTCACGCATGACTGGCATTAACTCAATCTACACAAATCACAGGGGCCGATGCAAACAGTGCACCCATGCAATATTTAAATTAGGGGTCGCGTTAGCAAGGAGGCGCTAGGGTCGCTTGCGCGCCCCTAGCACCTCCCTGCTAATGAGAACCCAATCAGTTTTCGTGACTCGGCCGTCCGCCGGCAAGAAAAACCCATGCCAAGTTTATCGGCGTCAGTTTTCCTTACCGGTTGACGGCCAAGTCACGAAAACCGACACAGAGTTTAACGGCATCAGTTTGCCTAACTCGGCTGTCCGCCGGTTAGGAAAACCGACACCAGAGGTTCAGGAAATGGACGCTTGTCAGTTGAGTGTCCATTTCCTGCACCCGACTGTCAAGTGTTTTGGGGGTTTTTTTTAAACTTGTTTCTTTAAGTTTTTCCTCCTACTTAATATTGCAGGAGGAAGTACAGAAAAGCAGTTTTTTTCTGCTTTTCTGTACTTGTTTTAAATGCACTCAGCTATTAACATGACCCCCTAATTTTAATATTGCATGGCGCCCCCCTTAGGGGCCCCATGCATACACCGACAATCTCAGTGTATACACCAAATAAGTACGAGCATTCTTTCTTTGTGGAATTGGTGACGCAAATATCACAATTAGAAGACCACCCAATTATTTTAGGAGGGGATCTAAATTGCATCGTAGACCCTGTGCTGGACAGGAAACCATGTAAAGGAGGGCACCCCAGGAGTGACAACAAGGGCTCACCATTTTTATGCAAACAATTGAAACTGTTAGATCTGTGAAGGACACTTCAACCAGGGGTGCAGGAATATACCCATATGGCCCGTGCCCACTCCTCATGTTCTAGGATTGACTACCTATTGATCTCTGAACTTTTGCTTCCCAGGTTCTTGAAAATTTCTATAGAAGACTTAATAGTTTCTGATCATTGCCCCGTACTCGCACATATGGAAATAGCAGAACCTCCCGGAGGTATCCAGTGGCAGTTGCCGTTGAGTTAATTCAGACCCTGACTTTCCGGCCTTTTTACGGAAGAATAGGTAGAATTTAATGGTCAACATGCTACTCAACCTATTTTGTTCTGGGAAGCCGCAAAAGCAGTGCTGTGGGGAAACATTATTAGTTATATCAGCCATAAATGGAAAAAAATGAATCGTGAAATCATACACCTTGAAAAACTATTATTGGAATTGAAGAGTAAACGAGTAGATGTGACTCGGTTATTTACACTTTCGAATAATAGAAGGACTAGGGGGCATTCCAAGAAATTAGCAAGTAGCACATTTAAGACTAATCGGAGAAAATTATTTTTCACTCAACGCACAATAAAGCTCTGGAATTTGTTGCCAGAGGAGGTGGTTAGTGCAGTTAGTGTAGCTGGGTTCAAAAAAGGTTTGGATAAGTTCTTGGAGGAGAAGTCCATTAATGGCTATTAATCAATTATACTTAGGGAATAGCCACTGCTATTAATTGCATCAGTAGCATGGGTTCTTCTTAGAGTTTGGGTAATTGCCAGGTTCTTGTGGCCTGGTTTTGGCCTCTGTTGGAAACAGGATGCTGGGCTTGATGGACCCTTGGTCTGACCCAGCATGGCAATTTCTTATGTTCTTAACTGGAGCCCTGTCTGACCCCCATTTAGAATATTACAAAGCCACTCAGGTGGCAATTAACAATATGCTACATGACAGGGCAGCACATTCTTTACAGCAGTACAAATACCGCATGTTTCACCATGCAAATAAATGTTAGCACGCCTCCTCAAAATTTCAGAAACCTCATAAATTCATATCAGCAATAAAAAAAAAATCGAAAGGGAGAATTGAAGACAGCCTCTGCGGACATAGCACAAATTCTTTCCAGTACTATAGAGAGCTTTACTCCTTCAAGGAGGCAGATCCTAACTGCATAGTGAAATTTCTAGATAACTGAAGAAATGAGGATGAAATTGAATCTAGATATAAAACTGGAGGAGGTGGTAGAGGCCATCAGATCTCTACCTGCGCTAAAGGCACCGGGACCCGATAGAATAGACTCCCTTTTTTACAAAGTGTTAATTCAAGATGTCCCGGTAGCCTTGAGAGACATTTATGAGGCAATGTGTATCAAGAGGCGTCTGGCTTTAAACTAAATCTGGATAAGACCGAAGCTTTGGACATTACTGAACATTTGGAAACCAAGTGGCCCTCTTTCCTAGTTAAATGGGCAGGAGATAAGATCAAATATTTGGGAATTTTAATTCATAAAGACCCTCAAAAATGGTACTGCATAAATGTTTCCCCCCTAATTGACAAGATCAAATCCAAGCTGGAAGTGTGGAAGCAATTTCCTTTATCTTTACAAGGTCGAGTAGCAGTTATAAAAATGATTATTGCTCCAAAAATACTATACCTTCTCATTATGCTCCCCATAATCCTATCAAGCAAGGATTTGAAAATTATACAGTGCAGTATCATTACTTTTCTATGGAAAGTGAAAAGAGCTCGGTTGGCATATACCACCTTGCTTGCTCCAAAGGCAAAAAGGAGGCTTGAATCTAACAGATTTTAAAATGTACTCTTGGGCGGCTAATCTTCAATTCTTAGGAAATTGGTCGAATGGAACATCTGAATACACCGAGTATGAATTGATCTCTGATATCTGTACTCCCGTAGATCCCAAATTAGCACTACATTTGTCTAATAGGGAACTCCATCTCTTTGGTATTGAGTCGTTTTTGGTTACAACAATGAGACATTCTTGGGTGGAAATTCGTAAACTCTTACAACTGTCCACTCAAGTGTCCCTACAATATCCTATCAGAGGAAATCCAAGAGTAACACCCACTGATCCACCGACGCTGATAAACTCTGTGTCGGTTTTCCTAACCAGCGGACCTCCATCGCCAACTGGATTCGCTTTAGCAAGGAAGTGCTAGGGGCGCAACCCTAGCACCTCCTTACTAATGTGACCCCCTAATTTAAATATTGCATGGCTCCCGCTTTCTACACAAATTTATTGCATTGGTCCCTAAATGTGTGTCGGAGACCCACTTTCTTTTTGCTTCAGAGTGAATGCCTAATAGCTTCATTCACATGCATCTGCATGTGATGAGCGCTATTAGATTCACTCGGCGTTGGACGCGTGTTCAATAGGAAATAATCCCCTTATTACATTAGGGGATTGATTAGCGCCTATTCAACCCATGCCAGCTGAGCGCACTGTACTGCATCGGCAGTAGAGGGATTTCAGGCTACCAGTTAAAAGGGGGGAGAGGGCTTTCTGCATGATCTGAGCAGGAAGGATGGAAGACAGCAAACTTGCAGCCGTAATACCATACGGAAATCTCGGCTTTTCTACAGACTAGTGTGTCACAAAGCCGGGGGCAAGGGGAGAGGAATAGAAGAGCAGTAGCACCTGGGGACTAGCAGAAGGACGCGGTCACTACACTCGGCTGTTTAAACCCGCGCCCTTTACGTTCGCCTGCCGCACCTACCGTGGAACACAAAGCTCAGGAGAGGCTGGCCGCTGCTTTTCTGGGCCACGGAGCTCTGGAAAACCCCCACCACCGTTCTAGAGCACGCCAGCCCCGCCAAGCTCAGCAGCGCCAGCCCTACCGCCACCGAGCGCAGCATCTCCCAGCGCCGCCGCCAACCCGGAGCTCGCGCCCGGCTCTGGGCTCTCTCCGAAACGTCATCAGCCGGGCGCAAGAACCAATGAGGGCAAGGCGCAGGGCAGCGCATGAAACGAACAGCCAATCCGTGGTCCGACCGAGCTGCCACTTTCCAAAGGCCGCCAGGGCTAATCAGAGCCCTGCGAGCTCTTCCTCTACTTGCTACGTGTCCGCCGATTATCGTAAAGCGACGAGAAGGGGCGTAAATGCTCCGTTTACGACGCAGGTGCCTAAATTGTGCATAGACCAGGCACTCGGTTCTGGTTTCTATCTGAGAGGCTCCGGCGCTCCAGCTGTTGATCTGGATTGGGTGCGTTGGCGTATTTTTGGCTGCGGTGGGGGAAGAATCTTCTCTTGGCTGGAAGTGCTTGGCAGCATAGCGCTACTGTCTAGTCGGCACGCCGGGTTTTGGCGTTCGTGGTGGAAGCGTGTGAAGCTGGGAATGACGCCAGTGAGGACGGAGGGTCGCTCCGGTGCTCTCGGGAGGCGCGTGCTGGTGACTGGGGGTGCGGGTTTCATGTAAGTGCTGCGCTGCCTTGGCTTAGGCCCTCCTGCAGTTAGAATGCGGAGCCGGCTACTCATCCAACTACTCTGCCTTCTAGAGATGTGCAGAAAGCTTTTCATAGATTTGGATACTTTCGTACGGTGTGATGTAACATCTGGCTTAACTTTGGAAGACATTGGTGACTATCAGGGACGAGCAAACTTTGAGCCACGCCCCCTTTCCATTCAGGCAAATTGGTTGCCCCCTCCGCCCCGCCAGGATGGGTTACTAGATATTCATACTTGAAGGGTATTCACCACTCGATGCCTCCTTCCTGTATCTCTTCAAGTTTCTGAAAGGCGTAACCTCACAGGCACAGAGAGGCAGAGATCCCATGCGAAAAGGGGAATTTGATTCAGACAATAACCAACTAGGGCTCCGACTTTTATGGTATAGAGAACTGATAAGTGGGGAGGGGGGGGGGGGAGGGTAACCTGCAAGGAGCAGCAGTTACTACCCTTAACAGAAGGCATAGGATTACTACCCTTAATTAATGAGCCTTGATGCTTTCCACACAACATTACTCTCATAATAAAAGCAAACTAATAGTGTATAACAGGGGTCAGGAACCTTTTTGGCTGAGAGAGCCATAAACGCCACATATTTTAAAATGTAATTCCATGAGAGCCATACAATATGTTTAAAACTAAATACAAGTAAATGTGTGCATTTTATGTAAGATCACACTTTTAAAGTACAATAAGTCTCTGAAAATATTACACCAGGCCTTAAGACACCAATACATCTCCTATTAGGAAAACGGACCAAGTCAGGCTGCTATAGAGTCCTACACAGAAACTACACGCCAGCAGAAAACCTCACCTGAATCACGTGCTGTCCCTCACCTAACATAGAATAAAGAGACCAAAACGCATAACAAGAAGCATGCAGACAAAAACTGAATTGGAAACTGCAACAAGCCAGAGTCTCTGTATGCAGTGTAACAAAGGAAAAAAGAAACATCACACATCCTTATAAAACAAATCAAGAAATATAAAATCATCAGCAGTAAAACTGTACTAACAAAAAGAACATATTTCGAAACAGCTGATGAGTGGAATATCCAATAATTAAAAACTCATATAAAACATTTCCAGATACCAACAAAATATTTCAAAATAGCAGACACAAAGATCCAGTAATGAAAAATAATAAGGATACAAAATTTTTTTGCTCTGCATACCTGGGAACGTTTGATATCCAGGTGTCCTGAGATTGTTCTGAATTAGCAGGAGGTGGGGTGGTTTGCTTGGAACTTTCTCCTCTCTGTCACATACCAGCGCTCTCTCTCACACTGGCTCTCAATGACACACCTATACACACATGCTCTCAGTCACTCACATATACAAATGTTTTTTCTCTCTCACTTATATAGGCTCTTAATTACACATTTACACACATGCTGTCTATCTTTTCACGCTTACACACACACAGGCTTTCAATCACATAAATACATGCTGTCTTTTTCTCTCACACACAGACTCTCATTCACATGCTTACAAACATGTCCTCTCTTTCTCTCATTTACACACAGGCTCTCAATCACATACTCACATGCTCCCTCACCTAAATCAGCTCTCAATCACACACATACACACATGGTCTCTCTCTCTCATTTAAACACAGGCTCTCAATCACATACTCACATGCTCCCTCACCTAAATCAGCTCTCAATCACACAGACACACATGGTCTCTCTCTCTCATTTAAACACAGGCTCTCAATCACATACTCACATGCTCCATCACCTAAACCAGTTGTCAATCAGACACAGACACACATGATCTCTCTCTTACTTATACACACAGGCTCTTAATCATACATACACATGATCTCTCTCACACACAAAGGATCTCAATCATACACACATACTCTTTCAAACAAACAGGTTTTCAATTACAAACTTATACATACAGGTTCCCAATGGTAAACTTACATTCATGCTCTCTCTCTCACAGGCAGGATCTCAATCACAGACATACTCTCTTTCACATATACAGGCTCTCAATCATTCACATACATGCAATCTCTCACTCACACACACAGGATCTCAAACACACATGCTTGCTCGCTCATTCATTCACTCTCTCTCTCCCCCCCCCCCCCCCCGGGAACTCGCGGCAGCAGCAGCCACCTCCCAACGCTAACCTCCTGCATTTTCAGCCCTCGCGGAGGCGAAGGCGGAGTCCCATCGGCCGCGGTTGAAGATTTTCATTTTCCTCCGAGCCGCGCTGCAGTCTTCTTCCCGCGCAGGCACCCGATGCTCTCCACTTCCTCTTCCGGGCCGCGGGAAGAAGAGAGCACCGGCGTGCTCTCTTCTTCCCGCGGCCCGGAAGAGGAAGTGGAGAGCATCGGGTGCCTGCGCGGGAAGACCCGCGCAGGCACCCGATGACTCCAGCGCTGGCACCCGGCTGACACCCGATGACTCCCGCGCAGGCACCCGGATGACTCCAGTCGGCGTGCTCTCTTCTCCTCCCCCCCGCGGCCCGGAAGAGGAAGTGGTGAGCATCGGGTGCCTGCGCGGAAGAAGAGACCACGCTAGTGTGGTCTCTTCTTCCCGCGCAGGCACCCGATGCTCTCCACTTCCTCTTCCGGGCCGCGGGGGGGGGGGGGGGAGAAGAGAGCACGCCGGTGCCGCTGACTCCAGCTGTCCTGCCGCGTTCCGCCCGGGCTGACAGCATTTTAAGCCCGGGTGGCGGAGGACCGGGGAGCAGCTGGGTCAGCGGGGAACCGCGAAGTATGGCGACACTTGTCTGCGAGCCAGATGCAGCCCTCAAAAGAGCCATATCTGGCTCGCGAGCCATGGGTTCCCGACCCCTGGTGTATAACAAAATCTAAAAACGTATAATAAAATACAAAGAGAAAAGCAACAATAAGAACTAAAAACCGTTTTACTACGGAAGGTACCCCCAGATTTAGCAAACGAGGCAGGACCCAAGAAACAAAGCGGAAGCCGATCAATATTGCTGAATAGCGAAGAAAATGATCGGTGTCAAAGGGATTCTTTATTAGAAATGTGCCCGACTCTGGCCGAGTTTCGCTCTCGTAAGAGCTGCCTCAGGGGCTACAACAGACAAAATTAAAATTGAAATGAAATCAAAATAAACGTACATATAAAAATACAACAACATAAATGTATGTACGAACTGTGACTAACAAAATAAAAACATTCAAATACAAGTGTAAAATGTAAATATTGCTTTGTTCAATCTCTCCCCTCTTCCAGTTCCAAGTTAATTTTCCCTGTTTTATTGTAACTTTCTCACATCCTTTAACTGATTTACTGTATTTAAGTTTAAAGTTTCTATTGGGAATATTGTTTATTACGTTACGCTATGCTTTACACACATTGTTATCTGTAAACCGGGTTGATGTGATGCTAGTCATGAAACTCGGTATAACAAAAATAATAAATAAATAAATAAAGTGTACACTTGATTTAAAAGTATTTGACATAAAAAAAACCTCCTAAATAGACCACACTAAAATATGAAAGCATCACTACAAAATTCTATAATTAGCTACTGTAGACAATAGATTGGCTTACTTCTGTATTATTTAATTTCCAAATCTGCATTGTGTCTACCTGTGTATGAACAACACGGTGGATGTAGAAAAAAGGGAGATAGGAAGAAACATATGATCGTAACAGGGTACCTGTACTGATGAGTTCTTATGATCAAACTCCTTCAATTGGAATCATCACAAAAATGCTGAGCCAGTGCTAAAAGAGAAACCTAGTGTGAAGATGGAGTGTGTACATACCTTAAGATTAAAATAAATAAATTAAGGTGTGCGGTAAAATAGGCAATGAAGAAAATAAAAATATCAATAAAAATATTACAACTAAAACTTCATGTAAATAAAAGATTAAAAATTAAATGTGCAAGCCGTAGGTAGAAAGTGAACCGTTGCCACTCACATCTCAAACGGGGAAAAAAGGATATAAATGCAAGTGTTTTTTTTTTACCTTCAAAAGTCCATGCATTCAATCTCATAAATCTGTGTCCAAAAAAGCACTATATGTTATTAGCCAAGTGTCAGTGCATGTATCGCTTCTCAAAAACTGTCAGACACACATGGTAATATTTCAGAACCTGAAAAGTAATTTACACAGTGTATCAGATTACTACTAAATATATATCTTTAACGATGCATGGACTGGCAGGGGAGATGTTAATGTTGAGGATCTGTGTCACAGTTAAATCTATACTAATTGAATACAATGTAAAAAGATTGTTTGTCAAGGATTAAAACATGTTTGTAACATCACTATATACATTTTTACACAGACAGCCATTTGGAGTGAGACCCGACGGGAAAACTCACTGTGTACTTCCTTTTCCCTTCCTTTGCCCTCCTTGATATCTCCTCTGCCTTTGACACCATTAGCCATGAGATCCTCCTTTCCCGCTTACTGGAAATTGGCATCACAGGCTCTGCCCTACTTTGGTTTACCTCCTATTTGAATAGACTATTATTCTGAAATATTAACATGAGTGTCTGACACGCTTTTTGAGAAGCGATGCATGCACTGTAAAAATTGCAAACTCTGAATCTGCCCTTTATCCCCCTTAACCAAGGTGTCCACCAGGACTCCTCCTTATCTTCCACCCTCTTTAACATTTACTTATTGCCCCTCTGCCATCTCCTCTCCAATCTTGGCCTCAAGTTTTTTCTATATGCCGACGATGTCCAAATCCTCATCTCTATTCAAGAATCCATCCCCAAATCCCTTTTGGGAAAATTGCCTTGCCTCCATAAACTCGCTTCTCACCAACCTCCACTTGGCCTTAAACACCTCAAAAACCGAACTCCTCCTCATCTCTAACCACCACAACTACACACCGCTCACTCCCAGCGATCCCTCCCTCCTTCACAGTCTTTGCACGAGATCTTGGAGTCACTATAGACAACCAATTAAACTTAAAAAAGCAAATTAATAGAACCCTAAAAGAAGGTTTCTTCAAGCTCCATATACTCAAAAAAACTCAAACCACTCCTCCATATCCAAGACTTCCGTACAGTCTTACAAGTGACGCTTCTCTCCAAAATGAACTATTGCAAGTCCTTACTCCTAGGCCTCCCCTACAAATGTTGCAAAACGCAATGGCCAGAATCCTTACTAATACCCATAAAGCTGCCCGCATCATACATAAAACCCTCACGATCATCCACAACTCCCTTTACAACCACAATCTCACCTGGCTTGATGATGCCCCACGCTTTCGTCCATCCATCCGTCCGACTAGAACAGCTCACAAAGCTACCTTCTACACCCCCACCCTCAAAATTGCACACCTCACCTCCACTAGGGAGCGAGCCATCTCTGTTGTGGGCCCTACTCTCTGGAACTCTATGCCCCTAGAGCTCCGATTGGAAGCCTGCACCCAAAAATTCAAAAAAGGGCTAAAGACTTGGCTCTTTAAACAAGCATTCTAGGACCTGGACCCCGCTTAGTCCCTTCTTGCTCACTTCGTTCCTCCCTCCCTTCTCCTTTTTGCATTATACCCTCCCCTCCCATTTTTTTTGCCATGATTTACATTGCTTCACTTGTATTTTGCATTTTACCCTACCGCCCCTCCCTTTCCCATTTTTGCCTTGAGTTTCATTGCTTCATTTGTATTCCTTGATATATCTCTCATGTCTGCCCTCCCCTTTCCCTCCCCGTCTCCACCCCCCCACCCTGTTATTATTGCATCCTCTGCGAGTTTGTAATTAGTGCAACCTATATATAGTATTGTTTATCTCCTTTATTGTAAATTTGTATATTATGCGCATTACTATATCACTTCCTCTGCTCTGTATGTTCTGTCGAGTTGTTAGTTACCGTCTGTCCTTTTTTCACCCTCCTTCCACAGAGCATCTTTGTTTCTCCCTGCTCCCCTTCCCCCTCCCTTGTTATATTGTATTTTCCTTCAGTTTTATGTAAACCGATATGATGTACCCTCGAATGTTGGTATAGAAAAGCTAATAAATAAATAAATCTTAACACCTCAGGGTGTTAACACCACCAGTGGTGGCTGTTAAGCATGTAGGTGCTCCTTTGTGAGACATGTAGCTAGAAAGAGACATGCATGATTGCACGCCTCTCCCTAGCCTCAGCATGAGCCCAGGAGTGTCGTAATTTAATGTTCAGCATGCAGGGCATGGATAGCTCGGCCTTGCTTTATGAAGAACACACATTGCACACAGCACCACCTCTTCATTTGAGACCTTCCAGTTTGTGTCTTATCCCTAGGCTGAGTGAGACAGGGACAGCATGACTTGTTCCAAGTATTGGGAGCAGCAGCAGTGAAGGAGCTCTGTTAGCCACATGTTAATACCAAGGAAACGAACTGAGCCAGCAGTCTGCACCACACAGATTTCTCTCTTTTCTTGTATTTGTATGTAGAAGGAACAGGTCCTTCATGATGGAGTTTGTGTATGTGTCTCTCCACCCCCCTCTCTCCTCTGTTTAAAAACAAATTGAAAGAGGAACTTTTGAGGTTTTCAGAGCTTTCTTAGCTTTCCTTTTGTCCCTAGGAGTCCTCTCCATATCTGCATTGCATATCCCATGGAGGCTGGTGTGCCACACATTTTTATTAAAGTAGGTATGCCTTGGGCTTGAAAAGGTTGGGAAACATTGGCTTAAAATGTAACAACTGCTTGGCCAGGCATTCTAGCACTTACACTGCCCAGTGCCACCACTTCCTCACCACAAAGTTGAAGGGGCCTTGATCTCCCAACCCTCCTCCCCCCACCCCTGACAAGCTTAGGGGGCACTGTGTGCTAATCGCCCCACCCTAGCCCAAGTTTTTTTTTTGTTTGTTTGTTTTTTTTAAAGAGAACAGCTGCATAGCTCCTAACCTGATAAACATTAGGTATCAATGCATTGGTATGCAGCATTTAAATTTGATTCCAGAGTTACGCCTATTTTCTGCCCATAGGACAGATTCTTGAAAAACCAGGTGCTTCATAACTTTTTTAGTAACATGCCTGATAACAGAAAAGCATTTTCTCTCTGGTTTCTTGTGCAGAATTGGTGATTGAGAAATTTTGAGGAGAATGCCTCTAGGTGGTGCTTGTGGCTCAGGCTGCTTTCCCTTTTTTTTTTTTTTTTTTAATTGGATTGAAATGAAGGCTAAAGCAGGAAAGAAACTGGAAGGGAGGTGTACAGATGTTTTGTTATGTTGCCAATTTACTTCATATTTGAACTTGGAGAGAAACTGGTAAGAGTTATTTTGTAAAAGTGAATGGAAAGACTTGGGAAAACCATCAAATGGAGGTAAATTTGGGCAGGAGTTACATTTCATTTTTGAAGATTCACTAGTCATTCTGAGCTCTGTGAAAACATAAGTGATTTGTTATTGTTCCTAGGCGTCACTATGGTATTGAGGCTGGGGGTAGAAGAGTTCTGCAATGCAAAGAAGGCTTTGGCCAAAATTGCCAAAGCTTTTAAGACACGTTTTCTGTATTACCAAATATTTATGATTTACTCCTTTTTAGGTTTTGAGCTTCTAATTAGTAGGCACAGGTCACATAAGTGTTGGGCAGCACAGTTTAACCTGACCTGAATATTTTGTTTCTGGTTTATTACATTTGATCTGCTTTCTCAGCAAAAGGCCCAGAGTGGCATACAATAAAAATGTACAAAGTAACGAATGGTTACAAATATATCTATATCCATCTGAAGTACTGGAAATTAACATTTCCTAGCATGTAGCAGATGGACTCAGGACCAATGGGTATAGTGTGCTCCTGTTAGCAGTTGGAGACGGATCAGATTTCAATCTGACGTCAGCCTTAGAACATATACCCCTGCAGGACGCCATGCTCTTTAGTATTTTCCGTCTCCATAGCAGTTCAGGACTCTATGCACGCTAGCACAGCATTAGAGTAAAATTTTACAGAAGAAACCCAAATTAAAGAGAAATCTTACCTCTACAGACGAGCCCCGCTCTCCTGCAGTGATACTTACGGGTCCCTCCCCCAGTCGAGATTCCTGAGGTGATTTCCGCGATCCCTCAGAGGTAGGCCTCGGTCCGGCAGCCGGTTCCCAGCGTGGACTTAGCCCGAGGCAGCGGGTGCAAATTCGAGCGCAGAGGTGCGAGGGCCCTCCCACGTGGAGACCCTCTGAGGTGGTCGCCATATTGCCGCTTGGTCGCAGTCACCATTTCCATTTGAACGCCGCCCTGTCCGCAGATTCGTTCTGTGTACACAGAGGTGAGCCGTGAGCACACGGCGCGTGCATAAGTTCAGCGACGCACGCATGGGCATCAGGTGCACAGCCACGCACCCAACTGTGCCGGGCGCATAAGTAAAATCCCCGTGCGCAATCTCTCTAAACGCGCATCTGACTTACACGCACAACTTCGGCGCACCCGGAGTGTGTATCTCAGCCTCCTGGCGTACGCTTGAACGCACAAACAGGAGTTTCTTTCAAATCATGGCATCACTGGACAAGAAGCTTAAGGCCCATGGCCTCTGCCCAGCATGCCACATTAGAGCTGTGCAACACAAAGAGGCCACAGCCTTGTGTATACAGTGCGAGGAGGCCCTGGGTTATCCAGCCCAAGGTCCTCCCCAACTGATACGGGGATCCAGTTCCACCGACAGAACACCGGACCTCACTACTACTCCCAGTGGGAGCCTCCTTCAAACGGGGCTTCCCGGGGACGCAGTGCCTCTCAATTTAGACCCAGCATCTTTCTCCTGGGTAGAATTCTTCAAAGGCCTACATACCTTCGTCCACATGCAACTGGTGCCTACGATGACACAGCCACAGCCTCCCCCAGTGGACCCTAACGTCCCAGGACCCTCTAAAACCAGAGAAGTGCTTTGACCGCCCAAAAACCCCAGCCTTGAGGAAACAGACACCTTGGATGAGAGTCAAAACTCCCTGGAGGAAGGAGAAATCCCTCCAGGAATAGAACCCTACCAAACCATGAGGCGGTTCTTCACCAAAGACGAGCTTTCAGACCTCGTGGCAGACAGCTTGAAAGAGCTCGCTATCCCAGGCACAAGTGCTACAGGGGAACCTGGAATGGGACTCTCCGGAGGCCACATTCAAAGGGGGACGGACCCTGGCAGGCTCGTACTCCCTGGACCCCGCGGCAAAAGATCTCTTGGCATTCCCCAAAGTGGATGCTATGGTCTGCGCGGTCACTAAGCGCACTACCATTCCAGTCAAGGGAGGAGCGGCACTCAAAGATGCCCAGGACAGACATCTGGAATCCATCCTCAGTCATTCGTATCACTTATGTCGCTACAGATTGCGGCCTGCTGCACCATGGTGACACGCGCCTGTTTATCAAAGATCAGGAACGCCACCACACCCGTCGAAGCACTAGAACCAGGAGTATAATTTCTCACAGATGTGCCCTCCGACCTGGTGCGCACGGCAGCCAGAGGCGTCTGGTCCGTGGTGGCAGCCAGAGGGCAACTCTGGCTCCGAAGCTGGTCAGCTGACGTGACTTCCAAGATGAGACTCACGAGAATGCCCTTTAAAGGAACACTCCTGTTCAGAAGCAAACTGGAAAGTTAGCCAACAAATGAGGCGAATCCCCAGTACCGCAGCTACCGAAGGACAATAACAAGAGAAGCCAGCGCCCCTCTCTCCAATCACCTAAGGGCAGGGGATCACAGCGCTTCAAACCATACAAAAATACATATCAAGCATCTCGCCCAGCAGGCAGGGGCCAGTCCTTTCGGAACAAACAGCAGAAGGGGAGTCGGGTCTGGCCCAGGCCCAAGCCACACCCCACAATGAAAATCAGCCGGCCCATCCACAGGAAGAAGCCATAGGGGGCAGGCTTGCCCTATTCTACCAAAGATGGGTCGAGATAACTTCGGACAAATAGGTCCTAACCATCATTCGAGAGGGATATTATTTGTACTTCCACAACATCCCTCCAGACAAATTTGTGAAATCTCCCTGCCACAACCTCTCCAAAAGGAGGGCAGTGGAAACCATACTGACCAAATTGCTAACCTTGAAGGCCATAACACCAGTGCCCATGCAACAGCAAAATACTGGGCACTATTCCATCTATTTTATCGTTCCCAAGAAAGAGGGTATGTTCCGACCCATCCTGGATCTCAAGTCCATCAATTGTCACCTGAAGGTCCCTCGCTTCCGCATGGAAACCTTACGCTCGGTCATAAGAACGATACAGCCGGGAAAATTCCTCACATCCCTGGATCTGCCAGAAGCCTACCTGCACATCCTGGTCCACCACGGGCATCAGCGTTTTCTACACTTCGCGATCCTGGACCACCACTACCAGTTCCTGGCACTACCCTTTGGGCTAGCCACAGCGCCCCGACCGTTCACCAAAATCATGGTTGTAGTGGCGGCAACACTGAGGAAAGAAGGAATCCTCGCACATCCATACCTGGACGATTGGCTGATCAGAGCAAAATCCCCAGAGGAAAGCCAGCAGGCAACCAGCAGTCAAAATTCCTCATAAATATAATCTCAGACTTTAGACCGTCTCAACTGTGTAAAAAAAAAAAAAAGGGGGGGGGGGCAGGAGAGAAACGCAGGAGATGCAAAATAAAGAAAAAACGAATTGGAAATCAGACTGACATGACCTAAACCTATTTCTCACATAGAAAAGTCAAAACTTGTATCAAGTAGGCCCTGGGGAAACAGCTATTTTCTTCCCATCAATAAAAAATGTAAGCTGTTCTGGACAAAAAATATCTAAGAATCTTTTCCAAATTTTTTGATATGTTTATAGGGATATCTAAGTAGAAAAGAAGCCCCAAACCCTGAACCTCCAAACATAAGGCCAGGAAATTCCTACACCTTTCTTGTGTTACCCTAGCCAGGTCAGGATAAATCCTGACCAGATGCCCAAAAAAAAGTCTAATATATTTTTAAAGTAACTTTTCATAATAAAAGAAACTAATAATGTAGCCCTCTCAGTTACCTCAATAGAGGTGGATTCAAGAAACTGAGTTAAACTGGACCTATCCAAGGAAGCCTGAGGGCTTCCCCCAGGCTAGGAATTTTCTTAAATGTAAGGAAATATATTCTATTAATTACAACCGGGAGATAGAAAATGTCCAGAAAATATTTCCTGAGAGTCATTCACCTATTACGCTAGGGAAACTGGTAAATCACAAATTGCCAGACCTCAAATGATTTTCACACAGTTCCACTCTGGGGGATATAACCCCACGCTCTTAAATCATAATAGCATTCACAGACTCCAATTTGGAAACAGCTTCAAAGACTCCAGTTTTCTCTGAATGCTCCAGTGCTGAGCAAGGGACCCCAATTCTTGAGCTAAAGTCCACCTTAGCATAACATTCAGAAGAAAGGCTAACAGTCAAGTCCCACAATGCATCCAGAGTAACAACAGCTGGTTTAGGGGGTAAGATAACCTTCTTACCCCGTGCTGACTCACCAGAAGCCGCAGAAACACCAGCAACCAGTTTAGTATTGAGATTTTACACATACACATGCACGTGTACACGCACACACACATGTACACACGTTCAAAATGGGAGAGTGCTTGCTCTGATATACCATAACCTGGGCATTTTTTGCAGCTCTCTCCTGTCGCAGTAAGATTTCTAGCACCAGCAACTTCCTCCACCAAAACACTCCCGATGAGGTCATTGAGTGCTTTGGAGACATCAGCGTTACCAAGACCATGCTCTCTGGGGGGGGGGGGCAGATGATAGTCTAGCAGGTTCAATGATTCTCCTTCCCCAGCCGAAGAAGGATCTCCTGCTCCTGCCTTGGCAATGGTGGTACATGCCTGCACAACTTCAGGGTTGGGGAGACCTTCTCTGTGATAGACCCAAACTCAACCCTTCCGTTTAGAAGGCATGAGAAATTTTCAATTTGAGAGATCAGCAAGAAAAAATGGCAGAGGCAAAAGGAAGGAAAATCGTTCATGCAGACATCTTTTTCTCCTCTGTTATGAGAAACATTTGTTTCCTCTGGTTCAGTGGTTCTTAGGCTGGTCCTGCAGGATATCTTGATCCTTGGGATATTCCTATTGAATATCTGCCTCCAGATTATGATCATCTCTCGAGAATATTTCATGCATATTTGTTGTGATGTAGATAAAACCCACATTGTTTTATTTTCCATTTTTGTTATACCTGTGATTAAAAAAACCCCCAAAAACTCATTAAGCAAGGTGCTGTATGATGAACCAATACCAGTAACTGAATGGCGTTCATTACGGGGAGTGGGGGCACACTGAGATAATGAGACCTTGCTGCTGAATCCCAGTCCCTGGTCTGTCCTAAGCAGGGGTGAGGAACACAAGGTCTTCGGAGCCTTTAAGACAGGAGAGACACATGTAACCAGTTGGGTTTTCAGGTTATCCATGATGAATATGCATGAGATCTATTTGCATATATCGGAAACCCAGGATATTCTAATCTATCTCATGCATATTTGTTGTGGCAATCCTGAAAACCCAACTTATTAGCTGTGCCTCCAGGAGAGAGTTGGGAAAACACTGTCTTAAGAAACAGGACTATGATGTACTGAGAGAGCTTTGAGTAACTAGAGTTAAGGTTCCAGTAAATGTTTTACCAGTTTAAAACTTGCTCTAGTGATATTTTGACAGTATACATTTTTTGGGTGAGTAATTACTTTCAATAAAGTTACAAATCTCCAAGTTGTTCGTTTTTAAATCCTGTGATCTTAACAGCAGGAATTTCTTGAGCCATGGGCTCTAGGGATTCCTGTCTCTACTCCAAATACCAGATTCTCCGATCTTCAATGTACCCTGCCCCAAACTTTTAAGGGCGGGTAATAAATACTTTTAAACAAAAATAAAATATTTTTATTTATGCTTTTTATATACCATCGTTCCAAAGGTATATCGCAATGGTTTACATATTTAGCATTGAGTTACATTGAAATAAGGTTATAGAAAAATTCAAACAGCATTAGAATAAGTGAGAAAGTAACAAATATAGGAAAAATAGTAATTGCGTCAACAGTGGATTAAAAAGTTCGAGATAATTCAAATAGTTGAAATCAATTTAGAAAAAGGTAAGGGTATGATCTGTTTTCTTGATTTTATCAGATTGATTTTATCAGATTGATTTTATCAGATTAATTTTATCAGATTAATTTTAATTAAGTTTATAGGCTTTTTTAAAGAGCCAAGTTTTAAGATCATTTGAATTTCTTTTTTTTGGTTGAAAGTCTTAAAATACTAGGTAAAGAGTTCCAAAGTTCAGGTCCAGCAATAGTAAACATATGATCTCTAATCTGTGATAGGTGTGTAATTATTATTGGGAGGAATAGAGAGAATGCGTTTATTTTGATATCTTAATTTTCTTAATGGATTGTAGAGTTGAATTGAAATTCCTGGAGGGGATGGGTCAATATTGTTGACAGTGTTGAAAATAAATGATAATACTTTGTACTGGATTCTGAAGGATACTGGAAGCCAGTGAAGGTCTGTCAGAGTGGGCGTTATATGATCAAATTTTCTTGTTCCGGTAAGAAGTCTGGCTGAAGCATTTTGGAGGAGTTGCAGGGATTTAATTATGTCTGGAGTCCAAGCAATAGGGAGTTGCAATAGTCTAAGTTGCAGAACTGTGCGGACGTCTTGGCAAATAATGGTTTTATGTGGTGTAGTATTCTGAGTTTAGCATAGCCAGATTTGATTATCTTTGATATGTTTTTTCATATTGATATTTTCATCAATTTGGATTCCTAGGTCACGAACTTCATCTGAAAGTGAAATTTTAGCAATTTAAATGTTAAGAATAGGCAGTTTTGGGGACATGTTTATTTTTCTTAGCCAAATTATTTCGGTTTTATTAGTTTGAGGGTCAATTTCAGTAGAGTGTTCTTTTTGTATAGATTTCATATAGTTAGTGTTGCAGTGGTTTTTTCAAAGGTTTCTTCAAAGGGGATGTAAAATTGTATATCAGCATATATGAAGAATTTGATGTTTAGATTTGTTAATAGAGTGCAAATAGGAAGGTAGATATTGAACAATGTTGCTGATAGTGCTGAGCCTTGAGGAACACCTGTGTTAATATTAAAGGGATCATAGATTTGATTGCCCAATTTGACTTGGAAAGATCTATTTTCTAGGAAGGTAGAGAACCATTTGTATACATTTCCACCAATTCCAATTTTCTTTATTTGTTTGCATAGGAGAGTATGGTCAACTGTGTCAAAAGCAGCTTTTAGGTCAAGAAGCATTAGAAAATAAGATTCATTATTATCAAATCCTTTTAGAATGTTGTCATTAAGGAAATTATTAGTTTTTCAGTTGAAGAGTTTTTTTTCCCTGAAACAATTGGTTTGAGTATAGGATATTGTTTTCATCAAGGAAGTTTTCTAGCTGAGTTAAAGTAGCCTTTTCAAGACTTTTTGCAGTGAATGGTAAGTTTGAGAGAGGTCTTTAGTTGTCCCAGTCATCAGTTCTTACAGCTTTATTTTTTAAAGTAGGTTTAACAATAGCTTGCTTAGTCATCAAGGGAACTTTTCCTTGTGATAATGATTGGGTTATAATTGGCGTTAAGGAATCAACCTTTTTTAGAGTAGTAGCTAGAATCGGATCAAGGGAGTGAGTTGCTGGTTTCGTCTTGATAATTAGTTTGTTTCAAGTTTGGATACAGTGTCAAAAGATGTCCGTAAAGGTTGAATAATTTTATTTTCAAGATTAATGGCTTGGTGGTTGTTTTGGAATTTTGATTTGAGGCTTGCTTGAATTCTCTGGCTTCCCTCTTCCTCACTGCTCTCTCATTATAGTGCCAGAGAGTCATTTATTCCTCTTTGCTTCAGTACCTGAAGGGTACCTGCATGCTGGCTGGCCTAGTTGACACGCACTGCTTCTCCAACAAAAAAATAAGTGATGCAGCAGACTGCTATAGATTCTTAAAATGATTTTAGGGACTCCGGTTTTTAAAGGGGAAAAAAACACCATGGGCTTTCTCCCCAGAAACAAAAATCCAAGGAAAGATGTTATCTTCCCTTGAGAGGGGGGGGGGGGGGAATTATGATTTTATTTTGTTTTTGTGATTTATGTGTAATTCATAAATATATGAATGTTTTATTTGTAACCTTACAAATATTTAATCAAACTCAAGTGAAACTATCCAAATCAAAAATAAAATTCCCGCTAAATGTGCAAAGGATGGCATGGATGTGAGCCCTTTGTGCTGTGGCATAGTTGACACATCCTCATAGGCTTATGCCAGCAGTCTTGTAAAGGATAGACTGGAGCTTCACCTATACAAGCCACCCTGCCTGCAAGTTAAGCCATTAGATTCTTTTGGCCAGCAGAGCTTAGCAGGTCCCTAGGGTGGTGACTAGAGCAAGAGTCCAATGGCACACTGAAGTTAGGACAGGCAGCAAACTAACTGAGACAGGCCAAGGTTAGGGCAGGCGGCAGACAAGGGTATTTGGGTTCAGGCAAGAGGTCAAGTCCAGGCGGCAGACATGCTTGGTAGGTCCAAGCAAGAAATCAGAATCTGGAAGTCAGGCCAAGGGTGGACAATGACACACGAAAGACATTGGATGAGGAATTAGGAACCAGGAACTCGAAGGCAACATGCAAGATAAATCTGCAAAGCCCTTGCTTAAATAGGCTGGTTGGCCTGACATCATCTGAAGGTGCTACTCAGTGTGCCCCGCCATAGGGCCTATATAATGGGTGCCTAAGGGGAATGCAGTGAGGTGCAGCAGCTGGCAGTTTTTCAGGCCACAGTGGACAGTGTTTGGGACAGAGCTGTGCACTGTCCTCAGGATGGATCCGGCTACATTGGGGGTGAGTGAAGCAGCTCGCAGGGCCTTCCCATGAGCTGCCAAATGTAAAATTCCTCTCCAAAGCCCCCTCTCCAGTCTTCTGGGCTTGGGGTTCCTGGGGAATCTCGAGTGGAATTAACAAAGTAGTTGGTTGCGTTGGAGGCTGGACTCTGGCTCCCCAGAATTTACCTCTGATCCACAATTCTATGAGATCAGATACTGCAACTGATTTTGGATCAGTCAGGAATCCAAGACTTCATATTGGGATTCCTCTTCTGTAGAAACTTCAGAAGCGCTAAGAGAAAAT
The DNA here is from genome assembly GCF_901001135.1 of Rhinatrema bivittatum. NCBI lineage: Eukaryota > Metazoa > Chordata > Amphibia > Gymnophiona > Rhinatrematidae > Rhinatrema > Rhinatrema bivittatum. The sequence goes on from NC_042619.1 coordinate 364,721,757, forward strand.
TGTAGATTTTAAACAGAGAGATGTGGGAAAACATCATGGATGTGCAAAGATGGAGGTAATTTAGATTTGTAGGCTACTGGACCAATTTGTCGTTCAATGGAGAATGGACCCACAAATCGGAGCAAATTTCAACAAAGGCATTTTCAACCTCCAGGTTTTTAGTGCTGAGCCAAACCAAGCTTCTCGGGCAAAGTTTGAGGCACTGGGTGACAAAACTGCTCTGCTGCTTGTTCTATGAGTCTGTGTGTCTTCTGCCAAAGTTCCTGGAGTTTGTGCCCCATCAGGTTAGCTGCTGGGCAAGTGACTGAAATTGGAGCTTGTCTTGATGTATAGGGATGATGTCCAAACACTACATAAAAGGGTGATGAGCCAGTGGAACTATTTAAGTGGTGGTTATGGCAGAATTCGGCCCATGGGAAAAGGGAGGCCTAGTTATCCTGCCATTGATTCACATAGGCTCATGGAAAGGCCTTGAATCTGATGTACTCACTTTGTCTATCCATTAAGAGAAAATTGTCTCACTTTGTCTATCCATTAAGAGAAAAATGTAGATAAAGGGTGTGGTAAGCTGAAGTGAATTCAACGTAATTCCAAACTTCCTGTACAAGCTTTTCCAGAAGCGAGCTGTGAACTTACTTCCTGGTCTGAGAAAATATAAAGGGGCAGTCTGTGCAAGGGGAAGATATGCTGGACAAAGAGTTTAGTCAGTTCTGGTGCTGATGGGAGGCACGGAAGGAGTGTTAAATGCTCCCATCTTACAAAATCTATTCACTACCACCCATATGGTGGTAGTGCCACCAGACAGGGGAAAGTCAGTGACAAATTCAATGGCCAAGCGGGTCCAGGGTTCCTTGGGGCTGGCAGCAGCTGTAACAACCCCCAAAGTCGAGCTCGCACACTTTTTTTTATTCATGGCACGTGTGGGACAGGACTTCACATAATGCTTTGTCAGTTTTCATCTGGGGCCACCAGTACTTTCAGAAGACTAATACTAAGGTCCGGGTGATATCTGGGTGGCCCGCTAGGCAGGAGTCATGAACCCACTGAAGAATATTTTGACACAGATGCTGGGGAGCCATGGTTTTCTCAAGAGGGACTGTGAATGTGGCAGCGATTACAGTCTTCGCAGGGTCAATGATATGATGTGGAGACTCCATAGAGCCCTCAATATCAAAGGAGCATGAGAGGACATCAGCTCATCCATTCTTCCCTGCAAGATGGTACCACAACTTGAAGTCAAACTGATTAAAAAGAACAATGACCAGCAGGCTTACCAGGGATTCAGCCTCTGTCCCTGTGCTAGGCGTTCTAGGTTTTTATGATCCATATATATGGAAGGAGCTAAGCACCCAGTAACCAACAGTTGTCACCATTCAACTAAGGCCTGCTTGACTGCTAGCAGCTCACAATCACCAATGGTATAGTTCTCTGCAGGAGAGAATTTTTTCGAGAAATAGGAGCAGGTCACGAGTACCATTGTGCTTATGCTGCAGCAAGACAGTGCCTACCCCAAGGGTAGACGCATCTACCTCCAGAATGAATGGCTTGAACTGTTCTGGGTTGTATGTACACTGATCAAAGGTGAACTCCTCCTCTTTGAGACGCTCAAAAGCTTAGAATGCATCTATGGTCCAGTTTTTAGTGTCTGTACCCTTTTTGGTTAGGGCTATAAGGGGAGCTGCCGAGGAGGAATAATTGTGAATAAATTGCCTATAGTAATTTGTGAACCCCAGAAAGTGCTGCAGCACCTTGAGGCCCATGGACCAGGGCCACTCCAGTATGGCCTTTAATTTTCCTGGGTCCATATGTAGGCCTTGGCAGGAGATAATATATCCCAAAAAGGGGAGTTCTTCCTGTTCAAAAGGTACACTTCTCTAATTTGACGTAGAGGTGATGCTCACGGAATCTCTAGATGTTCTGTTTCACATGACATCGATACTCCAGCAAAGACTTAGAAAAGACTAGATATCATCCAGCTAAATTACCACATGGGAGTAGAGAAGGTCCCAGATGATCTCATTGACCATAAATTGGAAGACTGCAGGGGCATTGCAAAACTCGAAGGGCATCACTAGGTACTCATAGTGTCTGTAACGTGTGTTAAAGGCAGTCTTCCATTCATCGCCTTCTCAGATCCTGATCAGGTTGCGTGCCCCGGAAGTGATCAAAGAGCTTGGAGAACAAAGGAAAAGGATAGCTGTTGTTCTTAGTAATGGAGTTGAGACCACCTGTCCTTCCCTAAAGAAAAGAATCCAGCTCCGGCAAGTGATGAATGTGAATGAAGCCTCTATCTAAATTGTCTTTAATATAGTTGGACATAGCCTCTGTTTCAGAGGCAGAGAGTGGGAATATCCTGCCTCTGAGTGGAACCTTGCCAGGGACCAAGTCAATGGCACGGTCGTAAGAGTGAAGGGGTGGCAGGAACCCCGCCCGGTGTTTGCTGAAAATCTGCAAACTATGTATATGCAAACTATGTATATTGTGGCGGTAGATCTGGAAGCTGTGAAGTAACAGTCTGAACCTTTGACAAGGCATTGCTCATGACTGCTAGAGCTTTATTTCGTGATCTGTAATGTGGCCTACTCACTGTGGAGCTGATGTAGCAGAACCACGGTAGGTCCAGGATAACAGCATGGACTGCTTTGAGTAACACAGACTGATTTGCTCGCTATTCAGAATCAATCTGTACATGGTGACGGGTACAGTGGCTCTCATGTGTCCAGACAAAGATCCTCCATATATGGGCAAGATTTGAGTGGAGTATCCAAAGGGACTGTCTGTATCCGGTAATGATGGACCAAAGCGTGTATGAGAATGTCCCCAAGAAAGAGATGTACTGGTACGAGTTGGTGCAGGGATGATCTAGAATGGCCTCTCCCATCAGGCCTAGTTCCTTGAGTTTCCCGGCTTATTCAGGCAGTACTCTATGAAGTGCCTAGATGCAGCACAATACAAGCACTTTCCAGAACCCGACCACTACATCAATGACCATCCAAAGGAAATTTTAAAAACATGCAGGAAAGCAAGACTTTTGAAGTTAAAATAATCAGACGCTTTGGAACTGAATAAAAAAAGGACTTTGCGGAGACCTACGATTCCTATCATGTTATAAACCATAAAAATAAAATACTTTGAAATGTCTGCATATAAATGCTAGAAGTCTAACAAATATGGGAGAGTTAGAGCATATAGCACTGGATGAAGAAGTAGATATAATTGGCATCTCAGAGACCTAGTGGAAGGAGGATAACCAATGGGACACTGTAATGCCAAAGTTCAAATTATATCAAAATGATAGGATGAATCAAATTGGTGGAGGGCTGGCACTATATGTTAAGAGAGCATTGAGTCAAACAGGATAAAAGTTCTGCAGGAAACAAAATGCATGGATAGAAATTCTAGGTGAAAGGGGGGAAAAAATAGTAGATTGGGTATATTACTGCCCATCTGGCTAGAATGAACTAACAAAACAAAATGCTAAAAGAAATTAGGGAAGCTAACAAAATCAGCAGCACGGCAATAATGGGTGACTTTAATTATCCCAGTACTGACTGGGTGAATGTTTTATCAGGACATTCTACAGAAGTAAAGTTCCTACATGAAATAAATGACTGCTTCAAGGAGCAATTGGTACAAGGGGAAACTATCTTAGACCTAGTCCTTAGTGGAACACAGGGTTTAGTGCGAGAGGTTGGAGCCACTTGGCAATAGTGATCACAACATGATCAAATTTGACGTAATGACTGGAGGGAGTGCAAAAAAAAGAATCTAAATGTCAGCATTTAACTTTCAAAAAGGTGACACTGATAAAATGAACATGGTTAGGAAAAACTGAAAGGAGCAACTGCAAAGGTTAGCTCAGACATGGACATTTTTTTAAAAATACCATGTTGGAAGCTCAGATTTTATGTAGTCCATGCATTAGAAAAGATGGAAGGAAGGCTAAACTACCATCAGGGTTAAAAGGTGAGGTAAGAGAGGCTATAATATCTAAAAACATTTTTCAAGAAATGGAAAAGGGATCAAAATGAAGAAAATGGGAAATAGCATAAGGACTGGCAAGTCAGATGCAAAGCATTGATAGGGAAGGCAAAGAGAATTTGAAAAGAATCTTGTCATGGAAGCAAAAACACATAATAAATTTCAGGTACATTTGAGGTAAAAAGACTGAGGGAATAAGTTGAACCGTTAGATCAAGGAGTAAAAGGGGGGCACCTAGTGTTATGAACTCCGCTGCCCGTGGGTCCCCCCATGAGCAGGCTCACTCACCGTGTGGCTTTTCTTCACCTGACATGGCAGGATGCCGCCGTCGGGCTTCCTGCGCAGCTGGAGCCGCGGACTGTCTCTGCCCACGCGGCCCAGATGCCGCCCTGGATGTCCTCCTTCGCGACACGGTGCCGCTTCCGATTTTTGCCAACTGCGGGGCCGGGTCCACCCCCGACGCCATTGCCATCTTCGCAGCGCTAGGCCGCAAGCCCTGGTCCCATCCGGCAGCTGGAGCCGCCCCCGGGGCTCCCTGCAGCGGCTGGAGCCTCTGCCGACGTCAGGGCCTGCTCCTCAGGCCCAACCTGCGTCTGTACGCACAGACGCTGTGCAGGCTGCTGTCCATGGTCCTGCACAGCCCTGCTTCCTGCTCCGCAGGCGCAGGCGCTGGCGCGCGCCCCTCTGCCAGATTTAAAGGGCCAGACACAGGAAGTGTTCTGGCCCCACCTTTAAGTGGACTTCCTGCTTTAGCCCTATAAAAGGGCTGCTCCGTCAGTCTGTCGTTGCCTTGCATCGGAGTGACATCCCTCTGGAGGCTTCTGCCTGCCAGAGCTTTGTAAGGTCTACTGTCCTTCGTGGAGCTCCTCGTCTCGTCTGCCTTCGTACCACATCTTGGTGTCTTGCCTGAGGTCCCTGTCCATGTCCTGATGTCTCGTCATGATCTTCCACATCCTGATGTGCCTGCCTGTCCGGATGTTCTTCCCTGCATATTCGTCTGCAGCTCCTGAGCCTTCTGTTCCTGTAGAGCCATGCTTCTCAGATGATGTGTGCCCGAGAATGGAGTGGTCTGCAGGTGGGATTGGTCCCTGTGCTCCTGAGCCTCTGTTTCCGCCAGTCATAGGTGGAGCTTTGGTTGACATCGGCTCCGTCATTGGAGTTCCTCCTCACCTGGATCTTCCCTGCGCTTGTCCCGCTCTCCTCGTGGTCCGTGACCAGCCTCCAAGGGCTGTGTAGGGCGCGCAGTGGGACAGGGTGGTCCGCGACTCAGTCCTGCGGGTGGCCTGAGTAGGGCGCCCTGAGAGACAGTGCAAATGTCCTTCCTCCCAGATGTTGTCAAGTTCCAAGTGTCTTCATCCGCGATGCCGTCGCATCAACCCAAGTGTCTTCGTCCGTGATGCCGTCGCATCGACCATAGTCCTGTCTACGTGTCAAGGCCCATCTGCCCTCAACCTCAGGCCAGGCCTGCTGCTCCATGCTGTTCCACGCAGCAGGTCCGAAAGGGCTCGGAATGGTCGGAGAACCATTCAACTTCCAACATCATCTTGTTGTTGGCCTTGGGAGCCTGCAGGCCTGGCAGAGGGTAAGACAGTCTGCCATCGTGGGACATGCCGTCAACCCTCGGCTCGGCCCTGAAGGTCTGGGCTCGGGCTGAGGCCCAAGGGCACACTAAAACACCCCATTACACAACAGAATGCAAGGCCTTTCGAGGCCGTACACAACACCTAGGGATGTCAAAGCCATAGCAGAGAGATTAAATTAATTCTTTGCTTCAGTATTCACTGAGGAAGGTGTAAGAGGTATACTCATGCCAGAAATGAAAATTCAAAGGTGATGATTCAGAGGAACTGAAACAAATCTCAATTAGCCTGGAAGATGTACTAGAGCAAATTGACAAACTAGACTGGCAAATCCCTGGACCAGATGGTATACATCCCAGAGTGCTGAAAGAACTGAGAAATGAAATTGTGGATCTGGTATGAGAAACTTTTACACTTAGCAGTAACATCATCTGAAGATTGGAGGGTTGCCAATGTAAGGCCAACATTTAAAAAAGCGATCAAATGGTGATCCAGGAAACTACAGACCAGTGAATCTGGTGTCTGAGCCAGGCCAAATGGTAGAAATTATCAAAGAGAACAAAATCTGCCGAACATATAGATAAGCATAGTTTAAGGCAGGGGTGGTCAAATCCGGTCCTCGAGGGCTGCAAACCAGTCGGGTTTTCAGGATACCCCTAATGAATATGCATGAAATAGATTTGCATACAACTGAGGCAGTGTGTATGCAGGTCTCTCTCATGCATATTCATTAAGGATATTCTGAAAACCCGACTGGTTTGCAGCCCTCGAGAACCGGAATTGCCCACCCCTGGTTTAAGGGGACAAAGCCAACATGGATTTAGCCAAGGGAAGTCTCGCTTCACCAATCTGCTGCATTTTTTTTTTTTTTTGAGGGCATAAATAAACATGTGGATAAAAGTGAGCTAGTTTATATAGTGTCTGGATTTCCAGAAAGCATTTGACAAAGTCCCTCATTAGAGACTTCTTAGGAAATTAAAGTCATGGGATGGGGGCAGTGTCCTATTATGGATTGCCAACTGGTTCAAAGATAGAAAACAGAGTAGGGCTAAATGATAAATTTTCCCAATGGAAAAACAGTGGAGGACCCTAGGGATCTATTCTGGGACTTGGAAATGGGAACAACAAGGTGATCAAATTTGCAGATGACACAAAATTATTCAAAGTTGTTAAATCATAAGAACATTGTGAGAAATTGCAAAAGGAGATTTCCTAGCGTGTAGCCAGATGAATTCAGGACCGATGGTATTGTGCTCTCCTGTTAGCAGATGGGAGACGGAGTCAGATTTCAAAACTGACGTCAACCTACATATACCCGTGCAGCATGCTTAGTTCTTTAGTATTTCTCCATCTCCCATAGCAGATGCGGACACTATCCAAAAGAGAATAGTGTAACATTTACAACTACTAAGAGAGAAAATTTACCTGATAAGAAGAGAGCCCCGCTTCTCCTGCGGTGAAACCTAATGGTCCCTCCCACAGTCAAGACTTGCCTAAGGTGATTCGATATCCCTCAGAGGTGAGCCTTTGTCCGCCAGCCGATTCCCGGCGTGCACGTAGCCCCCAGGGTGGCTGCAAGGCAGTGGGTGCAGATTCGAGCGCGGCGGTGAAGGTATTCCCCTTTCCCCCTGCAGCTGGAGACTGCCCGGAAAGCGACCTGTAAGCGCCGAGACCAGGTAAGGTAGAAACCTTTACTTCTAAGTCTCCGGGCTCCAAGGCTCGAATAGCTATACCAGCCTTCCTCCGACAAGGTTTTAAATCGGGTTGAGGAGCCTCCCTCTGGCTAGGCCCCGATCCGGGGGGGTCACCATCTTGCTGCTGGGGGTTGGCGGCGCCATCTCCCCCCCCACCCCCACTCGCCCTTGGTACATGCGGAGCAGGCCAGAAGCCCGAGGCACCTAACTTGAGCGCGTCCATAGGGATACACACTGAATTGCACGCACATCTGAGTTGTGTGCACAGCGGCGTACACAACTAGACCGTACGCTCAGCGACGTGCATAACTGTGCCCCGCGCGCGAAGCCCGACGCCTGCACGCACAACTTGTGCACAAGTACTGCACATAACTTCTGCACTCTCAACGAGCACAATTAAGGGCATCCGCGCGCATGACTCTCGCACGGACAAATTTTTAAACCCTACACGCGCACACAACAATGGCACCACCATCCAAGAAGGCCAAGGGACCCTTCCTTTGCCCAGCCTGCCACTTGAGACTGTGCAGCCTTTTTATATATCTTGCTTGGTGAATGTCTTTCTGTTTTTCTGTTTCCGAGCTAGCTGTTTCCGAGCTAGCTAGCTACTTTCCTCAGCTAGAATACAGAATTTTCCTGATTTTCATATTGCACAGTTTCATTTCTCTTTTCAAAGAGTTCACACATCTTTTTATGATCTTAATGTTTTGCAGATTGAGAACCTTACAGAAGCTTTCATTTCTAATTTATTGACAGTGTGTCCTCTGTTATATGAAGAAACTTGCCACAAATAGAGCTGTGCTAGCCCCCAGGGCTGGGGATCCTGTGATAAGAGTGAAGCTTATGACCGGAGCTTGGAATGCTCGTGCCATGTGCTTCTTGCAATGACTTTTTACTATGAATGCCTTTTTGTGTTGTATCGTGCATGAGCAGTAAGTCTGGATTGGGGAGTAGTCAAGTGTTCTCACACCTGGTATGTTCAGAAAGATCTTCAGAGAGAATATGTAAAGTTTTCAGCTTGGCATTCTATATTACAAGAAGTTACCAGAGTTTGTGGCATTAGGAAAAGAGACTTGCCATAGCCTTGAGCAATGAAATAGTGTTGTGAATGATAAAGCAACACAAAGTAGGCAACTATAATTTTCTATTTTCAAGATTATATAGTAACAGGTTAAAATCTAGTCAACATGATGAGGGCCGTTCTGTTAATGTTGCCATTAGTGGCATGTGTGTGTCTCTTCTGAGTAAGTGATATAAAATAAAAGGCAGGCACACCAAAATAATTTAACATGAAGTTCTTATCTGTTCTTGGTGTTCCCAAGTTTTTTTTGTTTTATTTTATAGTACACCTTTTTAAAATTAGTATGTCAGCAAAACTTTTCTTCTCCCTCCTTTCTCTTCCCCCACTTTACCAAAAACAAATTTCCTGTGTCTGTAGTATAATCCCATTGAGCTCATAGCATTTTTCTTTCTGTTTCTGTGGGCTTCTTTATTTGAGTTGTAAATAATCACAAGACATCACACACCCAACCTTCTGGAAAGTCGGCTGGACTTAGTGTCCAGTTGGTCACGGTAATATGGGCCCAGGCATGCTCGGAGAGCAAGCCCGAGTCCGCGGCGGGTAGGCTGGGGGGGGGGGTCAGTTTTAGGTCAGGCTGGGTAGCGTTAGGGCAGAGAGGGGGGTGGGAGGCAAAGATATGGGGGGAGTGGCTAGGCTCTGGGCTAGGCGGCCCGGGATTGGGCAGAGTCAGGGAGCTGTTGTGTGCTGGCTGGCCGTTGTCGCAGCGGGGGGGGGGGGGGAGTTGTTTTGGATGGCCCGAGCCGCTGCAGCCTGTAATTGTTAAGATGGTTACCTGCTACAATTTTATGATGGTTGACAACCGGGGCAGTTGTCTGGTACGGGCTCCTTGCTGGGAGGCAGCGGGGGTCCATTGGCCTGGCTCCTTGCTGGTTAGTGGCGGGGGTCCACCGGGTTGGCTTCTTGCTGGGGAAGCGGCAGACGGTCAGGGGACTTTGTCATTGGAAAATTGGTGCATGTTATTTGCGAGGCTCGGGCCTCCCTGGTGTTATTAAAGCTGTGGCCCTGTTAACCCAAACTATGGTCTGTGTTGTTATTGATTTGTAAAAGGGCGGATGTGAGCGAGTGAGGTACTGGTTGCCCATATTATGTTCGTTCTTTTTGCTCTGTAAATCATAAATCAAGGGGTGATCCAGGAAAATACAGACCTGTAAGTGACATCTGTGCCAGGCAAAATGGTAGACACTATCATAAAGAACAAAACTGCTAAACATATAGATAGGCATAGTGTAATGGGACAAAGCCAACATGGAGTTAGCCAAGAGAAGTCTTGTCTCACAAATTTGCTACATTTTTATTGCCGGCATAAAATGTATTTTTCTGGCTATAATAATGAGAGAACTCAGTATATTATTCAAAATCAAATTCCAAGTGCTTAGTGAAAAGAGAGATGAATTTACTATAATTCATCCATTTTGCTTTGAAACTGAAAACAAGGAGAAATTGGACACTTTGCCTTGAGTGTTAGGAAACTCTGGTATATCACCAGCCATAAGAACTGACATGCACTGTCAGACCAAGGTCCATTGAACCCAACATCCTATCTCAGACAGTGGCCATTCCAGGTCTCAAGTACCTGGAAAATCCCCTAAAGTAGATCTAATTCCTGTTACTCATTCCCGGGGATAGTGATAACTTTCTGTAGGCTACCTGGCTAATACCGTGTAATGGATTTTTCCTTCAAGAACTTGTCTAAACATCTTGTAATTCCGCTATTGAGTCACCTTGATCACATCCTCTTGCAACAAATTCCACAGCTTGATAGCGTGAAGAAAGCAAGTACTCTTTCAATGATCTGTTTTGAATCTGATAGTTGTTAGTTTTATGGAGTAACCCTTTGTTTTAGTATTTGAAATGGTAAATCATGCTTTTCTTAACGTCTAGTCAGATGAATCCAGAACCAGTAGGTTATGCACCTCTACTAGCAGATAGAGATGGAGCAAAGCTGACATCATAGTACATATACTCCTGCAGTGACAGCCTGCCAGTATTCTCCATCTTCAGCAGATAGTGGACGTGCATCTCCCTATTTGGGGATTGCTTCAAGTTTCAGAAGGAGAAATAAAAGGAAATTTAAGTCGCCCCAATCTCCTGCGGTGATACTAAATGGTCCTTCCTCATTTGAGAATTCCTGAGGTGATTTCCATGGTCTCGCAGATGATTGCCTTGGTCCAGTAGCTGGTTTTCTCAGCTGGCGTGGACTTAGCCGTTAAAACAGCTGAAAGGCAGCGGGTGCAGGAAGCCAGGTAAGGCGGTGACAGTATATGCCCTCTCCCCCTGAGCCTCCCATTGAAGGTTTGCTGACCCATCCCTGGGAACAGGAGATGGGGGTGTACCTCTCTCTTTTATCAGAGGTGGGTCAAAATCAAATTGAACCAGTGGGTCCAGGAGGTGATACGAGAGGGATATGGACTGGATTTTCATAGTGTACCTCTGGATTTGTTTATGGTGTTCTCCCTGCCACTCCCCACAGAAGAAGCAGGTAGTGACTTGTACATTCTCAAGGCTCCTCAGTCTCAGGGCTGTGGTTCCAGTGCCTACATCTCAAGAAAATACAGGTCGATATTCCATTTATTTCATTGTGCCCAAGAAGGAGGGCTCCTTTAGTCTCATCCCGAGCCTCAAAGGGGTCAACAGTCATTTGCAGGTGACTATTTTCACATGGAAACATTGCGCTCAGTGATTGTGGCCGTGCAGTCGTGGGAATTTCTGACCTCCCTTTGACCTGTCTAAGGTGTACCTGCATATTCCAGTCCAACTAGAACACCAATGTTTTTTGCAATTCATAGTTTTGGGATGCCATTATCAGTTTCAGGTGTTGCCTTTTGGTCTGGCCACCATACCCAGAACTTTTTCCAAGGCTGTGGTGATGATGGCGGCAGAGTTGAGAGCGGATGGGATCCTGGTACCACCCGTATTTGGATAACTGGCTGATTCAGGCCAAGTCTCTGGAAGAGAGCTGCCTGATGGCCAGCAAGATGATTTCCCTGTTGCAGGAGCTCGGCTGGGTGGTGAACCTGGCCAAGAGTAGTCTTCAGCCTTCTCAGTCGCTAGAGTATTTCGGTGTTCAGTTCAACACTGAGCAGGGCAGAGTTTTCCTGCCGGAAGCTCGTATTCAGAAGTTGATGGTGCAGGTGCATCTGTTGATGAACACTAGACACCTGACAGCGTGGTCCTATCTTTGGGTACTCTAATGGCGGCAACTCTGGAAGTGGTGCCGTGGGCAAGGGCACATATACATCCTCTTCGGCAATCCCTGCTGTCTCATTGGAGCCCACAGGACTATTTTGATTTGGTTCCACCTGCCAATGGAGGTCTGCTCTCAACTACAGTGGTGGCTACAAGTGGCTCATCTAAGAAACGGAGTTCACCTAAAAATATCATCCTGGTTAGTACTCACGACAGATGTGAGTCTCTAGGGTTGGGGAGCGCACTGTCAGGAACTGACAGCACAAGGGCGCTGGAGTATAGAAGAGTATCTCTGGAACATCAGTTGGCTGGAAGCCCTGGTAGTCTGGTTGGCGTGCTTGCAGCTCAGCGGCAGGTTTCAGGGTCGAGTAGTCTGGATAATGTCTGACAGTGCAGTGACAGTGGCTTTAATCAATTGGCAGAGAAGAACCAAGAGTCAGCAAGTGTCACAGGAGAGAGACGAACTTATAGAATGGGCAGAAGTGCATCTTCAAGAGATCTCTGCCTCACATTGCAGGAAAAGACAATGTGAGAGCAGACTTTCTCAGCAGGGAGAGTCTGGACCCAGGAGAATGGGAACATTCTAGTGGAAGCACTGAGAGGAGAGGATCACCTTGCTGGTGGCTGAAAGGAATCAGTAAGTTTTTTTGCTTGGGACATTGTCTTTTTTTAAAGTATTGTGGCAAAGTTAACTATTTGGGAATATTATTTTTTGTGTTTGTGCTTTTAATAGTCAGTAAGGCAGTGAATAAACAAGTTAGACTACCAAATGATAAGGGGAATGGAACAGCTCCCCTATGAGGAAAGACTAAAGAGGTTAGGACTTTTCAGCTTGGAGAAGAGACGGCTGAGGGGGGGGGGGGGATATGATAGAGGTGTTTAAAATCATGAGAAGTTTAGAACGGGTAGATGTGAATCAGTTATTTACTCTTTCGGATAATAGAAAGACTAGGGGGCACTCCATGAAGTTAGCATGTGGCACATTTAAAACTAATCAGAGAAAGTTCTTTTGTACTCAACGGACAATTAAACTCTGGAATTTGTGCCAGAGGATGTGGTTAGTGCAGTTAGTATAGCTTTGTTTAAAAAAGGATTGGATAAGTTCTTGGAGAAGTCCATTACCTGCTATTAAGTTCACTTAGAGAATAGCCACTGCCATTAGCAACGGTAACATGGAATAGACTTAGTTTTTGGGTACTTGAAAGGTTCTTATGGCCTGGATTGGCTACTGTTGGAAACAGGATGCTGGGCTTGATGGACCCTTGGTCTGGCCCAGTATGGCGTGTTATGTTTAGATGCAGCATTTCAGCTGATAGTGGATCGCTGGGGCCTTCCATTTCTAGACCTGCTGGCGACTTCTCTGTTCTTCATTCGCAGGAGAGATCCGAAGTCCTTGGATATTGATGCTCTCATGCAGGAATGGTTGGAGGACAAGCTGCTGTATGCCTTTCCCTCCGTGGCCCATGTTGGGCAGAATGGTTCAGAGGGTCACAGAGGGCTGCTGCTTCTAGTGGTACCAGATTGGCCCAGGAGAGCATGGTATGAGGATCTGCAAAGGCTCCTGGTAGACTTCCCCCTCCGGTTTCTGGCACACAGGATTCTGTTGCAGCAGGGACCTGTTTTTCATGAAGATCCAACTCTATTTTGCCTTGCGGTATAGCCCTTGAGAGGGCTTGCTTGCTGAAGCATGGGTATTCTACTGTGGTGATTGCCTCCTTGCTACGAGCAAGAAAGTTCTCCACTTCCTTGGCCTATGTGCAAGTTTGGTGAGTGTTTTGAGACTTGGTGTGAAGATCGAGGTGTTCTTCCTCGTTCAGTTAAGATCCCACTCATTTTGAAATTTTTGCAGGATGGCTTGAATACAAGGTTGGCCCTTAATTCCTTAAAGGTATAAGTATCAGCTCTTGCCTGTTTCAGGGGTCAGGTTAATGGTGGTCCCTTGTCAGCTCATCCAGATTTGGCCCGTTTCTTGAAAGGAGTGAAGCATCTTCATCTTCTCTTGCAGTTACAGGTGCCCTTGTGGAGTTCTAATCTGGCTTCGGATTTCTTAGCAGGCCCTATGTTTAAGCAGATGGGTAACATTTTCTTGAGGTTACTGACCTTGAAAACGGTGTTTCTTGTGGTGGTTTGTTCTGTATGTCGAATTTCCAAGCTTCAGGCCTTATGTTGCTGGGAGCCATTCTTCCAAGTGACTCCAGAAGCGATACAGCTGCATACTGTTCCTTCCTTTGTGCCAAACGTGGTCTCAGATTTTCACTTGAATTGGTCCATTTCCCTGCTGTCTCTAGATAAGGAAAGAGATGCAGAGACATATCGTGAGGTATCTGAAGGTTTCTAAACCTTTCCAGAAGATGTATAGCCTGTGTTTGTCTTTCTTGGTGGTAGTAAACAGGGTGAGCCGGGTTTGCGGGCTACAATAGCTCGCTGGATTAAAGAGGTGGTCATGGCCGCGTACGTGGATGCTGAACAGTTGTTGCCTAGTCAGGTTAGGGCTTATTTCACTAAGGCTCAGGCAGAGTCATGGGCGGAAGTTAAATTGTCTCCCATCGATATTTGCCAAGCTGCGATGTGGTCCTCGTTACCCACCTTTTCCAGGTATTATCGACTGGATGTGCAGGCCCGAGAGGACGCAGCCTTTGCACATGCAATTTTGACTGGACTGTGGGCAGCCTCCCGCCCTGATTGGGATTAGCTTGAGTATATCCCACTGGTTCTCAAATCATCTGACTAGATGCTAAGAAATGAGAAATGTACTACTTACCTGATAATTTCCTTTTTAAGATAGTCAGATGAATCCAGCTTCTCGCCCTTGGCTACTGATTGTGCTATGGTCCTCCTGGGTGGCTTTGTGTTCCAGGGGTTATTGCACGTGTTGTTCCAGTCCCTAGACTAGTATTAATAGGTTCTTTGTTTGAGCCCAGTGTTTCTTGTTGGCTGAGCACTGAAATGGTTATCTGTGCTGCATATGACATCTTCGACACTACCTCTAGAGTCTCTGCAGCAGGAATACATGCAAGAAGATGGGCCTGGCTCAAGTCTTCAGACCTCAGACCAGAAGTACAGGATAGGTTAGCTGACATACCCTGTACTGGTGATAATCTTTTCGGGGAAAAGATTAAAGAAACAGTGGTGCAGCTCAAGTACCACCATGAGACTCTCCGCCAACTTTCCTTAGTACCTTCTGATTACTCTTCCTCTTCCAAGAGATCTTTCAGAAGAGACTCCAAGAGGCCTGCGTACAAACCAAGGAGATATTACCCTCCGGCTTCCAGAGATCGTCCCTCCAGGCCCTACCAAAAAGGCCAATCCAGACAACCTCAGACCCAAAAGACACAGCCAGCCCCTCAGCCGGGCCTAGCATCCGGATTTTGACTCCTTCCTGGAGAGCAATGCCCAGCCTCCTTTTTCTTCCGTATCCATAGGAGGTCAATTGTGCCACTTCACCAGCATGAGGCACACGATAACGACAGATCAGTGGGTACTAGCTGTAGTGACTCAAGGTTACCACCTCAACTTCCTCACTATTCCACCGGATTCCCCACCTCAGCTGAAGTGGGGAACATTCGACCACTCTCACCTTCTCGATCAGGAAGTTTCCATCCTCCTCTAGTCCCTGGCAATAGAACCAGTACCCTTCTCCCAGCAGGGCCAGGGATTCTATTCCCGGTATTTCCTAATCCCAAAAAAGTCAGGTGGCATTCGCCCAGTACTGGACCTTCACACCTTAAACAAATACCTACAAAGAGAAGTTCAAGATGGTGACCTTGGGCTCTCTACTTCCCCTTCTGCAAAGGGAAGACTGGCTCTGCTCTCTAGACCTCCAGGAAGCTTACATGTACATCTCAATCACTCCGTCACATCGCAGATTCCTGTGGTTCCTAGTAGGCCCAAAGCACTTCCAGTATCAAGTGTTGCTATTCGGCCTGGCATCTGCCCCACGAGTCTTCACCAAGTGTCTCATCATGGTAGCATCCTATCTCAGGACTCAGTGTCCACATCTACCCCTATCTCGACGATTGGTTGATCAGGGCTCCCACTCATCAAACTGCGCTGACATCCCTACGTCTCACTTTGCACACCCTGATCTCCCTAGGGTTCCTCATAAACTATCCGAAATCTAGGCTAGTTCCATCTCAAACCCTATAGTTCATAGGGGCCGACTTGGACACTTTAAAAGCGAAAGCCTTCCTACCCCGGGATCGGGCTCTCACTCTCGCTTCTCTGGCCCATCAACTGCAGTCTCGTCAACACTCAACTGCACGTCACTTTCTAATCTTACTAGGTCATATGACCACTTTGATGCATGTCACTCCGATGACCCACCTTGCCATGAGAGTAATGTAGTGGACTCTAAAATCGCAGTGGATTCAGTCTTCTCAGCCAATGTCCACCATTGTCCATATCACCAACCAGCTCCGCTTATCGCTAGCTTGGTGGAAGAACCAATCCAATCTTCTTCAAGGCCTTCCATTTCAGGTTGCAGAACCTCAAATAACCTTGACAACAGATGCCTCCAACCTCGGCTGGGGTGCAAATGTTGCAAACCTACAAACTCAGGGCATCTGGTCTCCAGAGGAAGCCAAATACCAGATAAATTTCCTAGAGCTTCATGCAATCAGATATTCCCTCAGGGTCTTTCAGGATTTACCTCACCAACAAGGTCATCCTGATTCAAACAGACAGCCAAGTGGCCATGTGGTACATCAACAAGCAAGGGGGAATGGGCTCCTACCTCCTGTGTCAGGAAGCTGCACAGATATGGGCGGAGGCCTTTTCCCACTCGATGTGCCTCAGGGCCACCTACTTGCTGGGAGTGGACAATGTGTCGGCAGACAAGCTGAGTCGCACTTTTCAACCGCACGAGTGGTCCCTCAACCCCACAGTACAGGACTCAATATTCCAATGTTGGAGTTACCCTCACATAGACCTCTTTGCGTCAATCCACAACCGGAAAGTAGAAAACTTCTGCTCTCTCACTCGCAACCAACACCTGCAGCCAAGAGACGCTTTTTCCCTCTTGAGGACCAGCGGTCTCCTTTATGCTTACCCTCCTCTTCCACTCATTTCAAAGACTCATGAAGTTGCGAAAGGACAAGGGATTGATGATTCTCGTAGCCCCTCACTGGCCACGCCAGGTGTGGTTTCCAATACTCCAGGACCTATCAATTTGCCGGCACATTACTCTGAGGAAGGACCCGCTTCTTATCACTCAGAACGATGGATGCCTACATCACCCCAACCTCCAGGCCCTATCTCTGACTGCCTGGATGTTGAAAGGTTAATACTTCAACCTCTTAACCTTTCAGAGCCGGTTTCCCATGTCCTGGTAGATTCACGAAAGCCTTCCACAAGAAAGTCTTATTATAAATGGAACAGGTTTACGGTATGGTGTAACTCCATGTCCATCGACCCCCCCCCCCCCCCCCCCTTCACTTGTCCACAGCGAAGTTTCTTGACTATCTCTGGCACCTGTCAGTCAGGCCTGAAAACTTTCTCTATTAGGGTGCATGTCAGTGCGGTGACCGCCTTCCTTAAAGGTGTTGGGGATGTCTCCATATCGGTACAACCCCTGGTAATATGCTTTTTGAGAGGCTTACTCTATCTAAAACCTCCACTGCGCCCTCCGGCCCCTTCTTGGGACCTTAATGTGGTTTTGGGGTGGCTCATGAAACCACCGTTTGAGCCTCTCCAATCCTGTGATCTCCGCTATCTCACCTGGAAGGTGATTTTTCTTCTGGCGATCGCATCCGCCCGCAGAATTAGTGAGTTACAGGCTTTGGTCACCTACCCACCTTACACTAAACATCTGCTTGACAGGGTAGTACTCCGTACTCACCCTATGTTTTTGCCTAAGGTAGTATCGGAGTTTCATATTAATCAATCCATTATACTACCCATTTTCTTTCCCAGGCCCCATTCAAATCCAGGAGAACAGGCTCTGCATACTCTCGACTGTAAACAAGCTCTAGCTTTCAACCTAGACCGAATAGCAGCCCACAGGAAATCCACTCAATTGTTTGTTTCTTTTGATACCATCAAATTGGGTAAACCTCTGGGAAAGCAGACCTTCTCCTCCTGGTTGGCGGACTGTATTTCCTTTTGCTATCAGCAGGCAGGCATTCCGCTCCAAGACCATGTCTAAGCACACTCTATCAGGGCCATGGCGACCTCAGTAGCGCACCTCCGCTTGGTGCCACTTGCTGACATTTGTAAGGCTGCTACCTGGAGCTCTCTCCATACCTTTGCAGCCCATTATTGCTTAGATAAGGTTGGCAGACAAGATTCCATTTTCGGCCAGTCTGTCCTACGCAACCTATTTGCCAATTAATGTACCAACATCCTTCCACCAACCCCTCAGGGTTCAGGATGCCCTTTTAACCAAATTTCCACCCCAGTAGTTGTGCCTGTTGCATGTCTTTGGGTACATTTGGTGTATTGCTCGGGCATCCTCAGCTCGGTACTCACCCATACGTGAGGACTACCATCCTGCTTGTCCTGTGAGAAAGCAGAGTTGCTTACCTGTAACAGGTGTTCTCACAGGACAGCAGGATGTTAGTCCTCACGCCCGCCAGCCCGCGGTGTTAGGTTCATTACGTTTTCTTATTTTTCACATGTACTATTACTATAAGACGAGACTGAAGGAGGACCCCTGCTGGATGCAGGGTTGGTGCTATGCTGGGCATTCCCAGTAGATGCCAGTCAAAGTTCTAGAAACTTTGACAAAAGTTTTCCGTGATTGGGCTCCATCCTGATGATGTCACCCATATGTGAGGACTAACATCCTGCTGTCCTGTGAGAACACCTGTTACAGGTAAGCAACTCTGCTTTATTTACAGTGAAACAAACTCAGAAACAAATATGGCAGCACACCTTCACATCAGGCATCAAAGTAAACAGTACAGCTCACTTCAGGTACTGCAGTCCTTTAAACATAGCAGGTCCTTGCATACTGTAGCTCTCTCTCTGTCTCTGCTCCCCATGGCCTCTCTAACTCTTCTGCGCCTTGCCAATTTACGTTAAGCTGAAAGAATCCTCCCTGGACCCAGAATCCCTTGCGGAGCTGATCCTTAAAGAAGACCCGGCTAGATCTCTATGGCCGGTCCTTTAAAGTATACTCCCTCACAAAAGGTTAACAAATAAAAACAAAACATGTAAAATGATACGGTTTTGTATTGGACTAATTCATTTTCTGGACCATAGGTTAATCTTTTTATGTTTATTAACTGGCTTTTACTTGTGGCATTTTGTTACAAGAGTTGATGTCTATGTTCTTGTCTTTACTTTGCAGAGCGTCCCATATGATCATCTTGCTTGTAGAAAAGTACCCAGACCATCTGATCATAAATCTGGATAAGGCAAGTAATCTATTAAAAAAAAAAAAAAAAGATGTATTATGATAAATGGCAAGCAAGTGTGATGAATTAAGTTGTTGGTTTTAAAGCTATGTTTTTGGAAGACTTTTGCTACAGGACCTGAGGTGGTGGTGATTTTCTGCAGTTTTCCTCCATATTTAGGTTTATGATGACAATAAACTGAATAAGTATTATGTGTATTTCTTTTTCTTTGCAGCTTGACTATTCTGCCAGTCTGAAAAATCTTGATAGAATTTCTGAGAAACCAAACTACAAGTTTATACAGGTATGGTTTTGTTTTTCTAGTGGTGATTTAGCAAATACAACACATTTTGCTAGTCGGTGTATTGTTAGCAAAGACCCTCTTTGAGACCAGACACGGACCCTATGTGGCTGTGAGAGACCTTGCCCCTGATATCTGAGTTTTATTTATAATTAAACAGTCTCCTGGATTACCACAGAAGAAGTTATGTCTTCATTTGCATTCTAGTAAGGGAGATCTTTTGATTTCATTCAGTTAAACGTGTGCTGACAAAACAGAAATGCTAACGCATTGCACAGGGATCTCTAAACTTGACAGGTGACTGCCACTTTGGTTAGAACAGCAAACTATTCACATTTAACTTAAATGTGACTCTTCTTGGTTTAGTTCCTTGTTTCTTAGCATAAAGTTAAAAACTGTAAAATCGTTTTTAATCTACTATAGCCGTTTTATTTTTAAAGGTGTGTGAAATGTTTTGGCGTCCATTCCAAACTGAACTTTTGCTACGGTAACAAATAGGAGAGGGACTCATTTTAATGTGCAGTCTTTTTTTTTTTCTCCGATTAGTTCTTATGCTGAAGCTGCTTGTATGCGTTGGTGGCAAGGAGAGATTTGCATGTTGAAAATAGGCTTTTCCATCTTATTTGTTCATTCTTAAGAAAAGCACCAAGGATTATTATGAATTTCTTAAAATTTGCTAACTCTAGGGGGACTTCTCATTTTTACAGTGTCACACCCAGAAACCTAAGCTGGTTCCATAATTTAAAAATAGCCATGAGACCTTAGGATAAGAGAAGGGGTGGTGGAATATTTAGAGAAGTTAAGTGCCATGCAAAGTTTTTCAGGTACCAAGGGGAATCTTATTTTTTGCTTATGTTTTTATTTATTTTGCTTATAATGCTTGGATTTACTATTTTTTGTCTTTTACTCATTTTTTGGTGAAGGGGGATACTTTGTTTTATGTTTTTTCTTGCTTTTCTGTTTTGTCTCTTTCACCCCCATTTCCTGTGCTCCATATGGATTGATGCAGTCATGAATGCCAGTAATCAGATTTTGTTCACCCCTGAGCAGGATGTAGTTCACATTGCAGCAATGGCATGTTGGCATGTCCCCCTTCCCAGGTCTCCTAGTGGTAAAGAGGTACTGTGCTTTTAACATGGCAGGACTGCTCCCTCGGAAAACACTTTTCACATTCAGCCATAGCTTTGCCACCATTGTTTTGGAAAACAACACTCATGATGCAGAAATCCTTTGCCTGCTCTCTTATACTCAAATTATAGATGAAGTTATAGATCGCACTTCTAAATTTTGATAGTGTCACTTGTCTGGTAGTTGTTACAGCACTACATATTACGATTTATTTATTTATTTATTTTTAGAAGAAAATACATGTTTTGTTAGTAAAGTAGCCATGGTGAGAATCTGTTCTGGTTGGCATGACCATTGGGTTTATAAGATGAGGGAAAAATGGCCCCAAGCAGATCAGTAAATTGTGGTGCGGATGTGCTGACTCTTATCAGAACCTCATCGGCATCACACTGTGGGGGACACTGCTACATATACAGCAGGAAGAGCTGGAGAAAGGACGTGAGAGGAGATTTTTATGAACAGATGGGAAGCCATAAAACAAGGTGCATACTATTTATTTATTTTTTTTATATTCCAAAAATTGTTAACATTGCTAATATGTATTAGAGGTGATCTAGGAATAAGAGGAAAAGGAAAAACAACAAAGGAGAAATGAGCAAGTGCATAATTTGAAGAATCTAAGTGGTTCTGCTGCTTTATGCTGGTCAGATTGGAAGCTCAGTCTTCTATAAATAACTATTTTTCCTTAAGGTTACGCCTTGTAGTACTTCCTTACGCTGTGTGTTATATAAAAAGAGAGTGGTCTAAACTGTAGAAAATGAAGCATTTTGTACATGAGGCTGATTCACTAAAGCAGGGGTAAGTAAACTGGGGGGCTTCAACAATTTTGAAGGGGGCACAATGGCTGCCCAGTCAAGGAAGAAAAATACGGTGCTGGGAGGCACTGCAAGCTCAGGATAGAAGGAGCTGCCAGAATGTCAGCTTGCCATGGCTCAGACATGCATCTCTTTTGATGGACTAAGGAGGATCAGCTTCTGCTGCGGCAGGCCCAAGGGGGAAGCAGTTTGCTCTGGGGCAGAACAGGACATGGGAGCAGCCACTGTGGTGGTCATAACCCAGAAAGGCTTGCCAGCCTTAAGCCTCGGCCTGGGGGACGTTCCTGCTGCTGCCATGGAGAGAGATCACTGCTGTTTCCTGCCAGGAGAAAAGAAGTTGTGAGTTAGGAGAGAGGAACGGGCAAAGATGTTAGAGAATAAGGAGGTAGAGAGGAGAGAGGGAGGAGCTGTGGAAGGAAAGGGAGAATAAAGGCAAAAAGTGTAAAGTTAAATAAGCATATGAAAGCATGAGAACTTAAAAAGATGAGAAAACTATTAAAACACAAAAATGTCAAAAAGAGGAAAAATTAGTAAACAGTATAAAAGCAAAATCAAAAAAATGTTGAGCATGATATTTTTTCTCAGCTCCTAAAAATTTTGGCTGACTCCGAAGTTTTTGTGTGGGCTTTTTTTTTTTTTTTAATTTTCCAGACCATGCCATTGCAGTTTGTGGAGTATCTATCTGTGTTTGTCTGGTGTGCATTGGTTTGTGTGTGTGCTTTAGTCTGTCTGCCTGTGTTTGTCTGTTTGGGGTGTATTGGTCTGTGCTTCTCTGTGTCTATCTTCTTTCTGGGAGTAGTGTGTTTGTTGGTTTCTGTCTGTATGGGGTAACTATGTCTGTGTTTGTTTGTCTCGGTGTTTCACTCTGACTGGGTACAGGATGTCCACCTTTCTGTACCCGTGTATGTGTAAGCTTACTCCTTTCAGCAATGTGAAGAGAAACAAAATAAGAGTGTTGAGTCACTGATTGGCACTGTGGCTGCCTTGTGAATACCCTTCATGAATATGTACATACAGTATGGGCCAGATTTTAAAAGCCCTACGTGCACCGGGCCTATAGCCCCGAGACGCGTATAAGTCCGGGGCTTGCAAAAAGGGGTGGTCCGGGGGCGGGGCCAGAGGCCTCCGACATAGCGGCCATTTGTCGCTGTGTCGGAAGGCTGCCGGCTCACACAACATGCGCCTG
The DNA here is from genome assembly GCF_901001135.1 of Rhinatrema bivittatum. NCBI lineage: Eukaryota > Metazoa > Chordata > Amphibia > Gymnophiona > Rhinatrematidae > Rhinatrema > Rhinatrema bivittatum. The sequence continues at coordinate 364,744,043 of NC_042619.1, forward strand.
CCGGCGTAAAAGGTAAGACAAAGGTCAGGGGGGTTTAGAGTAGGGCTGGGGGGGGGGAAAGGTTGGGGGAAGGGGTGGGAAGGTCAGGCTAAGGGGAAGGGAAGATCCCTCACAGGCTGCTCCGATTTTGGAGCGGCCTGGGAAGGAACGGGGGAAGGCAGCGCTGCTCGGCGTGCACAAGATGCACAATTGTGCACCCCCTTGCACGTGCCGACCCCCGATTTTATAACATGCGCATGCATGTTATAAAATTGGGCGTACATGTGTGCACACCGGGTAGCACGCGCACATGTACACCCGCACGCACCCTTTAAAATCGACCCCATTTGTATCTCTGAGGACAAGCAGGATGATAGTCCTCATACATAGGTGACGTCATCAGATGGAGCCCGGCATGGAAAACTTCTGTCAAAGTTTCTAGAACTTTGACTTGGCCTCTCTGAGCATGCCCAGCATGCATTACACCATGCATCCACGCGGGGTCCCATTGGTCTCCTTTTCCATGGAGCCTGTCATCTCGCGGTTAGGTGAGAGCTTGTCCATTTTTTGGCTTACTTGCAGGAAAAAAGACTCTCTTTGTCTTTTCATGTCTATTTCTCAACACGGTGAACACAAGGTCCCCTCCCCCCCCCCCCCCATCAGTGCTCCCATTTGTGACTTGAAGTTTTTCGACATTTAGTGACAAGTTTTTTGGGGGGGGGTTCCTTTCAGTGTTAATACCCTCAGGCCCGCGGTACCTGATGGCCACCAGAATTGATTTCAATCTCACATCCTTTTTATTTCATGACATGTCCACTTCAGGTTTTAAGTGATGCCTCCAGTGCACAAGGGCCATGTCTATCATGGACCCCCGTGATAGATGTGCCATCTGCCTAGGGGCATCGCATGACATCCAGGATTGCAGCAAGTGTGCCAAGATGACACCGAAAGGACGCAAGATCCAGCTCAACAAGTTGGAGCATCTGTTTGCTAGGACTGGAGACAATTGATGCATCAGCATCAAGGGATCTCTGAGCCACACCGATGGCCACCGAGCCAAGTTCCGTCAAATTCATTAGTTGACAGGGACTCCGGAGACCTGCCATAGTCTGTCTCTTCCAGGTCAAAGATGGGTATCTTGTCTTCGGTCTCTGCACTGAGAGAAGCCAAAGAAGCATCAGTCATAGTCTATGCACGGTGCTGGGCATGGGGATGCACCAGCTTTAGCTGTGATGCCCCCAAAGCGACTGCATGGCAAGGAGAACCAATCCTCTATTGATGCTGGGGATTCGCCATGGACTCCATCAGTCCCGATGACAGCCTCCGATCCTTCTCTCTGTTCTGGTCACACATCCTCTGTCCCAACTTGTTTTGGCATTGGCAATGTTCGAGGAGGAACTGGAGAAGCACTTGCAGCTGGCTGTTGAGAGGGCAGTGGCATGGCACCAGTACCCTGCTGATGTTGGTTCCCAGGGAGGAATTGACACCCTGTGGGGCACCACTGTCTCTTCTTGCCAATCCAGTCATCTCCTCCTCGGCTAGCAAAGACTCTGAGGCCTGTGGACCCTTCTGTCCTCTGAGAACACCTGTTACAGGTAAGCAACTGCTTAACCCGTTTTGAGGGTCCTCATCCACTGACAAGAATGGCAGGGGAGGCCACAGCTCAAAAGGTTTGCTCACCCCTGCACTAAGGTGTAGTAAGCTGCATTAAGTTTTGAATGTGGGAAAACCCGCGTTATTAGTGAAATAACCCCCATTGCCATTAATGACTGGGATTTTCCACATTCAAAATGTAATGCAGCTTCCTGCACCTTAATGAATCATCCTTTAAATATGTCACTTAATTATTCTTCTTTGGATTTTTCAGTGACATTTAATGCATAGTCCTAATCTTCAACATTTTGGTTCTCAGTTTGTATACTTGCAAGTAGCCAATCTCCTTTGACCTTAAGTCTTAATAACCCAGGCTTAGATTTTCTTGAGATAGTCTCATGGTAGAGCATTCTTTCATTGCCCTTCCTCTTCGGAATATCTCACATGACTGACTTGTGCCATGAGAGGAGCAAAGCCATGAAATTGGAGCATATGTGGGAGGGGGGGGTTCTCTTTTTTAATATTCTGAACATTATCCTGTAACCATGATCTTTGCTGATCTTTTTCAACCCAGTCATTTTATTTTTACATGATTGAAGAATCTTGATTGACAGTATTTACTGCTAAAGTGACTGCCTGACATAAGTAGGAGTTGTGTATAAGTGAAGTTGGGAAAGAGATTGTGTATTAACTGAAAGATGCATAATTTTATAATTATTATTTCCTCTTGTAGTTCTCATTCACAGAAAGGCAGTCACATTTACACAAGTTGGCAGCACTTAAGCAATAACGCTACCCTCAAAGCTTCAACCTCTGATATCTATGATTTTTTTAAACTTGTATTCATGAATCTCTCTTTGCATATTGCTATGTATCTATGTGCTGTGTATTTTCTATGTGTAGCTCTTATCTTGTAACCTCATATTTAAGATCTGACCTGTGAAATAACTTATGATGGCTTTTTTTTTTTTTCAACAGTTTGAAACTTGACTTTTCACAGCTTCATAACTTTAAGCCTTTTGCTTTTTATTTAGGGGGACATATGTGACTCGCACTTTATAAAACATCTCTTTGAAACTGAGAAAATTGATATTGTGTTACATTTTGCTGCACAAACCCATGTAGGTAAGTTATAAAATATTTCAGGATGTCTTTGAAGCCCTCAAAATTCTGTTCTCTTGGGGGGGTTTTTTTATGGTTGTTGCCTCATGTCTCTCCACCGTTCTTTGCATATGCAAAAGCTATCTCTTTAGGATCTGGCAGAGCACTGGCCTGCCAGCAGTTGACATTTCAAGCGGCATTTCATAGTTTGTGGCTCATATCACTGTGTCGAACCATGCCCATTAGCAAACCCCCCTTAGTGTAGTGCATCCCTTCCCTGGCCAACTCCCGTGTGGTGTCTGCTGAAGTTTTTTTATTTTTACCATGTTTTGAAAGCGCTTCCTGAGTGCTGATGCACCAGTTGTAGTAATTTGGTGATGGTGACATTCAGTCCTGATGACGTCCCGGTACAGCATCAGTTGCTGAAGAATCGCCTAACAAGTAGCACTGCGCTAACAGCTTATCTGCAGTGGCATGACTACATTTGATTTTTGTCAAACATTTCTTTACCACAGCAGTCTTAATCCCATATTTTTTTTTTCATTTCTAGAAACCACTATATCCAGTGAGACTGCAGGAGAAGGTTTTTCTTTTTAAGGTCTCATTTAAGTTGCATGAATATATCTATTTTTTATTTTTTTTTTTCAATCCGCAAAGCATGTTGAAGCTGTAGAAATGTTTATTTTTTACTTCACACACATACAGGGGTTAAACTGTACCCAAAGAATTGACACGCTCGACTCTCTCCCTGCCTCCCCCCCACCCCACCACCATTACTACAACGGTTCCTCAAAAAAGAAAACCATGCATAATACAGATAATACAGAGTATTTTTTTCTTAGGAGATGTATATTGCAGGAGCCTCCCATGACATTTTTGAGATATGTCGTGTAAATAGTCTGAAGGAGGGCAAGTCTCTCTTCCTCCAAATGTATTGTGGCCTACTGACTGTCCTGCTGGCTGCTGCTTTTCATCTTCTATTTTATTTTTAATTTTACAGTTTGCATTAATTGACTACAGAAACCTTTTGCTTTTCAAAGAGAACGTTATTCTTAATGGACACAAGATATTAACAATATCCAAGAGTCTAATCACCTCCAGCAAGGAAATACCACAGTTCAAATTTAATCCACTGGGTACTGCAAATATTATGCTATTCCCAACAGCATGCTTGAGAGATTGCTGAGTACAAGTTTGGAAATTGTCTTGTGATTGATGTTTGACATCTTGGATATTGCTACATTAATAAAATAAATATCTGCTTGGAGTTTTCTCAAGTATAACACTTTCAGGTTGAGCTTTGTTACTGAAAAAAAGTATTACTTTTAAAAATATAATTTTGTTTTTATTCAGACCTGTCCTTTTGGCATTTCTTTGAGTTCATGTATGTGAACAGCTATGGCACCCGTGTCCTGCTTGGTGCTGCCTATGAAGCCAAAGTGAAAAAGTTTGTTTACATTAGCACAGATGAAGTCTATGGGGGCAGTCTTGATGAGGTGAGCTACTGTCCTGCCCTTCAATATAAAGGTTAATGTAGCAATTGAGGGAGGTACAGGCATCCAAGCATAAGAGTGTGATAGAAGACCTGTGAAAAGGGTGAATGCTTTCTGTAAACTTGCATCCTGTTGAAAGCAACGTGCACGGCACAGAATTCACATTTTCCTCCAAGACTGGAGCGTTCTGAAAGGACTTGAAGCACAGTACTTTTAGCTAAAAGAACTGGCTCCTTCCGAACTGCATGTCTCGAAATCCCAGCACCGAACATTGACACACAACTGTGTATTTACATACTGTTGACCCCAGTAGGTTTGGAATTTTGCAAGATGGTTATGTGCAGGGAAGAAATAGTCTTTTATTCAAATTATTATCCAGAGCATTTCCATCAAAAATTGTGCAAGATTCAGTAATCTGAATGTATTGGCAACTGTATACTGGTGTGATCCTCGCTACCATTCTTCCCTCTTCAGCATATATATATATATATATATATCTACAATATAAATGGCCTCTGACTGACGTCCCGCAAATGTTCCGTGCATGCGCAGTAGAGAGCAGCTCTACTGAGCATGCACGGAACAGAGAGCTCTGCCCGACGTGCCGCTCATGCGCGGGTGAGAGAGCACGTTGGTCACAGCGGCGGACGTGGCGTTTTGCGGGCTCCGGGTGATGTGGAGTCGGGCTGAGGCAGACGATATGTGCTTAGCGCGGCGGCGGTGGTATCCGAGCGTCAGGCGGCCCAGCAACGAGCCCAGTGGTGAGGTGCGCACGCGAGAGAGAGACCCCCGGAGACCTCCCATCTCTGTGTCTGCGCCATCCAGCGACAGTGGGACCGCGCTTAATGGGACCCTGGGGTGGTGGGCAAGTGGCCGACGTCTTGCGTCTGCCACTGGAGTGACAACATCGGGAGAGGGAAGGAGTTGTGGATGAGGTGAGAGAAGGAAGGAAAGGGAAGTTGAGAGAGAATGGACAGAAAATGGAAGAGGATATGAGTGCGTAAGTGGTAAGGGTAAGACGTTCTAGAGAACATAAAAAGAGTGAGTGGAGGAGGGCTGAGGGAGAGGGAAGGTGTTGTGGAGGAGGTGGGAGGGGAAGGAAAAGGGAAGATGAGAGGGTATGGAAGGAAAAAGGAGGAGAATGTGAGTAAGTGGGAAGGGTAAGAAGTTGTGGAGAAGAGAAAAAGGGAGTGGAGGAGGGCTGAGGGAGAAGGGAAGGGGTTGTGGTTGGGGTGAGAGGGGATGGCAGGAAAAGGGAAGAGGATAGGCTCTGACCGGCCCACAAATGCGCAGTAGAGAGCAGCTCTACCGCGCGGACAAGGAATATCGGGGGGGAGGGAGTTGGGACCGGAGGAACGTCGAGAGCTCTGACAGACGTGCCGTGCCGCAGGGGAAGGAATGAGTCACATAGAGTAGTGACTGAGAGGGGATGGGAGGGAATGAGAGTAAGGGATGGGATTGGGAGAGGGTGGGGAGTGACTGAGGGGGGAGAGGTGAGAGTGAGGGAAGGGGGTTTCAGTGAGAGGGGAGGGAGGCAGTGGGAGAAAGAGGGTGAATAAGACTGAGGAAAGGGAGTTTGAGTGGGGGGAGGGAAGGGAGATGAGTGAGGGGAAGGGGGATGAGTGACCGAGGGGAAGGGGGATGAGGGAAAAGAATTGTAGAAGACTGACATTCTCGAGTCACACAGCAATGACTGAGGAAGGAAGGGGATGGAGTGGGAGTGAGACTGGGGGGGGGGGAGGTGAGAGTGAGAGAAGGGGGTTTCAGTGAGAGAGGAGAGAGGCAGTGGGATAAAGAGGGTGAGTAAGACTGAGGGAAGGGAGTTTGAGTGGGGGGAGGGGAGGGAAAAGGGGGTGAGTGACCGAGGGGAGAGGAGGATGAGTGACCGAGGTGAATGAGCAAGGGGAAGGGGGAGTGAGAAGTGTAGAAGAGTGCCTTTCCAAAAACTGAACCAAAAAATATTTTTTAATGTAGCCCGTTGTTACAGGCTTCTCACTCCCCCTTCCCCTCGCTCATTCACCTTGGTCACTCATCCTCCTCCCCCCCTCGGTCACTCACCCCCCCTTCCCTCCCCTGCCCCCACTCAAACTCCCTACCCTCAGTCTTACTCACCCTCTTTATCCCACTGTTTTGTACCACCAAAAATTATAGCCATTTGTATAGTCACAGAAGCTGGGATTTCAGAGGAAGCACAGAGTTCCATATTTTTGTTGAATATTGACTCGTTTGTTTTTTGAAACCTTGTCTCAGTCCAATAATGCTCAGTATGCATATTTTGTTAGGAATTTGATGAGGCTTCGCTCAAGCGACCAACAAATCCATATGCAACATCTAAAGCAGCAGCTGAATGTTTTGTACAGTCTTTCTGGGAGAGGTACAAGGTAAGTTTATGCAGATTTCAGAAGCTACACTAAGTCATATTGGCTCTAACAGCTTTTAATCTTTTCTAATGCTCATACACTAAGAAGGCTATGTATGCCACAATGACTAACAAAAACCCAACCGCTATAGACAATATGTAAATAAACTTCTTGTTTTCATAGTGTACCATTCATAAAAGAATATTTACCCTCAATAGCAGGCAAAATGTCGAGGCTGATTCAGAAAGGAATAGCAAGGGTTACTGAGATTCCTGCAAAGTATCTCTATCTCTAATATTCTACAGATATTCCAGCAAGACTTTGGGGAAAATATACTGTAAAATACTTTATAATGAATATGTTTAAAAAGAAAAAAAATTCAGGGCACAAAATTGTCACCCGCTTGCCACGGATGAGTAGAAAGAAAACTGCAAGTTGCTCCATCCAGAATGTGTTATGAGAATCTGGAGACAGGAAATGTTTTTCTTGAGCATTGCTGTCCCCATCATTGGCTGTTAACATGAGTACTGATAACCAATTGGCTGCAAGAAGGTGGAAGTAGCAGCACGAGGGAAGTGCTGCCTCCCTCCCTTACCCCTATGTCCACCTCTGGCTCAGGCGTTGATTACTAGAAATCACCTTACATGCTGGTAGGTGTCAACCATGAGGTGTTTCTTTTCTTCATTTTGCCTTGTTGGTGGCTCCTAGCTACACACAAGCTCCATCGATGGTTACACAGTGATTTGTAACATTATCATATGTATTAGAAAATGCTTATAATTTTCTCCGATTTGCAAACGCATAATACATAACCTAATAATACATAATACATAACCTAACATCACTCCTTGTTGTTGGTAACTTCAAAATATCTTCAATTATTCCAAAAGAACACACTTTACATAATTTACATAATTTGATATACACCAAAAGCTCCTAAGTTTTTAAGATTAAAAATCCTTAAACCACAATGGATCACCACGACTCCCACAAAAAGTCAAAAAGAAACCACCTAATAAATATCCCACTGCTAAAACAAGCCAAAAACCTCTTATACATCACTTTCCTCCTGATAAACGCTCAATCACTAACGAAGAAACTAATGATCATATCAGACTTGATAAACACAAAGAACCCTGACTTCTTTGCAATAACTGAATCGTGGCTTAAAGAAACTGACACGGTTCTAACAAATCAACTTTCTAATAATGAGTATGATTTATTCTCAATTCCTCGAAAATACCGAAGAGGTGGCGGATTACTACTCCTTATAAAAAAAACATTTTAATATGAAAATGATTCCTCAAAAGCTCCCCTCAAAATTCGAAATTGAACTGCTAGAATCTGATTTTCTGCAAATCTGTCTAATATATTGTCCCCCAAAACTCCTTGACAATGAAATCTCCACACTGATCGAATTTCTTATAACTAACATCAGTGTTAAAAAACCTTCTATAATACTTGGTGACTTCAACCTCCATAACAACAACTCACCTAAATCCCAAAAATATCAAATGCTACTTGACATGCTTGCCAGCCTCAACATGAACCAAATTATAAACAACTCCACTCACAGAGCTGGTAACACCCTAGATCTAATTTTCACTAACCATTACTTTAATACTCTCACAACATCTATTAAACCAGTTCCTTGGTCTGATCACTTTCTCATTAAATGTAGTGCCCAAGTAATCACAAACCAAATTTATGAACACAAAACGCCTCTATCCTTCAAATACAGACCCCCCTTCCAACTCAACTCCCTCAAACAAGAATTGAGTAAACAACTCACAAACCTAGATCTATCCAACATCCAGAATGCTACCCAGTCCTGGTTCAGTCTCACAAAACAAACTGCTAATAATATAAATCCAGAGAAAACAAAAATTATAAAACACAAGAGAGCAAAAAACAATCCATGGTTCTACTCTGAACTTTTGAATTTGAAATCTAACCTCAGAAAGTTGGAAAAAGAATGGCGCAAATCCAAATGCCAAATAACCAACCAAAGATATCGCTCAAAACTTGCTGAATACAAGAAAGCGATCCTAAACGCCAAACGCGAATACTATAGTCTAAAGATCAAAAACGCCACAAATAAATCAAACTCCCTATTCAACATAGAGAAGAACCTAATAGAAAGTAACTGCATAAGTAAATCAACCCCCAATACTAATAATCTAAGTCAAGATCTCGCAAAGTTCTTTAAAAACAAAATAGACAAAATCACAAACTCTTAACAACACCTCTTCCTTTAATATTCCTCACACTACATCATCATCTACTTCCTGGTCAAAATTTGAATCAATATCCAACTTCAAACTAGAAAAGATACTTCAAAAAATAAACCCAGCACGACATGAGCTCGATACTATTCCCACTCGAATTATAAAGGAAATATCTCATATTATTTCTCCTACATTAACCGCAATTATAAACAAGTCACTCGAAGAAGGCTTCCTCCCAACCATCCTGAAAACTGAAACCATTACTCCGATCCCTAAGAAAAAGAACCTTGATCCCAATGATCTAAATAACTATCGTCCAATTTCCAACCTTCCTTTACTAGCCAAACTGATCGAGAAAACTGTGCTATTTCAACTAAATGAGCACCTTGAAAACAACAACATACTTCACCCCGCTCAACATGGTTTCAGAAAGAACCGCAGCACTGAAACCCTTCTGATAAATTTAACTAATAAATTAACAAGAGGATTTGATAACAAACTGAATCACTTATTGGTCATGCTTGATCTATCTGCTGCCTTTGATACAGTAGACCATAATCTACTAATATCAAGCCTTGCCAACATAGGCCTAACTGGAAACACCCTCAATTGGTTCACCTCATTTTTAAAGGACAGATTCTTCAAAGTCACCGTTAATAATTGCTCATCTGATCCCTACCCACTTGAAACAGGTGTGCCGCAAGGATCTGCCCTGTCTGCCATTCTATTTAACATTTATCTTCTACCACTCTGCCACTTCATCTCTAATCTAGGCATCTCATTCTTCCTCTATGCCGATGACATCCAGCTACTAATCCCTATAACATCTACTATTGAAGAAGCCATTTGCCTAACAGTAAAATACCTCAAATCTATCCAAATTTTTCTAAACCAACTTAAAACTATGTTTAAATATGAATAAAACTGAATGGATCCTAATAAAAAGAAATTCCTCAGGCCAACCCTCACAAATACCCTATATTCAAATTGATAACGCCAATATTCAAATGAAGAATCCAATAAAGGATCTTGGCATCTGGATAGATAATGATATGAGCTTTAAGAATTGTATCGCTTTAAAAACAAGAGAAGGATTTCATAAACTCCAGATTCTCAAACACCTCAAACCTCTTTTGTACCCAAATAACTTCAGAACAATTCTTCAAACCCTCATCTTCTCAAGCCTGGATTATTGCAACGCAATTTTCTTAGGACTACCCAAAGCTACTCTAAAACCACTACAATTACTACAAAACGCCGCTGCATGAGTACTCACTGGCAAAAGGAAGTTTGATCACATTTCTCCAACCCTAAAAAATCTTCATTGGCTACCTATTCCACAAAGAATCAAATACAAGTCCTTAACCATTCTCCATAATGAAATCTACAAAGACAACAATTCCTCTCTGAACAACATGATCTCAATACACAAATCACCACATACTTCAAGATCTTCTGACAAACTACTTCTAATCATTCCACCCCTGTCATCTGCGAAACGATCAGCCACTAGAGATAGAGCCTTCTCGATAGCAGGACCGATAATATGGAACTCTATCCCAGGACACCTAAGCTCTATCAGAGACCCCAAAACCTTCAAAAAAGAACTAAAAACATGGATGTTTAGACAATCATTTACAGACTGATATGACAAATCTTGGTTTATCTCACTTCTTGATTTCTGTAACAAGCCTTTTCTGTTTATTTAAGTTATATATTGCCTACTGTTAGCTTGTTCTACTCTGCCTCTTGCCGAGATGTTATTTACTATCATTTGTATTTATCCTCAACCTATAACTCGTTCACTGTATGAAGTTTTATATCTCGTTCTCTGTATGAAGTTGTTTCACTATAAACCGGGGTGAAGGCACTCAGCTATACTTCGGTATATAAAAGAATATAAATAACTAAATAAATATTCCTGTTAATCTCAGGGTGAGTAAATTTTATTTTGATTACTGCAGTTGGACCTCAGTTTTTCAGGCCCTAGTTGTTTGTTTACCTCCTTGAAAGTCTCTCTCTCTCTCCCATATGTGCAAAAATATTGTTATTATATGCCTAGATTGCATGATAAATTGTACTAGTGAGACATAGGGGAGGGTGGTTCATTCCATCTAATTCCCAGTGAAATTCAGGACTCGATATAAGGGTTAATGGTGGAGGTACTTGTGAGTAATGATCACAATGCCGTCAATAATAAATATAATTACTGCAGTAGCATGTAACTTTAAAAAGGGAGATTATGATGAAGAAATTAGTTAAAACAAAACTGAAAAAAGCAGTTGTGAGGGAGTTTGCATGAGGCATGGTGATTTGTTAATCCCATTGGCAACCCAGGTAAAATATATTCCACAAATTGAAAAAAAGGTAAAAAAGAAGACCAAACAACTGCCAACATGGCTTTAAAAAAATGCTATGAAATATAGAATATGATGGCAGATAGACCCATATGACCCATCTACTATCTACTGCTCTACTTGATAGTTTTTATTCCTCCCCCAATGGGGGTCCTCCGTATCCCATTCCTCTTTGAATTCCAGTAAGATCCTAGTCTTCACCATCTCTACAAAGAGGGGCCCGTTCCATGTGCCCACTTCTCCTAAGACACTACCCCTGTCGCCCTCACGACCCCCTCATTCTAGAGCCTCCTTTCCAGTTATTCCTTGTGGTATTTAAAGGTCTTATATCTCCCGTTTCCCTCCTTTCTTCTGGGTTATACATGTTTATAACTTTCTGTCCCCATTATGCCATTATGAAGATAATTGGCCATTTTAGCAGTGGCCTTCTGGACCTTTTTGATTTTACATCCTTTTGCGGGAACAGTCTCCAGTACTCCAAATTAAGTCTCACCAAAGACTTGTATATAGGCACTATTTCCTCCCCTTTCGAACTTGCTATTCTCTCTATGCTCCCAAGCATTCTTCTGGCCTTTGCCATCACCTTATCTGTTAGGCCATCTTAAGATCATTTATGATCACCCCCAGATTGTGGCCCTCTCTTATGCACAGAAAAAACTTCACCTCCCTATACTGCTCCCTTTTTTGCAGCCTAAATGCATGGCTCTGCATTTTTGGCATTAAATCTTATCTACCAGACTCTATACAATTCATCAGGCTTCACTAGATCCCTCATGTTTTGCATACCTTCCAGCGTGTTTACCAAATTTTGCAACAGGGTATCATTTGCAAAAAAACAAACCTCTCTCAGTAGCCTTTCTACAATATCACTTACAAAAGCATAGAAAAGAACCAAACTGAGTACACATCTGGCAACCCCTCTTACCTCTAAGGGAACTAGGTTTGCCACTACCCTTTGTCGACTCCCACTCAACCTGTTTCTAGCCCAGTTAATCACTTTAGGGCTCATATCTAGGGCACTCAGTTTGTTTACAAATCACCTATTTAGAACCATGTCAAAAGACCTTGCTGAAATCAAAGTATACTACATCTAGCATTCTCCCCGATCCTTAAAAAAAAAAAATGAAAAGCACTTTTCTCCTTGGACAAGCAGGATGGTAGTCCTTACACATGGGTGACATCATCAGATGGAACCCAGCACGAAAAACTTTAGTCAAGTTTCTAGAAACGTTGACTGGCACACTGAGCATGCCCAGTATGCCACTGTCCATGCGGGTCACTCTTCAGTCTCTTCTTCTCTGTGGAGCTATTGTCTCGCGGTTATGGAGCTTGTGCTGTTTTTGGTATTGGAAAGCTTTTTTTCTCAGTCAAGTCTTCTTCCTGCACCGGGTCCCTCTCCATTCCCCCGGCTTAGTTAGTTGGGCCAGCACGGTAAGTTTTCTTCCTTCTATGTGGTCGATTCCCAGTGGTGTTTTCCTTCGGTGCCCGCCGGTCATCGACACTGCACCGGGGTCTTTTTGTTATGGTGGCGTTCGTTTTCTTCAGTGCCCCCCAGTGTCCTCTGACTATGTCCCTCACAGATCTGCATGAGGTGTATATCCTCTGCCTTGGAATATCGTATGACGTTCGGGGGTGTCATTTTTTTGACCAGATGACCCCAAGGGCTAGTGCGTCTGCCTGGACAAAATGGAGAAGCTCTTTGGTTTGAAGAAGTCCGACCCCTCAACTCTGGCATTGGGGGCATCGACTCTGAAAGGCCGAGGGAAACCACCGGATACCGAGCCTTCACTCCATCTAGGGCCTCCACCAGGCCCTAGATGGAGTGCGGTGCCGGGGCTAGACTATCGTTGGTCTCTTCGCGCTCAAGGACTTCTGGATCATCTCCTTCCTCCTCGGCGCCAGGGAAAGACTAGGCTGAGCACTGTGGGAAGTCCAGGAAACATTGCTACCAGTCTTCATCTTCACATGATACCAGACTCTGGTTGCCATCGGTGCCTGCTGTGATGCCCCAGAAGTGACCCCGCGAAGAGTAGACACCACCCTCCATCAAAACCCAGGGGTTCCCCACTGATGCTGGTGCTGGGCACCGATGATCTGGTGATGCCTCCCTCCTCCTCTGTCTGTCCTGTCTTTGGCAGATTTCCAGGAGGAGTTGGAACACAGGGTGCAACTGGCAGTCATCTGAACTCTGCAGAGCATCGAGCCGCCGGCCCCACCCGGCGCCAGAGCCTGCACCCTCTATGGTGACACTGCTGCCGGAGCATCTCAAGGTCCTTCTTGCTGTTTTCCCCATGCAGCCTACCTGGGGGTCCATCGATGATACAGCGGCCACCGTTGCCTCTTCCCGATGCTATTCCCCATTGTGGGGTCCTCCGAGGAGGAAGTCCCATTGCAGCCCGCGGCACCTTCAAGGCCCTTGGTTCTGTGGCTGGCGTTGCCCAGTCCGGTTCTGGGTCCTTCAGGGGCCTCAGGCCCAAGCCACTGGGCCTCCACCGGTGTCTCTGGGTGATCTCAGCAATGATGCCCCTTACGACCCATGGGGGGATGATACCTCTGAGTTGTCTTCTGATGACTCTGGGGACCTTCCCTTGGACCCGTTTCCTCCAGAGGAGCAGCGCCGGTCCCCACCTGAGGACTTAACCTTTGCTGGATTCGTGCGGTCCATGGCAGAAGCCATTCTTTTCCAACTTCTGACAGAAGAGGATGCCAGACACAAAATACTGGCGGGTCTCCCGTTTGTGGATGCCCCGAAGGAGGTGATGGCTGTTCCAGTTCATGAGATCTTCAAGGAGCTGCTCCTTTGAATCTGGGAACACCTCATCTCTGCCTCCAGTGAATAAGAAGGCTGAGGTGGCGGTTTACTTAGTCCATTACATTTTGGGGTTTGAGAAGTGTCAACTCCCACCCCAGTCGGTTGTGATGGAGTCTGCCCTTAAGGCTAAGTGTTCTCGCACCTATGCTTCAGCCCCTCCGGGACGGAAGCACAAGACATTGGACACACTGGGTAGGAAGGTGTTTCAGGGCACTATGCTGATTGCCTGTATTGCTTCATACCAACTATACATGACGTAATTTTCTCGAAACCTCTGGAAGCAGGTCCAGAACATTTGAGTGCCTCCCTCAGCAGCAGCAGGATGCTTTTTTGACAGTCGTCCAGCAGGGCCTTGAATGTGGTAAACAAGAGGTGCATTCCACATATGATGATTTTGAGTCGGCGGCATTGGAGCCCATAGGATGGCCTGGCTCCGGGCTTCTGATTTCCAACCAGAGGTTCAGGAGAAGCCCACAGATCTGCCCTGTACTGGCAAAAACCTTTTTGGTGACAAGGTGAGGGATGCTGCGACTTAGTTGGAAGATCACCATGAGACCCTGCAACACCTCTTAGCCAGTACATCTGACCCGCCGTCTTCAGACAGGAAGTCCTCTTGCAGGAGCTCTCCACCCTTATAACGGCCAGGGCAGTGGAGCCCGTTCTGCCACAGCAGCAGGGGCATTCTTCTCCCGGTATTTCCTGATTCCAAAGAGAACTGGGGGACTCCATCCTATTTTGGACTTGAGAGACTTGTACAAACTTCTAAAAAGAGAAATGTTCAAGATGGTATCTGTGGACACCCTGATTCCTCTCCTGCAAAGCAGGGACTGGCTTTGTTGTCTCAATCTAAAAGACATGTTTGCCCACATCGGGATCTTCTGTGGTCATCAGAAGTATCTCCAGTTTGTAGTGGGCGAGTGACACTGTACAGGGGGGCCAGCAAGCCAGCCCCAGATGCCTTTGCCTGCCTTCTGTACGCATATCATCCACTTCCTCTAGTGACAAAGAATCTCTTGAACCTCCGACAGGACAGGGGACCATGATCCTCATAGCCCCTTGTTGGCCAAGGCAGATATGGTTCCCGCTTCTGCAGGATCTTTCCCTCCGGGAACCAATCAATCTGGGAACTTCCCCAGACCTCATCACACACGATCAGGGAAGGCTGCGCCATCCCAACCTCCAGGCCTTGTCCCTGATGGCCTGGATTTTAAAAGGTTAGTTCTGCAGCCCCTTGACCTATCAGATGATGTATCTCTGGTCTTAGTACTTCCAGGAAGTCTTCCATAGGAAGCTTATGGCCTGAAGTGGAGGAGGTTTTCCATGTAGTGTGAACACCATGGCTTGGACCCATTCTCCTGCTCCACACTGAAACTGCTTGACTACCTTCTGCACCTTTCAGACACTGGCTTAAAAACCAACTCTGTTAGGGTGCACCAGAGTGCCATTGGTGCTTACCACTAGGGTGTGGATGGCTCTCCCATCTCTGTGCACAAACCATAGTGGGTCACTTTATGTGGGGTCTACTACAGTTGAAGCCTCACACTGTGTCCTGGGACCTCAGTGTGGTGTTGGCTCAGCTCATGAAAGCTCCTTTTGAGCTGCTGCACACCTGTGACTTGAAATACCTGACCTGGAAGGTCATCTTTTTGGTCACAATCACTTCAGCACGCACAGTCAGCGAGCTTCAGGTCCTAGAGACGTATCCACCTTACACAAAATTCTTCCATAGGGTGGTTCTGTGCACGCACTTTAAGTTCTTAAGAACATAAGAAAATGCCATACAGGGTCAAACCAAGGGTCCATCAAGCCCAGCATCCTGTTTCCAACAGTGGCCAATCCAGTCCATAAGAACCTGGCAAGTACCCAAAAACTAAGTCTATTCCATGTTACCATTGCTAATGGCAGTGGCTATTCTCTAAGTGAACTTAATAGCAGGTAATGGACTTCTCCTCCAAGAACTTATCCAATCCTGTTTTAAACACAGCTATACTAACTGCACTAACCACATCCTCTGGCAACAAATTCCAGAGTTTAATTGTGCGTTGAGTAAAAAAGAACTTTCTCCGATTAGTTTTAAATGTGCCCCATGCTAACTTCATGGAGTGCCCCCTAGTCTTTCTACTATCCGAAAGAATAAATAACCGATTCACATCTACCCGTTCTAGACCTCTCATGATTTTAAACATCTCTATTATATCCCCCCTCAGCAGTCTCTTCTCCAAGCTTAAAAGTCCTAACCTCTTTAGTCTTTCCTCATAGGGGAGCTGTTCCATTCCCTTTATCATTTTGGTAGCCCTTCTCTGTACCTTCTCCATCGCAATTATATCTTTTTTGAGATGCGGCGACCAGAATTGTACACAGTATTCAAGGTGTGGTCTCACCATGGAGCGATACAGAGGCATTATGATATTTTCCGTTTTATTCACCATTCCCTTTCTAATAATTCCCAACATTGTTTGCTTTTCTGACTGCCGCAGCACACTGAACCGACGATTTCTATGTGTTATCCACTATGACGACTAGATCTCTTTCTTGGGTTGTAGCACCTAATATGGAACCCAACATTGTGTAATTATAGCATGCGTTATTTTTCCCTATATGCTTCACCTTGCACTTATCCACATTAAATTTCATCTGCCATTTGGATGCCCAGTCTCACAAGGTCTTCCTGCAATTTATCACAATCTGCTTGTGATTTAACTACTCTGCACAATTTTGTGTCATCTGCAAATTTGATTATCTCACTCATCGTATTTCTTTCCAGATCATTTATAAATATATTGAAAAGAAAGGGTCCCAATACAGATCCCTGAGGCACTCCACTGTCCACTCCCTTCCACTGAGAAAATGTCCATTTAATCCTATTCTCTGTTTCCTGTCTTTTCACCAGTTTGCAATCCATGAAAGGACATCGCCACCTATCCCATGACTTTTTACTTTTCCTAGAAGCCTCTCATGAGGAACTTTGTCAAACGCCTTCTGAAAATCCAAGTATACTACATCTACCGGTTCACCTTTATCCACATGTTTGTTAACTCCTTCAAAAAAGTGAAACAAATTTGTGAGGCAAGACTTGCCTTGGGTAAAGCCATGCTGTCTTTGTTCCATTAAACCATGTCTTTCTATATGCTCTGTGATTTTGATGTTTAGAACACTTTCCACTATTTTTCCTGGCACTGAAGTCAGGCTAACCGGTCTGTAGTTTCCCGGATTTCCCCTGGAGCCCTTTTTAAATATTGGGGTTACATTTGCTATCCTCCAGTCTTCAGGTACAATGGATGGTTTTAATGATAGGTTACAAAGTTTTACTAATAGATCTGAAATTTCATTTTGTAGTTCCTTCAGAACTCTGGGGTGTATACCATCCGGTCCAGGTGATTTACTACTAGTTTGTCAATCAGGTCTACCACATCTTCTAGGTTCACCGTGATTTGATTCAGTCCATCTGAATGATTACCCATGAAAGCCTTCTCCATTACGGGTACCTCCCCAATATCCTCTTCAGTAAACACCGAAGCAAAGAAATCATTTAATCTTTCTGCGATAGCCTTATCTTCTCTAAGTGCCCCTTTAACCCCTCGACCATCTAATGGTCCAACTGACTCCCTCACAGGCTTTCTGCTTCGGATATATTTAAAAAAGTTTTACTGTGAGTTTTTGCCTCTGCAGCCAACTTCTTTTCAAATTCTCTCTTAGCCTGTCTTATCAATGTCTTACATTTAATTTGCCAACATTTATGCTTTAGCCTATTTTCTTCTGTTGGATCCTTCTTCCAATTTTTGAATGAAGATCTTTTGGCTAAAATAGCTTCTTTCACCTCCCCTTTTAACCATGCCGGTAATCGTTTTGCCTTCTTTCCACCTTTCTTAATGTGTGGAATACATCTGGACTGTGCTTCTAGAATGGTATTTTTTAACAATGACCACGCCTCTTGGACATTTTTTACTTTTGTAGCTGCTCCTTTCAGTTTTTTCTAACAATTTTTCTCATTTTATCAAAGTTTCCCTTTTCAAAGTTTAGCACGAGAGCCTTGGATTTGCACACTGTTCCTCTTCCAGTCATTAAATCAAATTTGATCATATTATGATCACTATTGCCAAGCAGCCCCACCACCGTTACCTCTCTCACCAAGTCCTGTGCTCCACTGAGAATTA
Organism: Rhinatrema bivittatum; assembly: GCF_901001135.1. Taxonomy (NCBI): domain Eukaryota; kingdom Metazoa; phylum Chordata; class Amphibia; order Gymnophiona; family Rhinatrematidae; genus Rhinatrema; species Rhinatrema bivittatum. The sequence goes on from NC_042619.1 coordinate 364,762,120, forward strand.
GATCTAAAATTGCTCCCTCTCTCGTTTGGTTCCTGAACCAATTGCTCCATAAAGCTATCATTTATTCCATCCAGGAACGTTATCTCTCTAGCGTGTCCCGATGATACATTTGCCCAGTCAATATTGGGGTAATTGAAGTCTCCCATTATTACTGCACTACCAATTTGGTTAGCTTCCCTAATTTCTCTTAGCATTTCACTGTCATTCTCACCATCTTGACCAGGTGGACGGTAGTATACTCCTATCACTATAGTCTTCCCCGACACACAAGGGATTTCTACCCATAAAGATTCAATTTTGTATTTAGTCTCATGCAGGATGTTTATCCTGTTGGACTCTATGCCATCCCGGACATAAAGCGCCACACCTCCTCCCGGGTGCTCCTCTCTGTCATTGCGATATAATTTGTACCCCGGTATAGCACTGTCCCATTGGTTATCCTCCTTCCACCATGTCTCTGAGATGCCAATTAAGTCTATGTCATCATTCACTGCTGTACATTCTAATTCTCCCATCTTACTTCTTAGACTTCTGGCATTAGCATACAAACATTTCAAAGTTTGTTTTTTGTTTGTAATTTCATTCTGCTTTTTAATTGATAGGGATAAGTTAGAATTTTTTAGCTCAGGTGAGTTTTTAGTTACAGGCACTTGGACTACTTTTCTTATTATTGGAACCTCACTGTCGGGATGCCCTAATTCTAATGCATCATTAGTATCCTTTGAAGATACCTCTCTCCGAACCATGCGCTGCTGAGCGACTGTCAGCTTTCCCCTTTGTTCTAGTTTAAAAGCTGCTCTATCTCCTTTTTAAAGGTTAGCGCCAGCAGTCTGGTTCCACCCTAGTTAAGGTGGTGCCCATCCCTTTGGAAGAGACTCCCCCTTCCCCAAAAGGTTCCCCAGTTCCTAACAAAACTGAATCCCTCTTCCTTGCACCATTTTCTCATCCACGCATTGAGACTCCGGAGCTCTGCCTGCCTCTGGTGACCTGCGCGTGGAACAGGGAGCATTTCTGAGAATGCTACCCTGGAGGTTCTGGATTTAAGCTTTCTACCTAAGAGCCTAAATTTGGCTTCCAGAACCTCCCTCCCACATTTTCCTATGTCGTTGCCCACATGTACCACGACAGCCAGCTCCTCCCCAGCACCATCTAAAATCCTATCTAGGTGATGCGTGAGGTCCGCCACCTTCGCACCAGGTAGGCATGTTACCAGGCGATCCTCAAGCCCACAGCCTCCCAGCTATCTACATTCCTAATATTCGAATCACCAACTATGACGGCTGACCTAACCCTTCCCTCCTAGGCAGTAGGCCTTGGGGAGATATCCTCAGTGCGAAAGGACAATGCATCACCTGGAGAGCAGGTCCTTGCTACAGGATCCTTTCCTGCTGCACCTGGTTGATGCTCTCTCATCAATAAGACCTTCTTCCTCCAAGGCAGCACCAGGGCTGCCAGTCTGAAGTTGGGACTTGACTACTATGTCCCTGAAGGTCTCATCTATATACCTCTCTGTCTGCCTCAGCTCCTCCAGGTCTGCCACTCTAGCCTCCAGAGATTGGACTCTTTCTCTGAGAGCCAGGAGCTCTATGCATCGCATGCACATGTACAACTTCTCACCAGAGGGTAAAAAATCATACATGTGACACTCGATGCAAAAGACTGGGAAGCCCCCTTCTTGCTGCTGGATGCTCCCTTCATCTCAATTTTGATCAGTTCCTAGTTAAGTTTTAGGTTGCTATGGGAGTAGGAATATGTCTAACGTCCTTTAAATGTATTAGTGAATTCATTATGTGTCTGGTAGTGGCCTACCGGGGTCTGATCGAATTCTCAAAGTTTTTGTTGATTTTTTTTTTTTTTTTTTTGTTAAAGTGGCACCTACCTATAAATTAAAGGATGAGGTGGGGGTGGGAGGGTTGGGAAATACAAACAGTCTAACTTCAGTTAGTCAGCCCGAGTGACTCACTGCTCCCTCGATTAACAAATATTGGTACCTATTCAAACCCAATCACACTACCTCAACACCTTTCCAAGGTGAGTAACTGAGCTGAACTATTCAAACCTTTTTACTTAGGTATCTCTTTGTTCTTTGGTAACAGATTTCCATCTTAACCAGTCAATTGTCCTGCCCCCTTTTTTCCTCCTAAGTCTCATTCGCGCCAGGGCGAACAGGCTCTGAACTGGATTGTAAGAGAGCCTTAGCCTTTTACTTGGAGCGAATGGTAGGCCATAGGCAATCTATGCAACTCTTCATCTCTCTTGACAGGAATAGATTGGGGGTTGCCATTGCTAAGCAGACCCTGTCCAACTGGCTGGCAGATTGCATTTCTTTCTGCTATACTCAGGCAGGGCTGCAACTTGGGAGCCATGTCAAGGCTCATTCTGTCAGAGCCATGGCAACTTCAGTGACCAACTTGAGAGCGGTCCCCTTGGACGAGATCTGCAAGACTGCGACATGGAGTTCCCTCCACACTTTTGCCTCTCACTACTGTCTGGACAGGGATGGCCAACGCGATAGCAGATTCAGCTAGTTTGTCCTCTGGAATTTCTTTCAGCTGTAGAACTCAACTCACCCTGAACAATGGGCCCTAGGCAGCAAATCTCCCTCTGTTACCAAAAGCACCAGTGTTGTTGTGCCCGTTGGCACCTGGTTAGGTGCCTGTTGGTCTCATTGTTTGGGAGTAGCCTGTAGCTAGATTCACCCATATGTGTGAGGACTACCATCCTGCTTGTCCAAGGAGAAAGAGTTTCTTACCTGTAACAGGTATCCTAAGACAGCAGGATATTGGTCCTCATGAAATGCGCCTGTCACCCTGTGGAGTTGGGTTTCTCATGTGTTTTACTTTTTCGTAATTCTATGTTACAAGACTGAAGAGGGACCTCGCATGGATAGTGGCATGCTAGGCATGCTCAGTGTGCCAGTCAAAGTTTCTAGAAAATTTGATATGTTTTCTGCGCCAGGCTGCATCCGATGATGTCACCTGTGTGCGAGGACTAACATCCTGCTGTCCTAGGAGAACACTGGTTACAGTTAAGCAACTCTCCTATTTTTTCATTAGAAAGTAAAGAGCATGTGCCCTGGCAATTTAGATGTAAAAGGCTACAAAGGCAGGCCAAGGAAATGAAGACAAATTTGGCAAAGAGGGAAAATCTAAAACACTTTTTCAAATATATCAAAAACAAGCCTGTGAGAGAGGGATTTATACCACTAAATAACCAGGTGATGAAAGGGGCATGCAGGAGACTAAGGCCATAGCAGATGCTTCAGTTTTTACTACAAAAGATGTTGGTGCGATACCCACACTGGAACCGTTCTTTGTAGATGATTCAGAAGAACTGAAGAAAATCGCTGTGACACTGGAAGAGTGCTAGAGCAAAGCGGCAAACTATATAATAGCAAATCACAGGACCTGATGGTATTCAACCCAAGAGTTCTGAAGGAATTCAAATATGATATGTTACAGATTACCAGTAGCAATCATTAAAGTCAATTACCAGTAGCAATCATATATAGCCAATATAATGCTAGTTTTTAAAAAGGACTCTAGGGGTTACTCAGGCTCGCTTGACTGTTGGGTGCCATTGTAAATACAATTGCTGGCAAAATTACTGGGCATATGAATAAAGATAGCTTAATGAAAAAAAGCCAATATGAATTTAGTAAAAGTGTCATGCCTTACATATCTATTAATTATTTGACAATGTAAATAAGCATGTGGATAAGGGTAAGTTGATTTAATGGTGTATCGGAATTTTCAGAAAGCATTTGACAAAGTCCCTCATGAGACTGTCACTGTAGTAATGAAAAAATCATGGGATAGGAGGCATAGGATCAATGTCCAATTTTGGGCTAGTAATTGGTTAAAGGATAGGAAACAAAAAAACAAGACTAAATGGTTTATTTTCCCAGTGGGGAGAGAGGATTTATAGAATGCCCCAGAGATCAGTTCTGGGAGCAGTGTTCTACATATTGAGGGAGGAATAAGTAAGGTAATCAAATTGGCAATAATAAAATTATTCAAAGTAGTTGCAACACAAGCAGGTTCTAAAGAATTGCAGACTGGAAATGAGCATCTAAATAGTAGATGAAATTTAATGTGGATAAGAACAAAGAGATAGACGTGAGTGATGTGGAACAACTTAATAAAGAACAGTTATTTATGCCTTGAAATAGTACTAGGATTAAGGGAGACTGCATAATTGGTTATAATCATCAACCCCTACCGCCTCCACTCGGACAATACTTTTTTTTTTTTTAAAGACATTTTTGTAAATGAAATTATTAATCTTCATTTACAAAAATTTCTTTAAAAAAAAAAAAAGTATTGTCCGAGTGGAGGCGGTAGGGGCTGATGATTATAACCAATTATGCATTGGTACAGAGTTGCCTACATTATATATGAAACTTCTACCTCTCCACAATAATATTTTTTAAGTTTTTCATTATTTTTGAAAAAGCTTTTTTTGAAAGTTTGCTTTACAGAATGTAGGATAATCCAGCAGATTTTTGAAGTTTTTTGAATACATATATAATTCTCAGAGAACTCACAGTGAAATATAATTTGGCAGCGACATAGCAGCTAGATGTTGCTTTTGATTTATTTTTGATTACATTAGCATCGCTGACGCACAGTGGTGATTCACGTGGATTTATTTTGGTTTAACTCAGAGGTTAGCCTGCTAAATGAATATTTGGGCACATATCCGGCTAAATTCTAGCCACTTGTTAGGGAGCTAGAATTTAGTCAGCTAAGTTAGGGGCATTCCTAGGACCTAACTGTGAGGAGTTGAGTTAACCGGCTGAGTAAGTCTGATCGAGCCAAAAAGTAGTCCTAAAGTTTGGAGGCTATAGTTAGATAGCATTGCTATCTTAAAGTTAGCCGGCTATATTCAATAGAGTGGCTTCAGTATTGAATATACCTCCAAAGTTAGCCAGATAAACTTATCTGGCTAACTTTGCTAGCTGGATTGTCTGAATATGGACGTCCTAATATTTACGTGATTTGTAAGTACTACATACAGGTATAATGGAAACCTTTCTTGAGAGAGACATATCACAAATCACATTATCACACACGAATAATAAAGTATAGTCAGACCAGCATTATAGCTCTAATATAGTAAGCTTTTTTTTTTTACCTTGAGGAAAAAACTTAGTAAACCAGGCCATTAAATAGAGTGCAACATTTATGACCTGGTTTACTTAGTTTTTCACCCCCCCCCCCCCCCAGGTTAAAAACTTACTATATTAGGCCATAAATGTATTTATACGTATATTTATATATTTGATTTATGGATTGCAATATGACAAAAATCAGTTATTTACAAATAAAACACAAACAATGTTTTCTTTTTAAAATCCAGTAGAAAATCCTTAATCCTATAATGTAGCACAGTGTGTAGACTGTTGCTGTGGTGGCAGTGTCCACAGGGATAAATAGTGTCATAGCCATGCCATGGTCACTGTCTATGCGTGGAAAAAATGTAAAGCATATATGCTTATTCTTCTTGCCCTGAAAGCTAGCTACCCCCCAAGCTTACATTCGATTTGGGAAATTAAATGTTCTTAAGCAGAAACCATCTGACAATGTCCTTGCTTAAATCCCGAAACAGATATTTCACTGCAGTGTGTTCATTTTACATTTAAAACAAATTTCTTCTTTTGTAGTTTCCAGTTGTTATTACAAGAAGCAGCAATGTCTATGGACCACATCAGTATCCAGAGAAAGTAAGTCTGTTCCCATGTTTGGATGTACTAAATAATGTGTATGGTGAAATATGGTAATCCAATGAAACATGAACTCTTTCTGATATGTAAATCATAGCAGTCCACTTCTTTTTTTGCTGACATTCATTGACACATTTTGTGACTGTTGGCTTTTCTTTGAGGCAGAGAGGAGAAGGTTGGGAGGAGAAACATCTGGTTCATTAAAATATCCCCCCTTTAGAATACATTTACTTTTTAGTGAAGAAAAATATAATTCAGTTGTGGATATATAGTGGGCAGCGGGAGCACCAGAATAATCTCTCAGGTGACAACTTCATGTATTTAATTTTTTTTCATTTTGGTTGATGCTTTTTATTTTCCCTGCTTGAGCTCATCTTTTCAAAAATGAATGCTCTGAAGTTCATTAGTTTTTATTTGGTTTAATGAAAGAAGGGAAAGAGATTAGTTTAAGCAGACTGTCATATAAATATTTGAAATGTATAATATGTAGTTTGTATCCTTGCCATATGTACAAACATTCTTATCTTTTGTATTGTGTAACAAATAATCGCCATAAATAGTTGTTTAAAAATCTCAGGTAAAATTGCCAGTGATTTGATTTTGACATTTCCTATTTTAACATATCACACTATGAAATGACTTATCCATAAAGCTTACTTTAGTGACAATGAAGATCTCAACAGCAGCCAATCGGTCTGCTTTTCAGATAAACAAAATTTAGCAGCTGATCGTCAAGAGCATTTTATGTAAATGAACATAAACAAGTACTTATTGCAGGTATCTGAAAAAAACAAAGCCATTTGACACTGTAGAACTGTAGGTTCCCCCTTCTCTGGCCTAATACTTTACAGTCAGGGTTTTCAGGATGCATCCTTCTTATGACCTTGTAGAGAATTCATTCATAGTTTTCTCCAATAATAAATTAAATTAATTATTTGTGTATTTTAGGTAATTCCAAAGTTTATTTCTTTGCTGCTGCATAACAGGAAATGGTATGTGGTCTTTTTTTTGTTGTTTTTGTTTTGGGGGGAGACAGGTGAAGGAATGCCAAGTGTGTTGTTTTTCTTATGGTAGGCGTGATTGTACTAGCTGTATCATTGCCATTATATTTCTTTTGTCTTGATCAGGAAGATTGTTCATTTCTGTACAAGTGCTTAATAATTTTAACAAAGTTTGTTTGTAACATTTATCCATGCAAAGGAAGGTGGTTCCTCAATAATGGTTGTATCCTTGCACTGTTGCAAGGAAGGGATGGTTTAGCAGCACACAAACCCCACCTACCACCATCAATAAGACTGCTAGTGTGCTTCTGGGGTTTTTTCCCCCTTGGTTGTAGTATATGAACTATAACTGGTTATCTTCTGGCTCCAGAGCAGGGACTCTATCCCTGAGCTAAAGGATCAGTTCCTCTGTCAGCAGGTTGAAGAACCCTGTCTACTTGCTTCCAAGGCTAACTGTAACAGAGTGCAGGACCTGGGCAATTCAGCCTGCGTGGACCCCCCACTCCAAAAAATTGAAGCATTAATTGGGGGGGGGGCATGGGCTCCTGTCCCTCTTTGAGATGATGTGGGGGGGTGTAGAACCTGTAACCCTTGGCTAAGCATCACTCTGATATCCACCGTGTGAGCCACAGCTGCGCCTGCTCTGCCTCCTGCAGCACTGTTGGTCAATATTAGGCTGCACTACTATAAAGTGCAGAGCTCAAGGTGGTCACCCCAATTTTTCCCATTAGCCCAAGGACAGCCTTCTCATTTTCTTTCTTTCCCCCATCCTGAAATTAGCTTTGCCTTTGAAAACTGGACCTGGTAGTCTGTATTTGGCTTATCTAGTGTGTTAGTATATGAAACCTCTATCTAAAATTCAAGGTAGGGCTATGGGTGTCCATTTTGGGTTGGGCTGTGTGAATATACCAGGCCTGTTCTTAGGGCAGCAACGTTTTAGAGGTGGTAAAAGTTCCTGCCTCTCTTCATCCCATCCCCTTTTCTGTTGATCTTAAATCCTACCCCAGCTCTCCGAATCCTTACCCTCAGTGCCATTGCTGCCATCACCACTCCTCCCCGTGCCCAAAATATCATCATACTGCAGTAAGTATGTAGATTTTTGGCCCACGCTCACAGGTTCTTCCTCCTGCATGGAAGACCATAGGAAATAGGGACACTTGGCCTCTATGAATGTGGGTTAACTTAGTCCCCGTGATCACTGCAGTCCGATATACTTTAGGAACAGATGGCACTGGGAGAGAAGAGTTCAGAGAGGAGGGGCGGCGTGGCACCAGTAGACAGTGCCTATGTATGTGTTAGCTGAAATTTGTCTCTGGGCCTTTTTTTTTTTTTTTTGCCCCATAAAGATACATCTTTGGAATTTTTACTTTAAGTACTTGTTATGTCTCTGAATTGTCAAAACTCAGTCCATTACTGTTTTGACAGTCAAATCCTCTAGAATACTTGGTATTTTTCTTCTGGTCTTTTCTTCTTGCAGTTGCATCCATGGTTCAGGTCTTCAGAAGAGAAACTTCCTTTATGCCACAGATGTGGTAGATGCAGTCCTCATGGTCCTAAAGGATGGGAAGCCTGGAGAAATCTATAACATTGGCACAAATTTTGAGATGTCCATTGCTCAACTGGCAAAAGAACTAATCCAGCTGGTAAGCTCATTCTTATAATTTTTCTTTGCAAGAATTTATTCATTATGTATTTTTAATATAAAACCAGCTCTGATATCAAAAGTGAATGACAGATCCTTGCTATCCAAAGAGGGCATTACAGAATCACTAGTCATATGGCATTAATGTAATAAAATCTACTGATTTTGAATTTATTTTTCACACTCTTGCTTTCAAGTGTGATATCAATACTTTCTTCCTTTTATTTCTGTAAGAGCATCTCACACAGAATTGGTGAATGTTTCACTTTCCATCTAACATAAGCTGCTTTTTTTTTCACTCTAAAATTCCAATTATACCTCTCCTTACTCATCCCTTGCAAATACAAAATTTTCACTGTATATTTACAAAGTTTTCTACATCCTTATTTTAAGCTTCTCTTTAAAGATCACTGAAGTTATCTTTAATCTTGCATACCCAAAAATGTTTGCTTAAATTAATAGTATTTCAGATGTATTTTAAACAATGATTTTATTATAATAACTTACATCAGGCCCTATGTTTAATTATCAAAGAAGTGCAAAAACAGTACGTGGCCTATAATGCACAACTTGTCATCAGAGAAATGTCTTCAGCACTAAATTAATTTGGATCAACAATATTCATTCACCGAGGAGGTGGTCTTTATTTTTTTTTGTAGTTAGGTCAATTACATTCAAATATCTATTTTGTGGGTGTGGTTGCTCAAGCATGGCCAGAAGTTGGAACAGCCAGGAGTACAAAATGAGGCCAAACTCTGGCTGATTCCACAGAAACTCTTTATTTATAAGCAAAACCTAAAGTGCAGTGCAGAGGCAGTCTCACAATAGTCTTAGCAATCTCACAATAGTCCAATATATGCAGTTCTTGCTTAAGCTGGCTTCCTGCTTTCTCTCTGGGGCCTCCCCAGCCTTCTGGGCCCTGCGTTCCTATCCAAGACTGCGAGGATCTTCCCTGGCCCAGAATCTCTTGCTAAGTTGACTCATAAGTAGGAGTGAGCCAGATAGCTGAGTTTTGAAGGAATTTCTTATACTCTCCCTCACAATCCCTTCCCGTCAGGTTGGGTGTTCAGCCGTGCCTGGCCTAATTCACAGTTCCTCCTCTATGGTCTGTGTATCTTGATTCATGGACAAGTTTTTCTCAAGGTTGTCCTGCCTCTGGGTGGACTGCCCTGGCTACCCGTGAGCTGGTCCCACAGAGAAGCAAATGGGGCAATCGCATCCCAGAACGACCAGGTATGCAAGCTTGGGAAGGACTCCTGCTTCCATAATGGCTTGCCTGCTGTATACAGGCAAGTATCTTTCCTCTTATGGTCCTCATGAATGAGTCTTGCTAGGCCCAGAATCCACCAAAACTTGGGTGGGAACTTCATCCATTTCCACCGGGATCACAAACTCCTTAAGTCCTGAATGAAGAATGTCTACAAAGTTGTAACTTTGGAGCTTTGAAAAAGTGCGTACCCATTTGTGCTCCCATTTTTCATTCTCCTCCTAGGGCTCTGCCTCCACCTCCTGCTCCTTCTTGCATTCATCTGCCAGCTTGCATTCCCACTCCATATCTTCAAGCCATAGGCATTCTTTGTCTGTATGATCCTCTGTCCTATAAAAAGAACATTCCTGCGGGGTGGCTTTCTTGTTGGCTTTAGCCGCTCCTCCTCTTCATTTTTCCAACTTTCCATATGGGTAGCAGTCTTCCTCATGTCCTTTCCCCACACAGAGGGCATAGAAGAAAAAAGTTTATGTAGGCTTGTTCCTGGGTTTTGCCAGTATCTCAGAGGTTCCCTATTTCCTTCAATTTGAGAATCATCCCTGCTTTGGAGATTTGCCTTTATCCAAGTGGACTTTACTCTCTAGTGTTGGCTGCATTACTAAACTGATGCCCATAACTTAACTTCCCTCATAACAGTCTCTTGCCAAATGATCTCCTCTTCCACAGATGAAGCAATCAAGGAGAGACTGTGGCCAGTGGTTTGGTTACAGAAGATGGGCTGTCCACCTTGGAGGATCGTTGCTGGGGTCCTCCATTCTAATTAGTGCACCATGGTGACTGTGCAGGCTGTCTTTCTAGCCTCTGTACCACATCGGGCATTATTTATGCCTGGTGAAATGCATCTGCCACTTCTATTGCTTTTTCCAAGGTGAGCCCTGGGTGGCAGCAGCCCCACTTCCACATGGGCTGGTCAAGCCCATTTAAGAGCTGTTCTTAGAAGCACTTGTTTGGCTACCTTGAGGCTGGGCTTTGCCTCTGGCTGCAGCCACTTCCAGCTGGCATCCTTTAGATGATGGAACAGGTTTCGGGGGCTTTCCTCAGGCTGTAAGATGCCTCAGTATGTTTCTAAGTTATGCCAAGCTCTTTCTAGGATGGTGGCCTTTACTTCCACATAGGTAGCCCTTCCATCTGAACTGGCCATTTTGAAAGGCTGCTTGGCTTTTGCCCATGAGCAAATTTGCCAGGTACGTGTTCCAGTTGGCAAATGGCCAACCTGATAGGCAGGCAGGCCTTTTGAAGTTTTTCAGGAAGATCTGTGTTCTCCCATTAAACAAGTCGTGAGGTAATGGATTCACCTGAGTTGTGGCCGCTTGCATGGCTTCAGCAATCTGTGCTAGTGTCCCCTGTTGCTGGGTGAACTGTTCATTGTAAACTTTGCACAAATTTCTGTAGCTGCTGCTGCCCTGTAGCGAGGAGTTATATTCCCTGCTCCATCTTCTGTTTCTCCAACTGTGCAAACTGTGAAGCCTGGAAAGTCTCTGGGACAGGAGAGAGAAAACAAAAAAACCCTTTTTGGTCTGCCAGCCATTACTAACTGGGTATTCCCGTGTTGGTCCAGGTAGGGTTAGCCCCCCCTCTTGGCCTGCTATAACATATTCCCAAGCTGGTTCTGCAGCCAGGCCCCAGGAAAAAAAAAGTTTTTTTTTTCTCTTTGGGCTAATGTCAGTGCTTTCCGTTTAGAACAGGGACCCTACTTCTCTCCCCATACGTGGTTTCTCGGGTGAGGCCACAAGATAAGGAACAGCCAAGAGTACAAAAAGGAGGCCAAACTCCAGCTGATTCCACACAGACAAACTCTTTATTTACAAGCAAAACCAAAAGTACTGCACAGAAGCTGCTTACCTCAACAGTCTCGCAACAGTTTAATATAGTTCTTGCTTAGACTGGCTTCCTGCCTTCTCTCTGGGGTCTCCCCAGAGTTCTGGCCCCTGCTTTCTTATCCATGGCTGCAGGATCCTCTCTCTGGCCCAGAATCCTTTGCTGGATTGGGTCTTAAGGAAGGCCAGATAGCTGTGTCCGGTCCTTTAAGGTGTTATTAGTGAGTTTCTTTATACATTCCCCCACAGTTGGATAGATCAAATAGATTTTCCTAGCATGTAGCAGATGGACTCAGGACCAATGGGTATAGTGTGCTCCTGATAGCAGATGGGAGACGGAGTCAGATTTAAAGCTGACATCAGCCTACATATACCCGTGCAGAAAACTTAGCTCTTCAGTATTTTTCAGTCTCCTAAGCAGAAGGGACACTACACACACTTACACAGTGTTAGAAAATCAAAACCAAAGAAAGAAATCTTACCTCTAGAAGACGAGCCCCGCTCTCCTGTGGTGATACCTAAGGGTCCCTCCCCCCAGTCGAGAATTCCTGAGGTGATTTTTGAGATCCCTCAGAGGTAAGCCTCGGTCCGGTAGCCGGTTCCCAGCGTGGACATAGCCCCCAGAGTGGCTGAGAGGTAGTGGTGCAATACCGAGCGCGGCAATGAAAGCATTTTTCCTCCCTCCCTCCCCCCTCCCCCCACCCCCCTCCCCCCCCCCCCCCCCCCCCCGCAGCCGGAGACTGCCCGGCACGAGACCAGGAAGCACTGAGAAAAGGTAAGGTAGAAAACTTTCTTAAAGTCTCTGGTCTCCGAGGCTCGGTTAGCCACACAGATCGTCCTTACGGTGTCTGTTAAATCGGGTTGAGCAGCCCCGTCCAGGCTAGACTCCAATCCGGTGTGAGGGTCCTCACACGTGGAGACCCTCCGGGGGGGGGGGGGGTTGCCATCTTGCCCGCCTGGTCATTGGCGCCATTTCCCCCCCTTGATCGATGTATTGTCTGCACAACTGAGCCATGCGCATAGCGGCGAGCCGTGCGTGCATCGGTGCTAAGTGCACAGATAGGCCTGTGCGCATCGGTGCCAGGCACATCCCCGTCAAGCGCACAAATAGCGGTCTGCACGCACATTAACTGCGCACCCGGAGCGCACAACTAATTCTCCCGGCGCACACACCTACGCGCACAGATGAGTGTTGAGCCACTCCACGCACACAAATCATGGTACTGCTGGCCA